>NC_142245.1:7374590-7743756 GCF_052056855.1 Sturnus vulgaris | reverse complement strand
GAGGTCAACAGTAGCTCCTTGTCCATTTTCATCAGCTTTGTATCTAGCCCATATTTCAGATCTTCCCTATGTATTAAGGAATCACAAAAGAACTCCAACCCTGATTTTCAGCTTCAAAACCCCTTTTAAAGGTATCTTAAATCAAGGGCCCTTTATCTGGAAAAAAAAAAACATTCCAAACAAGCTCCAAAGACAACCAAAAAAAGGCATTTTTATATCAGCAACTTCTTGTACTGTTGTAAGGGTGTTGGAGGAAATGAATGTTTTCTGTCAACAGGTTTGCTTGCCAACATGTACAAGCAAGACCACGGATCTAGTATGGAAGCCCAAGATAACAAACACCAGATCAATAAGCTCCTCTCTAATTTCAACGCTGTTTCTAGTCTCAATACAGCAAAGACTTTACAACACCTATTCTCTGTTTACAAAATAAACTACTGAACATGCCCTTGTCCTAACACTTCTGGGATAAAAAAACAAACAAAAAAAAATCATTGGAGTAGCTTCTAGCTTCATATTCTTCGTACAGTGCACTATTTAAGCAAGATTTATTAACAGTAAGCATCAACTCTTTAAAACAGTTAAGAGACTGTTTTATACACAATTTAAGAATTAATACCCTTTCAGGATAAAACAGTAGCTGAAAAAACTATAACTCAGATTCAAGTTGCTAATGAATGACAAGGTAACATAGCCGTTCACACACACACAATACCAGTATCAATATCCTATTTTCCTGACTTCTAGAATTCAGGAGTTAATTGGATTAGAGGCCTAAAAGAAAATCAAACTAACCTGTCCAAGGCAAAGTCTCCTCTCATGTTCAGGCACCACAACACTGAAGTTTGTCCCACAGCAGAAATCAACTCTACCATTCCTGACTCCACTTTTCCCAGCAAGCATCTGGAAAGCTTCTTTGTGCTTACAGAATTGTCTCCTACTCCCAATTCACATTTTGCCATGTTCTACTGGAAGCCCGTGTGCACAAACCTGATCAAGGCACCTTCCTACCTGGGATTATCACATATGATTTTCAGTACACTGTCCTTGCAGTCATGTTTCCATTTCCAAGACAAGGCAGCAGTCACCACCAATCCATTGATGTGCTGCCCACAGAGACATTTCCTGTGGAAGCAGCCCACAAGAAGTGTTCTCCTGCAGGATCTATCCATGAGGCACCATGGAACACAGTTTCATTCATTCAGGCAGAGAACCTAACAGTGCTCACAGGACCTGCCAAGTCATTCCTGCCAAACTTCACATGTGAGATACAGTTCAAAAGACTTACGAACAGGGCTCCGGTTTTGTGGATGTAATGAGACACTGCAGTTAATACCATGAATTTGAAAAACTGGTAACATGGTGACCCTGAAGTTTCTCCAGCAACTGCCTCTTTACTCAGCTCTGACAACACTTCATTTAATTGCAAAATGACAGAGGATGTTTCCACTTCCAAGCATCAAATCTTGTGCTGTCCCAAAGCCCAATGGCATTAAATCTTGGAAAAAAATTGGTTTGAATATATTAAGCTTGTACAGTACTTGGTTTGAACAGGAAGTACACTTGAGTGCTTAAATCCTAAGCATCTAGAACTCAACTCCAACATTATCCAAGTGGGTGTGCAAAACAGTCCCCAGCATCACCCTAACTCAATGTGATTAACACTGCAGACCAAAAAATTGATCATACTAGCAGCCCTAACAACTGGAAGGAGTAACTTTTAAAAGAAAATCCATCAACAGGACATCAAACTATACAAACTACATTGACACTGACTGGTCACCACTTCAGAGGAAAGTCTCTCACCTTTGGCCTAAAGCTTTTGTATTCCTAGATATTAAACAAGCTCCCTCCTCTTTTTTGGAAGTTTCTAAACAGGCTTTGTCCAATATATAGGCAGGATCCTTTGGAGACCAGAAAACTTGGGAGGATAGGCCGGGTATGGAGGGACGAAGATTTTGACAGTCAGAAAGAAAGCTTCCAGCATCACAGCCTAGAAATATAAAGGGAATATTCTATTGATAAAAATATTGAAGTCCGACAGTTCCAAGAAGAGTGTGTGTTTTAGCAAACACATCCACACAATGTTTCAAAGCCTCTGCTTCAAGGTACATCCCTGGTAACAAGTGTAACTTGGTTACTTGAACAGCCTCCTGTTCTTTCATTTGAATAACCACTTCAGCTGTGGTAAGGGATTGGGTCTGCAAACTAGGGCAGACTGAAAAATGGCCTGAAGCCACACCTGCAGCTTCTCTTCCTTTACTTGGAGCCTGATATTAACCATCCTGTTCTACCTGGAAGTCATCAAAACTTGTCAGACTGCAAAGACCTCAGGCTGTGGCAGCAACCTTGTGTCAGTGCAGAGCACAGCCACACAAAACCTCTTCAGGCCAAGGAGATTTCCCAACAAACAAGTGGAATGGTCTTTTATCATTAGTTATTTATAAACAAGCAAATTCTCCCTATCACATGGAGATAGTACAATCAAGAGCTTACACACAATATGCCCATTAAAAGCTCACATCTCGTTAATAGCATTCTGCACCACTGAAGCTCATTAGCTCAGAAGGAACAGGAGAGAAGATTCATCCTAGACCCTACTCAATTCTTATTAGATTTCACTTACCAGCAGAAATTGGAAGTCAAGCCCAGAGCACCAAGTTGGGTGTGTTGGCATTTTTTATTTCCTTTGACTAGCCAGCCTAATACATTTGATAGTTCCCAACCTACCTACAGAAAAGACCATCATGGCCATCAGTCAAGCACTTTAGACTTTGGAGAACTACAGTGCTGACAGCTGTGAAAGCAACTTGATCCATCCAGAAGAGCTGGTTTGATAACTTCATGCTTGAGTGGCAGAGAACACCCCTCCTTTCAAGATTTTGAACTAGTTAGCAGTTACCAGGACAGATATTGCACAGGTCAAGCATGTTAACTATAGAACAAGTACTACTGCTTGTCCCAGCAGCATAATCAGCATATACCACCCTCTCAGGTGTCCTAGGCAGATGTCACACCCCTTTTTGAACCATTATCCTGCCTTCTGGCTGCTTACCCTGCCACTCTGGCTAGTCGCTGTCTCAGGCAGCACTTAGGAAGCCTTTCTAGAAGGCTTCAGTATCATGGACAGAAAGGTCACATTACACTTCCAAGAAATACTTTCAGCGCAGCCTCTGGGAACAAAGGTCAGGACAAGAAGCAGCCTCCTCCACAGTCCAGTTTTCTGCAAAAACACTGCAAAACTTCTTAAAGTAGTTAATAAAATAAACATGACTGACAGCACTTTCAGGTCAGCTCAGGCCAGAAGTTTATGCAATTCAGAACTCAAAGCGCTATCCCTTGGCTGTCCCCCATTCCTCACCTGCCCCAGCACAGTCACAGTGTACTACTTAAAATGCAGAATTTAAGCTGATTTGTTCTAAATTCCACAGACTGCTCTAGGTTACTGCATTAGTCCAGTCTCAGCAAATCAAGTAAAAAGAGATGAGTACTAACTTTAGAAGAGAGGTGGCATTCACAGAACGGCCACTTCTACACGGACTTCCTAGCCAGATGGACAGTACTTGGGACTTGCAAAGTTCATGGCAGCATCCCTTTACAGGTCTCCATGACAATACATTTCAGTATTGCTACAGAAGCAACTAAAACAACAGACTTTTGTTGGTTTGGGGGTTTTGTTTGTTTGTTTTTATAGTACATTTTAACACTTTACTGGGATGGAACTGGGCTTAGCAACGGAGCTACCACCCCAATATATTCACACAGGGAGTGGTTATTTCAGAGGAATGTTCCATGTTCTGCACACACAACAACAAAGAGGCAACGCTGCCTCCTGCCAGAGGATTAAAGACTGGTAGATTCATCCAACTCGCTCAAGGGGTTGATCACTATGCTGTTGGAAATTCCCATGTGCACAGAAGATCTGAACCTCAGGCTTTTAGCGCATACATAAGAGTTCACATCTGTCAAACCATATGGCACTAGAACTTGTAGCATAGTGCTGAAGGCCCAGAAAGCCACAGCTATATTTTGTTTTTCAAGATGTTCACCTGACCTTGAAGTTTCTGCACTACTGAACTAACAGATTCCAGACTAAGGTCTTATCTACTGCTCTGTCTGGACCAGATGCAAAGAGATCATCAACTGGACTTGCCCCTGAAGTCTGCCATCCATTCACACCTATTACTGTGGCTGTTCACCAATCAGTCCCTAGTCATTTTGGCTTCTTCCCATCTGAATTATTCCATTAGAATCGGTGGGCTAATGAACGGTTCTGACTGACGTGATCATTTCCTAACCCAGCTCAAATAGGCTGGGAGACACAAGAGAAGCACCATTGTGCAGCAAGACACAGAAGCAGACAGATTTCAATGGGAGCAAATATAGCCAAAGGAAGATACTACCACTCAGTTCCCCTATAAACTCCTCACTTCACTCAGTAACAACTACAGCAGGACTGCTATTTATTCTCACCAGCTAAGTAGCCAGAACAAGCACCATTTGTTGAAATACTAATCCAGATTTTGAGAACAGTGGCTTCTTGTGTACACAGACAGTATGTCAACTGAACAAACCCCACTAAATAACCCATTTCTTAAGCTGTGAGATAAAATGAAAAGCTAATTCCTGCTTCATCTAAGTACACAGCCAGCAGTAGATGACCTACTTGTCCTGAAGTGGAAGAACACGATAGTGAAAACACTCAGACACCTGCATGCTATGAAAATAAGAGACAGCCTGCTTTAAATGCAAGTTCTTCCCTTTAAGCACATTATTTAACAGAAAGTACGAACACAGTTACCTTTAAGTCTCAACCCAAATACAGCTATCAGTACTTCCATTTGCTCTATCACAAGGAGTTTAAGGAGTATAAAGCCGTAAATCTTCTAGCTGCTAGTCTTAATATTCTGTTTGCACAGAAACCTGCACTTTGCTAGAAGTCACCTTCAAATCAAATCTTCCAGCACCCCTAGACACTTCAGCTTTCAGCATCCCTGAACTCTTTCTCCTGGTACTCTACAGCACCACACATTTGGCTCCATACCACCAGCAGTTCAAGTCCCCTGCTAACATTTCAATACAGATGCTTGACAGGCTGCCCCACCATCACCTGAACGGTGAAAAGCAAACTGAAGTGAGCTGCACTAAGCTCAAGCCATCTTGCCTGAAATTTTGTTCAACCTCCATACCCTGAGGGAGTTCAGGGCTTGAATCAAAAGCTTAAAATAATTTATCATGAGGAAACTGCTACACCGCATTTCAATGTAAGGCATTCTCTCAGTGCTTCACGTAGGAAATCTTCCTTGGAGAGAAAGGAGGCAAACTGCTTTAACATTTTTTTGGAATGAAGGAAAGTGTAGGCATTTGTGAAGTGAGTTCCAGAGCACAGAAAAAAAGTATGTTAACCTTCACATCTTACTTGGACACATCTTCTAGGAAAAAAAACCAAAATAAACCACTGGATTTAAGCCACAAAATTGTCCTCCCCTTTTTCCAGCAGTCCTACTCCGTGCAATGAACTCACATGAAACTATAGGGCTGCCACAGACCTTAATGCATCGCTGCTTTCTTATTGCTGACTAGTAAATAGTGCCAAGTAGCTCATTTTAAGGCCAGAAATAATTAAATGTTTCTAATATTTCAGCTATAAATAGGACTGATGAGCTAAGTTCCAAAGACTTGTTTGGACATCCAGTAATTCTGATAGAGGAGTAGGGGCACGGTAAAAGGGGAAAGACACATTTAACTCTGTGCTCCTTCAGGGCAATGGGATGTTAAAGGGACACATCTAGAACTGTTACATAAACCGTGAGATGAAGTGAGAAGTACCTGAAGCTACAATTTTGCGAGGGAAGGGGAAAAAGAAGATATTCTGATGACCTAGATACCTCTGAAGCACCACAACTAATCAAACAGTAGGCTTGTCTATTCCTAAGTGCATTAAATTGCTTCTCTGCTGAATGGTGTCAGCATGCATGCAGGAGCAGACAGCTCTCCCCTACACGAAATACTGATAAGCTGGCATTTTGTGTTCTCCATTTATGGGGACAAAAAAGCAAGAGGGAAACATCATACTGAAAACATGTAGCAAAAAAGTCAACCTTCAAATTCAGCTCTTCTCAACCAATCCAAGTAAGAGAATGCCAATAAGTAGAGACTAAGAAGAAGTACAAATCCAATAAGTAAAAAAAAATTATAAAGAAGGACTGCTTTTTAGAAAGCACATCATGAACTTGGTAAGAAATATGTCTCTCCATAGCTACAAGAAAAATCATGCAGGGTTAGGATAGTGGCAAAGCATGCTTCTCATCCTTCTTCCTCTCTGCCCAAAAATCAGCTATTAAGAGCACATTCCCTGAAGGACCTAACAGGATCTCTACCCACAGTGAGATTCACCTGTACTTTTCCCGACCGTTTCAAAGAAAGCTGTATTAAAACACTAAGGCAGATTAGAGCACTAAAAGGCCTCTTGCTCACCTTTTCCCACCCATCATGCAGGCTCTTGAGGATAGGAATGAGAGTACTCCAGATCTGACAATGCCCTGGTTCACCATCAACTCTGGAAATGGCAAGTGACAGCTCCTCATGAATACTGAAAGCTAACTGGATCCTTACAGGCCACACACATTTTAAACCAGACAGCCTTCTGCTTGTATTTCAGAGTGATTTTATTTAAGGTTGCTGCTCACTCAAGAATTCCGTATTTTCTAACTGGTTTAGGCCGTAACTGTGTTTTATGTATCTTGTATGTATCCGCATATCAACAGCCAGTAATTTAAACAATAAGCAGCTAACCTAAATTGGTATTTTGAGCAAGAATAGGAAGAAAATAATGAAGTGAGAGATGCCAGCTGCAATTACCCCATGTTTAGTCTTTAGATTGCCAGTCAGAGGTGATTTAGTTATTGAGATGCATCTGTACCATGGCCACAGGGTAGTTCAGCAGAAAACAAAGCAAGTGCTTCCTTTGGCTGGACCCGAAGGTGTGCCAAAGAGTCAGGTTTCCTACTCATTTCCAGGATAAACAAGTTGTCAGTCACAAATAGCAATGAAAGGAAACACAGTAAGCTGAAGAAGCCCAAACTTTTTTTTTTGCTTTTAGCAAGGTGAATGGCAGCAACTGGGTGGCCAGCAGGATGAAGGCGGTGTTCAACCACCTGTACTCAACCCTGGTGAGGCCACACCCCAAGTACTGGGCCCAGCTTTGAGCCCCTCACTTTGAGGCAAGAAAGACCCTGAGGTGCTGGTGAAAGGTCTGCAGCACAACTCTTATCAGGAGCAGCTGAGGGAGCTGGGGGAATTTAGCCTAGAGAAAAGGAGGCTCGGGGTGACCTTAGCACTCGACAACTATCTGAAAGGAGGCTGTAGTGAGGTGGGGGTAGTCTCTTCTCCGAGGTAAAAAGTGACAAGATGAGAAGAAATGGCCTCAAATGGTGCCAGGGAAGGTTTAGGTTGGATGTTAGGAAACATTTCTTCATGGGAAGGGTGGTCAGGCATTGGAACAGGCTGGCCCAGGAAGTGGTGGAATCATCATACCTGGAAGTGTTAAAAAAACTAGCAGATGTAGCACTTGGGGACATGCTTTTAGAGGTGAACACGGCAGCACCAGGATAACAGCTGGACTCTGATCTTAGAGGTATTTTCCAACCTTAACAATTCAGTGAAGCTTCCAACCAAAAGTGATTTTTTAGCTCAACCTCAGTTCACACTCAGCTTCCCATGTCTCTTTCAGTTCCTGCAGCTAAGTGAGCCTTCCAGCCAGTTTTTCCAGCACTGAACTCCAGAATTCTACATTTTATTTCAAAGAATAAAGGGCAGTACAGAGAGAATGTAGGTTTTTTTTAAAAAACTGTCTTCTCTAGATCACACGGTTTGCAAAACTGATACAGTAACTACCCGCAGACAACTCCATGGAGTATTTCAGTTTCTTCTCCTCCCTTCTTTACTCTTCTTAACCTGGTAGGGTCACTGACACCCACCAGATGAAAGGGAAGAGTAATGGGAAACGCAACATGCGTCAATACAATTAACACCCAGATTAACAATATGAATCACAACAGGAAAAAAGTTCCACACAAGGCACAGTTTGAGAGAACTGAAACAATAACCAAAAAAAAAAAAAACACATTTTGTGTATCTTCACTTTATTTCCACTGGAGGAAGAGATTTTTCTCTCACAGCTACAACAAATAGTTTTTGTCAGGGTCCCTGCTGCTAAGGAAACAGGTCTGGGCTGCCATATCCCCTTCCTGCAATTAACCTATAATAACTGATATAGTACCCAAGTCTATACACTTCAAAGCCCCACCCCTACTGCCACAACTCCTGAGTCTCGGCCAGGCATCATTGCCGCTGCTACACACAAATCCCTGGTTAAGGCAACAGCTCAAAGTACATTAATTCTGCCAACAGGACAGTGCCAGTAACCGCCTCCTCCCCTCTCCCCATTGCCTCTTCAAATCTGTTTCAACAGCACAGCTGAGTCCTAACCACTCACCTTAATCACTCACAGGGGCTCTCTCACTCTTTCCCATTTCCAGCACCATGCAGCACTACACTGCCTTTCTTACTAAGTCTGCCATATATCCAATGCTGCCTAGAGTCAAGTCAGCTACAGAAGCTAAAGCAGCAGAGAAAGCAATCTGACACAAGCAGTTTTCTACAAACTGTATCACTTCAAATAGAAATCCAACAAGCACTAGAACTGAAGACAAACAAACAGCAGAGCCACGCAGTCTCCTCTGCAGGGCACAGTTCAGCTGTACTGTTGAACAGTCCAGGGCTGTTGCCCTCTGTGCTGGCACTGTAGTTCCAGGTCCAGCACCAACTTATCTTGGACACCAAGTGATGTGCTCTGCACTCTAGAGCCTCTGAAACAGCCGCACCAGCACCCATGAGAGGAAGGCACAAACCGCTTCACTGGGCACTGGTGCCAAAAGAAAAGTTCAGCTCTGTAACTATAACCCAGTTCAGCTGGAAAATTTCTCCAGATTCCCAAAACTCACAAGTACAGTTAATCAGCATATACATGACTTGGTGATACGTGATAACACTGAAAAGATGGGTAGACAACTGGGCTGTAACTGGATCTGACTGCGTGTTGCCAAAGATTTGTCTCTATCTGAAAGTCCAGATTTAGGCTGGGGTAGCCAACACATTTGTTACCCTTCACTTAAGAACAAGGTTTCCTTCCCTTACAAATGAAGGCTGCCATAGGTTTCAGTTTGTCAGTATAACAGGTCAGGACAAATGACTGGTGGGAAGACCTCAAGCTTGTCACAGTCCTTCCTGCACTGGGGGAGTATTCCTTGAAAACACCTACTGAATACACTGCACCTGGTAAGAGCTGGGCCTACTACAGAGTAGATCAGAAAAATGTTGATTTCAAAAGTCACTAGTTAAGCTGTCCCAAGGACATAACAACTCACACTTGAGCAGCTCAGTTCCATACAAGCAGCTTCCTATTTTCAAAGGGCTTAAGGCTCACCCACTTACCTAAGGATTTTTAACATCATTCATTACTCTTGTTACTACAGAAACATTAAGCACTGCTACAGAACAAGTCTCAACAACTGGAGCGTTTTTCATTTTTAAGCACATTTTCCTGGGACAGGAAATGCCATTGTCATGTGTACATTGATGGCTGCTGGCCAGTCAAGTCTAGAGATATAAAATTGAAAGAAGTCAGCAATCTCAGGTGTAAGGCAAGCCACACTTATCACCCTGTTATAAATGAGAAACAAAAGTTTCAATTTTCAACAAAATTTAGATTGCTTTATTTGATATAGACGGAGCAAGTAGCACCGGGGATTGCAAGGGGTCACCGCCCACTCCGCACTCCATCGAACCTGTGTTTGCAGCCTCTTCTTATACTATGGTTTCTCGTTATAATCAATAATTTTTTGGAATTTGCTGTCATAATTTTGCCAGGTAAGCAGCGGTGGTTGAATAAACATCCATATTCAAATTCGCAAAGTCAGTCTCACAGATAACCATCTGGTCTTTGTAGATAACCACCAGCGAAGTTCTGGAAGTCTGGTCCTTGAGATAGGCAGCATTGATCAAACAAAGGGAGGAAGAGCTATCAGAAAGTCTGATTTTGCAAGCTGGTAGTAGATACAACTTAGTTGGAAAACATAATATTCATAACAAGGTGATTTAAAACAGAATTATTTAATCATTTATTTTCCTTTATCTAGTGTCCATGCTTCACTTCAGACCTTAGAATTCTGGTTTATACAAACCCCAATACTTTTGCGATTAACACAAACCTTTTATCAATTATCATAACCCCAAAAAGAACAAACACAAAGGGGGCTGCTTACTACTTCTCTTTACACCAAGCTCTCAAACTTATCTAAATACATCTGGACAGTCAAACTGCTTTTCTGCAGGACTACCATATGCTGAGACCACAATGGTTCAATATACATCTTTAATTTGGGAGAAGAAAGAGGCGAATACAACTCTACAAAGTCTGTATGTTTTACCACTCCTGTCCAACCAACAGTGTAGTCTCTGTAGATCATACTTAATGTCCTCATTTGGCAGATCTACGAAATCTTTCCTTACAGTATAGAGAGTAAACTCTAGGGAGAAAAGGCTAGGATTATAATATGAACTGAAACAGAGAAAGAGAGCAGTGTGCTTCTCTTCAAAGCTCACAAAAACTTCATCTAGTCCTAATGCACCACAGAAATAAATCAACAAGAGATTAGAGCAGAAAAAAGAGCTCAGTTTGATATTTGATTAACAACACAGTGATATTTCTGCAACTCCCAAGTACTTAGAACAAGACTCTAAGAATAATATTCACTCTTTCACAAACCAACTTCCAACCTCTTCAAAACCACCAAATTGTATCTCAATGCTCTTCTCAATCAAGCAGGATTTCTCATAGCAACTGAAGGTTCTACAAGCATTTAAACACATTTGCTATTTAAACATTCACAGTAAATAGCGTGTTCATTTTTCTATTGAAGAAAATTAAGTTTAAAAGCAGAAGTTGCATTTCTTAATGTTTCTACCAGCAGTATTTTATTTTGAAAGGTTTTCTGCCTTTTAAATCTCAGTACATAACATGTAGGTCTTCAGCAGCTATTTCTATAGTACTATTAGCTTTAGAAAATACTCCAGTTCTATGTTCTAACCCTCAAAATCATTATTTACTGCATTTTTCCAAACAATTTATTAGCAACAAGCCTCACATACCAGCAGTTAGAAAGATTTCCTTTTAAGAACTTTGAACTGCATTCCCTTCCTATCCTAATGACAAGCTTAAGACTTTACTCCCTGAAAGATAAGTGTTAACTGCTTTGAGACAGACTTCAAAGCAATGTTTAAAATCTTAACAAACACTGTTCCTTACTTCAGGATTACAAAGTATTTAAGAAACTTAATTCTCTTAAAAGCAAGATGACTTCCTGCTTTAAGAAAGTGATTTGATTATATCAAGAGTCTTAACCTCATTTTCTATAGCAGTAATTTTCACCATTATTTTATGTCTAAGCAATACATTAAAGGAGGCCCAAGCTTCTGTCTCCAAGCCTAGAAGTGAGTTCATATACTTCAAGTGACTTTCCTTCCCTGAAATCAAGGCTGTGATGATTGCCATATTAGGCAAAAGATTGATGGATTGAACCTTTTATTTCCCAGAAGTATACAGCTCCCCAAGTAGATCTCACCACATGGACCAAGGCAAATGAATACTTACAAGTAAAAGCCAGAAGGCCCTTTCTTTAATGCAGAAGCAGTCAAGGAGGGGAGGGGAACAAGACAGCAAGTTTGCAGGTAGTAGTATCACAGGATTGGGTTTAAAGAAACAGCTAAACACTTATTCTTCCGCTCAGCAGTACCACCCTACTGAAAGAGATAAGAAGTGAGAACAACTTTTCCAAGTATGCACAACACAGGGAAAGCACAACAGTAACACATTAGTACAAGCAGATGATACATGTCCTCCAACAAGTTTTTGCAATTTTCAATCCAAGTTAAAAAAAAAGCCACTTTGTTATCCTGGATGCATTATTCAAAACACTGCCCTAAAAGACATTACAAATATTTTACTGAGACCAGTAAGAACTTGTAAATTCAACATGCTTATCTCTGAGGTGACAGTGGGAAAATAAATGCATTATAATTTTACATTAACTACAGGCTGGAACCTGATTTTGATGTCACTGAAACAACAACTGCGTAAGAGCAAATTAGGTTCTACTCTCAAATACCAATTCACTGGAAATTACATTCTACACTCCATGTCTACAATCTGTACATCTTATCAGTTCAAGTCTTCAACATTTTGGCTCTTATTCCAGTCCTTTAAGAGAAACCTGCCATGACCTGCAGTAGCAAATCCCACCTTGCCACTCAAAAATCACCAGAATATAGGTCTGAGAATGCAATTATCATTTGCTCATCATCTGCACTGAAATAAAGTTCAAAATAGATTTAGAAAAAACCAAAAAACTACATGAGACATCTCCCCTACTAGTAAAGCATATGAGAATTTCCCTCATATAGAGAGTAAATAGAAGTACCAAGTAACCAGGCTGTGAACAAAAACTCCTTCCCCAAAAGACACGTTATGCAGTCTTAGACTTTTGCCAGTTCTCTCATCTATTCCTCCATGATAGACAAGAACAGGGCCAATTTTAAAATAAGCTGTTTTCTCATAAATCATTTCTGGAAAGGCCCAAATGGACTTCTCTTTTACCTTATACTTGATTTCCTATTAGTCCTGCTGTAAGTTCAAGTGGGCATCAAACAGGAATTCTAATATCCAGCTTACCTGTATTTACTCACATAACTTCTTCTAGACTGCCTTGGATGCTCAGTAGTGCCAAATCTTTGGTGGCAAACATTCTACTTTAAGTTTTTCCAGCCTTAAAGAGAAGCCAGCTACTAACCATTATAAAATTAGCATAGCTTTTCTTTTTTTTTTCCTCTTTAGTTAATTGAAGGAGATACTTATATAGCTCCAAAGAACTGTTCTCACACTGAAATGAGATATCAACCAGTCTTGTTACTTCAAGGAGTAACATTCCCCTGGAGTAGCCAAAATTCTTGGTAACAGATTCCAGACAAACTGAATAGCTAACTTTGGGAGGTTATTCACATACTCACACATCCTGTAGAGATAATTATGGCCCTAGAACAGGGATGTGGGCTCCCTCCCAAGCACAAAGGGGGACAGTGAGCTTCTTGCTTTGCTGCAAAGGAAGAACTCCAGTTAAATACCAAGCTAGGGAGCTGAAGGAACTTCAAAACTTCTTCCAACTTTTATATTCAAAGTGTATCAAAAAGCTTGGCAAGCACATAAATCTTGTTTTCCTGGAAATGAACACTACACAAAATATATTATATCAGAAATAAAAAGAAGATAAAGGTCAGACAAGTTAGTTACCAATGCTCTCAGAACACAAGTTCCTATTATGTATTCATTTGCTCCTAGAAATACCTTGATTATAATCTTTATCGTAAAATTTATCACTTATTTCTTATCAGTCATTTCTTTGCAGCTGAGACAGCAGACATCAATGTGAGCCATGTTTTCACACCTATTTAAAACTTGCTCATCTGCTTGCTCTGGTCTTCCAGACACAAATCTCAACCCCAGAACTGTATTCACGTAAACCAACTCCCTACTCAGCACCGTGACCTTAAAATCAGCTATAGGATGAGATAATAATTCTTTGCATCAAATCAAGAACAACCTTCCAAAACCAAGGAAAGCTACTTTTATCTTTCCTCCAGGACATCTCAGGAAGTTCAGGTTGCTGAAAATGTTTTAAAAAAACAAACCCAGTCATACTTCAGCATGAGTAAAGTCTAAAGAACTACCATATATAAGCATTTCTGAAATTTTTCAGTTGTTGACCAATGGCAAATACAGCTCATTTGCCTATGCAGAAACTTAGAAAATATTTTTTATGCCTTGTTCACCTTAGACAGTTGAGGTTAAAGACAAAACCTAAAATACTAACGATTAGTATAGTAAGTTGAAGAAGCAAATGCAGCCTTTAGCAAAAAGTTGAAAAAATGCACCCAGGCAGCTTGCAAATCACATTGTAGGCACAGTATGCAGCAACAGTAGAAAAAGAAATTAAGTAAATTAAAAAACAAGTCAACAACTCGGCTTGATTTTAAAGTTTAAAGCTTCCCATTCAAAGACTGCCATGAATATCAAATATCATCCCAAGGATGGGGTCTGTTCATAATCCCAATATCAGAACAAAAGGAAAGTCAAACCTAACTTATGTAAAGTGACATTCTGGTGAAATTTGGCAGTTTTCCTTATGAATGTCCTTGAAACTTCCATGGACTGTGATAAGATGTACAACAGTCCACTAAGAACAGGCACAAAGTTAAAAGTACTTTTATTACAGTGCTGACGTGAAGCCTGCTATCATGCTGGTGCTGGAGACCAACATCACTGTGGTTCACTACCAAACCAACAAGGACACCTGCATATCCATCTGCCTACTTCATCTGGTTTGGAAGTTGGGAAATTCAAAACTGGGGATGATGTGATGTGGCCAGCAGGAGATAAGTGCTCTTCTATTACACTGGAGGAAAATCCCCAGCCCTTCTCAGCAGACCTGCTCCTGTCCAGGCTGGCCAACATGAGGTAATGTCCCTTTTATTATTAGGGCAGGAAGAGAAAACAATTCCTCATCTCTCACAGCACTTCGGTCCAGTCAGTGCTACTTTATTAGTATCATCAGTAAATAAATATTGATCACTGATATTTAAGCAAACCACAGAGACTGCAGTTGACACAAGGTACCTAAGAGGTATTAGGACTCTTGTAAGACATGGCTCAAGCATTCCTGTGCATCCAACATGAACAAGAGCTGCTTGGCCTCCTAAACCAGGACAGACTGTTATGTTTAAAACAATCCATTTATAACACTTCAAGTAAAATTGTTCTGTGCAACAACTGTTTCTCTGCTAGGTTTTAAGTTGCAGACGAGTGAATGTGAAAAGGAAAAAATACAGCCTTCCTCAGCTCCACTCCCTGCTTTCAAAATAATTCCAGCTGAAAAAACAAAAAGGAGGTGCTGTAACACGATTATTGATTGGGTAAGCTAGGACGTAACAGCTGTTAAGCAACACTTAATATAATGGTACAGGAGGACTTAAAGGCCTCGCCTGTTATACTGCTGCTCTTGTAACTACTCCAACCTATCCCTCTGCTTTATTTCACTGTACAGAAAGCCCTTCTGCAGGCAGATACAGACCATCCACAGCTGTACACACAGACCCTATCACCATTTAGTTCCATGACTAAAGTTCAGAAGCAACCAGAAGTGACACGTGCATGTTTCCACTGCTAATGATGACACAGTTAAAGGTCATTTATTACAGGTGCGCTGGCACTTTTATGACTGAGAAAACTACGCAATAGTTTAACACTGAGATTATTAAACTACACAGTGGTAAAACCACAGAAAACTGAAATCAAAGAAAACTGAGCAGTGCTGGGAGGGAGAGAGACCAATCCTTGAGGAGTAAAGCAGTATTATATAATCAATTTCAATCTCTGGGCTTTTTCAAATTATTCAAATTGCAATGCTGCCAAACATAATCAAACCTTTCCTGATGCTCAGAAGCACTGCCTTTTCCTCCCTGTAAATCAAGTCAAGTGAGCTGTCACTCGGTATCTCCCAGTTTATAGCGCAGCTAGATTGCCCTATCTCTAGTTGGCTTGCAAATCAAGCAATTGAATCCAATCGCGGCACATGGCATCTGCTAGGTTTTGTTTAATTGTGCCCAGTCCAATCGCTCTGCTTCCAAATTAAGTGAGAGTTACACAACAAAGATGTTAAAATAGTTCAGTGTCTCAGTGCAGTGCTAAAAACCTCACATGATCCAACTCAGCGTTCGAGTCAGTACAACCCTCACAAGTCCCAGATGCCCCCTCGCCAAGCGTCCGGCAGGGAGACTGCCACGAGTTCTCAGCTTTTAGACCATTCCTGAGAAATAACCATACTTTAAGAAACACACTGCGCAGACTCCAGCACACCCAAGGCTAAATATCCGGCCAAAGCCATGTCCCATCCCCACCAGGGGATAGATTACAGGCAAGAGCAGCGCTGACAGCGGAACGCATCCGCTCCATGTGGGGTCGACAGGCATCAGTCACCTCCTTCACCGAGCTGCCCGGGGCTGCTCCCTCCGCATGCGGACGCGGCCCCGAGAAAGTCGACCCTCCGCGCTACCTGGCTCCGGTCCCAGCAACGCTAGTGCCCCGCAGCCCCCGCTCCTCACGAGGCTGAGGCACACACAGTGAGGCCCGGCCGCACCGCAGCGGGGAATAAGGTCACCGATAGTGGACCCCAGGCCGTCTCCGCTCCGGCACGGACCGCCATACCGCAGCGGGGGAGGCACTGGCCGCAGCACGGGGAAAGCGAGGTGACCGCGCCGAGCAGCGACTGCGGGCAGAGCGCAAAGGCCATTGCCGCGGCTTCCCCCCGCCGACCCTCGGGGACGGGCAGCTGCCCACGCCATTTTGAGGAGGGGGGAGACACGGGGGCCTTTTCCCCGGCGCCGCACGGCGCCGCCGGGCCGCCCAGCCCCGCGCTCCGGGCCGACCCCGCGGGCACGGCCCCACCGCCGCTCCCGGGCCGCGTTACCTGCCGTGGCGGGCCGGTGGCGGGCCGGGCCCGCGCGCCGCGCCGCGTCCCTCGCCGCCATCTTGTCCGGGTTTAAAATTAACTCCCCGTGACGTCAGAGCTCCGCCGCGAGACCTTTATCACCCGCAGGCGGCGCGGGGCGGGGCCGGAGCCCCAGCCCCCGCCCCGCGGCGGCTGCAGCGGGAAGATGGAAGTGCTGCGAGGCCGGGCGGCCTGAGGGAGGGACGGACACACACACACGCACGCACACGCACGCCTAGCTGCACGGCTCCGCCCCTGAGCTGGCGTGTGGGGTCAGTGCCTCCCTCACGGCACCCCGCTTCCCGCTGACATGGAGCCGCGGGGCGCAGGGTGAGGAGCCCTCAGGCCACAGAGAACCGCTCCTCTTCCCTCGGAGTTCCCTCCCTCGGCCACAGCTCCCTCATGTAGAGCACACAGTTGTGTGCTAGTGTCCGCCTCCACCCTCACCCTGCTGGGCCCTCGCGTCTCATTTCCACCTCTGCTGAGCCCTGTGAACAGCCAGGAGAGCGACCGGACCGCTCTGCATTTCCAGTCGTAACTCCAGCAGTGCTGCTGCACTGGGGCTGGAAACATGCAGGAGGACAGCACTCAATCACAACAAGCCACACAAGTTTCCAAGGAGCCAAACATTCCTGCTGTCTCTGGAGTTCGCAAGAGTCTTGTTCCTCTCAATCCTAACTGACCTTGCTTCATCCTTTTAAAAGGCCAGCTGTGAAAGTGAGCTGCCCTTACTGCATAAAGTTTTTAAGTCTGTGAGGTTTCCTATTGCTAAAGGCTGTGTAAACCTTCACAGGCAAATCGGTCAGTATGACCTTGTTACTTGTTATAAGAACACAATGTCCAATAAATCATCGTGTGAAGTAAGCAACAGGCTTGCAAAACCCCACTTCATCGTGGCAATGCTCTCTGTAGAAACCATTTTTCTCAGTTTTTAGCTATGCTAACTTACTTAGTCCTGGAAGGCAGCTTGTGAGTGACAGCAATTTTAACAGCAAACAGTTTGGTACTGCCAAAACCAAGGTGGAGGAAAAGCTCAGAAGAGATTTTCAAAGTAAAAATCAACTAACTATCATGGAAGCACCTAAAACTGCTTTCCAAACCTTGCTTTCCTTTATTACCAAAGTAGCACACGAGGGGTTTCCTAACACAGGGGTTCATGACACCTCCTGCTGTGCTTCACTGGCAGCCCTTGTGTCAGAAAGTTTAATATCTATAACAGACGAAAAACAAAATGTCTAAAAAATGCTGCAATCACAGCACGTGAGAACTGCAGAAGGGTACAATGATCAAGCTATTATATATTCAATTCTAGTTATGACACTTGGATTAATAAAATATGGAGTTCTGTGAAAGAACTTCCTTATTGTAGATTTATATTAGCATAAATGGAAGCAGGATTCAACCCCTTTGTACAAAAACGTTCATATGAATGCTAGGATAAAAACCAAAAATATTGCCATTGGCCTTTTGCAGTTTAATATCCTCTATTTATTTGGTGAAAATGAGCATGCAATTGCTCGTCCTTCTACCCTCATACCAACTGAAGAAAAACCTTTTTTTCCACCGGAAGGAAGGCAGAGCACACTCTGTACTCTGCAGAGGTATTTCAGAGATATTCCAGCAATCTGACAGAGAGAAATAACTTGAAGTAAAACACACTGAAAGCTAGAAACACTGTTAGCTGGCAAATTTAAGCTTCAATAGCTCAATATGCAAACTAAAAGAAAAAAATAACAAGTGGAAAAACACTGCAACACTAAAGAAGTTTCTTAATTCTGCTGTTAGTAAACAGCCTTGGTCCTGGTCAAGTCTGGAACAGTTTACGCAGAGAAGAATTTGAAATAGTGCATGTTCAGACAGATAGATTTCTGCTTCATGCAACAGGATTTGCTGCTGCTGTAATGTGAGAGCAGAAGTCAAGAACTTGGAGGTCAGAAAGCTCAGCCTTAATTCTGTCCTTATGTTTTCAGGACAGAAGGAGACATTTCCTGAGCTGAGGATTTTGCTATGAACATGTCTTCTCCTGGTTGCAAAGGTCCCCATCTCTACTGCACTCCCAGCTACATTCCTCTGAGCCAGGCTAGGAAAGGAGTTAGGACTGAAACTGCTTAAGCTGGCTGTGGATTTGGCCTGGAAGGAGCTTGGGAACAACTGTGCCAACCACACGCAGGCTGTCGTGGGAAGGGATTGCTGGAGCAGAAGGACCTAACCCACGAGTGCTGGCTGGGCCAGTAATCCCTTCAGCCACCAAAGTCACAGTTTCGTAATACAGGGAGCATCTTCTGGATTTCGCCATGCTGCTCTGAAAACTCTGCTGTCCCAAGCTTGTCCCAACCCCACTTCAGGCCAGCCAACCAGTGTCACCCATGTAGTGGGACAAAGGCTGCAAGCAGCCACGCTGCCTGGAAAGCTGTCCCTTCCTGTGGCTGGAAGGGAAGTAGAGCCACCACAATGTTTCCTGGCCTTCAGGAATCACAGCATGGCAAAGGACTGGCCAGTTCCTGACCCATGCAGGCAGAGCCACCCACTGGACACAAGGAAAGGCTGAATCAGACTTGGGTCCTTTACACCTTTCCATATAAAGTGTTTCTCAATCCTCATCAGCTAACCTGTACAATGCAGTTGGATTTGTTTAATCTGTACGATGACAAATCCTTAAGCCAAACACCTACCTGAAGCATTCTGAGCACCACTCCTCGGATGGGGAACAGAGCCATGTCCCACCTTGGAAGGCTGAGGGTCCTGGGATGAGCTGGAGACGTCTCCTTTGGTGCTTCTGCACTTACAAACCTCTCTCCTCATCTGCTTCAGGCTGTCGAGTCCAAACTAGTGATCAGGTGATTCCCACTCCTCTTTCCAGACTGTGCAGTGCTGCAGGCAGTCAGGAGCTGAGGACAGACAGCTGTGAGATAAAGGTGGCTCTTCTGAAACCCACCCTGTCCACGGCAATACAGCACCTCCAACCCTCTGGCTGCAGTTGCTAGGACCACCCAGGGCTTCCCAAGGATCAAAACTGGGGAGGCAAGGAGAGGTCAGCTCTGCAATGGTGAACCAGCTCTACCACTGGGAGCAGCCAGGGCAGGCAGTAATCAGCTGCCCTCCCACCACACGCCACCAAGGGAGCTGTGTCACTAAGGCAAATCTGAGATGTCCTAACAGACTCCCACTGGGAAATCCGTCTGGATCTCGGGCTTGCTCCCAGAGGCAAACACATACCCTCCCAGAGTCTGGAAATGCCCTACAAGGCGGCTTGCTTTTCTCTGAAAAACACCCAGGCTGCCGTACCACAGCCCTACTACTCATGGACTTAATCTACTTACAGCTTCCCACCTCTTCAGTGGAGCGCTGCTCCCTCTGCTCAGTGCCAGCAGGCGCTGGACGATGTGCTGCTCCCCGAGCCCCTGCCCACTTTGCAGCTAGATTCTCCCGTTGGCTCCCTCTTCGCAGCGCCCATTCCTGTGCCCTGCCCTTACGCAAGAGCACGCCGCTCGCTCCTGCCCAAGCTGCCTGATGTTTACCTCACCACCTCGGCAAAGATCTCACCCCCGTAAACAGGCAATCTTGGTTTCCTATGCTTTTTTTTTCCCCTGGTGCTCGCCAGATGCCCAAGGGCATCTCTCAGATTCAAAGCTGCCTTCATTTGTCACACAGGTGATCTAAAAGTTGCTGTGCGTCATTAGAGAATGCTCAGCACAGCCCCGAGCTTGTAGCTACCTGTGTGTGTTTGCATAACCTGGGGCTCACACAAAGCAAAGCCAAGGTGAGATGCGGCATGAATCCAAGCCTGGCTCTTCTGCAGAGAACTCCCAGAAAGCAGAGGCATTTGGGAGCAGAAAACAAATTGGGAAGGAGGGGGAAAAAAACATTTTACTTAGTCTTCTGAACCTGAAGCTCCCCCACATGCTGAGAGGACGTGCCTTTTTAGCTGGCTGCAGGACAAGTGCTCGAAAGACAGAAAGCAACCCCCTCTCATGCCACTAATTTATAGCAAGCTGAGTGGGAAACATCTCATTCTTCCCTGATGTTGACCCAGGAGCTGCTCCTCTGGGAAAGAAGGTGGAAATAGCATTGAATTTTAGCTGTGAGAGCAGCTCAGAGCAAGTTGCTGAGCACCAGCTGCAAGAATTGCCTGCAGGTGCTCTTGCAGGAGAGGTTGGGCTGGTTGATTGGGCTCTCCCGATGCAGCCAGAGTGCCAAATACCTTTGAAACGGGCATAATCTGTTCTCAGCCTGAAGGAGCTATTTCACAATCTTCCCAGGATTAAGGGTTTAAATCGAGAGCTTGTGTCACAGCTGGGGAAAGGGCAGTGGGCAGGCTCAGGAGCCACTCTGGTCTATGTGGCTCTCTGGGGTGGTAGAACACAGCCTGCCAAGGGAGGTGACAGTCTTGCAGAGGCACATGAAGGCCATCTACCTTGTCCTGTCTGCCATCTACATCTTATCAGGGTGATTGAAGTCTTCAAAGGATTAAATGCTTAAGTGGTTTTCTTCTGCTCCTGGAAGCAAAGCTTCATAGCCAGTTGAAGCTTTCATTTCAAGCGTTTGCTCAAGCAGAGTCTTATCATTCCAGTCTGTATAAACACAGTGAAACTTCCATCTCACTCTTATGCAACAGCTGTTTTTACAGTCTGGCTTAGACACTGACTCCTGCAAAGGCTGGAGTGCTGCTTGGATCGGGAGTATGCCTGCAAACCCCAGGGCTGCCCCACTGCAGAGATGTCCCTCTACAGCCAGCATGTCACTTTCAACTTCACCTGGAGGCCAGCTCTGTCTACCTACCTGCTGCCTGCTCTGCATCTCTAAAAATGAGAAGCACCTCTCAGGTTTGGATCTCCTTGGTGTAATTTCCTAGTGACCCTTTATGCTATCAAGCCCACCACAGAGAAAGAGGTTTCCCACACCCCCAGACTCTATCCTCTAAGCCTCTTGTCCTAGAAAAATAATTGTTCCAGTTGTCATTGTGACACCCATCAAATGTCTTGCAGAGACAATTATGCCAGCCCCTGAAGTCACACAGCCTCCTTCCAAGAGCTGTGTCTGTTTATTCTGGTACAAACAGCAAGGCTCAACGGAGGAGTCCCCATATGATCAGTGACTGTGCTTCAGCCCGTACCACCAGTGCTTTGTCTGTAGTGTACAGAATGCAAAGATCAGGCTACCAGGGATAATTTGGGATGGAAGTACTCCACCATCACAGAGGCATTAGTGGCAGTTCAGACTCTCACCAGGAAAAATGCTGCATAAACATTTCATTCTTTAATGTAATAAAATCAGCCAGATTTAGCTTAGCCTGCTGCAGGTGTTTACCAGCAAACACTCCTATCAGCACTGGCTGTGGGTTTTAGAGGAGGGTATTTGCCCTTGCAGCATAACTGATCTCTCCTATCACAAGCCAGCTTCTCCCATATGGGGCAAAGCACCACCATGTGATCCTGATGTGAGGGAAGCAGTGCAGCTTTACACCTGGGGAGGGTGTTTGGAATTGAGCCCTGTGCTAGCAGACCTGGCTCCTGGTTGCATGTGGGGTTAGGAATGATTGCCCTGGCACATAAAGGGTGCTAATTACACAACAGAGTTTATTTGCATCCTTTACAGCTACATGACTGGCTTGCTGGGTGAGACTTACAGGTCCTCAAGAGAAAGTAGATGGTTTATTCCTACAGTTTCACATGCTTGTTTTCTGTGCAAGTCCAGACTGGCTGCAGAGAGATGAGTTGTGCTTAAGAGAGTTCTACTGAATTCCCACAGCAGAATCAGACCTGCAGCTCTCATTGCCCTTTTCTGGAAGGCAAATCCCTCCAGCACAACGTCATGCACACGCCCTTGGATGAGGCTCTGTCAGGACAAAATAGGTTTGGATGTAATTAAGCCACGAAGGCATGGCTCACTGTACCCAGCTCAGGAGAAGTTTTGGACTAGGCTGCCTTGCCAAGGACTTGGGTACCTCAAAGACAGGGTAGCTGTGATGGCAGCACCCAGGAAAGCCAGATGAGCTGGGGACCTGAACTTTCCCGACCAGCACCATGGGCTTACAAGAGGGTACCTGGGGCAGAAGCACCCTTCAGGACTGGGATTACTCCTATGCTCCCAGTCAGGCCTATATGTAGGTTGTGAACCTTAACACACTGATGAAACTGTCTGGATCTAGTCTCAGATATTGAAGCAAAGTCTGAGTCAAGACATGAAGGGCAAGACCAGTTCTGTGGTCTGTGTTTGTAGGTTCAGTCTGGCCCCTGGGCCAAGCTAAGGACACAAAGTAGAATTTGCCATTTAATCTGGCTTGATTAACGTGTGAATTTAATTAGATCTCTTCTCAATAAAATCTAGAACATGCTGTTGAAAAATTGTATTTAATCTTCCTCCAAGACTTTTTTGCATACATTTGAGCAAGGGACTTGCAGCACAGGGCACTTGCAATGAAATGAGAAACCAAGTTTTAGCAAAACCCAGAGGGTGGGACTGAGATCAGCATCCTGTCATTTTTGGATTTGTGAATGTGATTCAGAGGCTGTCCTGCCCCCTCTCCTCCAGGAAGACTGTACAATAGATTTACTTGCTGTCCTGTATGATCACTCCATGGTAGCTGTCTCTTCACCCAGTCAGCCACAAAAAGCACAGTATTGCACTGGCTATGATCACATTTAGGTAGTTTGACAAAAAAGTCAAAACATAAATTTGTTTGAAAATATTAATCAGGGGGATATCATCAGTTTTGTTCTTCTCAAGTAATGCTAACTTGCAAGAAATAGAGAAATAATGAGAGAAGGAAAAGGGGACAGCAAGATTGGCTGTAGCAGAGGGCTGGAAACCAAAAGGCAAATTTATTTGAGATCCAGGGATTAAGATCCAATCATTTGACCTCAGATTAAAAAGTGGATGAGCACAACAAAGAATCACTTAAAACATTTGGGAAAGTGTAAAGGAAAATCAAGCAGGATTAAATAATAAAACAGCTGCATTAAGCCAGAATGCTCTCTGATCACAGGCAGCAAATCTAAGTAAGGGCTATCTCAAGCTTCCTCAGAGCCATCCAGTCATCCTTCAGCATTTCTATTTCACAGCCACCCTCTAAGTTAAATCAAAAGGAACTTGCCCTGCCCCACACCAGTTTGTTGCTTGTATTGAGCTGCTCTCTCTCACCCTCAGGGGAGCACAGCCACCTGCCAAAACCTCTTATTAGGAAGAAATTACCCAGCAGAACTAGGCTAGCTAGCTGTAAATGCATGCTTGAGGACAGGAATCCCAGGACAGTGATGTTCAGACTCTGAGTGCAGTGTAGCTACTTCCCAGCTTTGCTTTGTGAGCTTTCCCCACCAGTGTGGTTTCTTTTCCTGGACTTGGCCTGTATCTCCTAGAGAAAATCATCCAGCTCCCTTGAGTAACTGCTTACGTGCAAGGGTCACCAGTACCCATTCCCACAGGTTTCCTGACGTCCTCCAAGTGTCCAGTTCAGCTACTTTCTTCTGCAGCACTTTTGAAATCATTAACATAGAGCTATTTAATGGGTGTCAGTCCCAGGTGGGCAGCACAACTTGGCACTGTGGCACTGGCCCAACATTTACATGCTGGTCAGCAGCTCATGGCAGGCCATGGCTCTCCCCTAGCCTTGGCTCCACTGCAGGTTTAAGAAATGCAGAGAGCATGGGCTGGGGGACACAGATCTGTGATGGATGGATGCTGAGTATCCACCTTGCCCAGATTCAGTGGAAAACCAGTGTCCCTGTAACAGGCACAGTTCCCTTCTTGCACACTTCAAGCCACAGCATCACACAAACACCAGCCTTTCGTCACCGTGGCCAAAGCCACCTCCCCACTGTCAGCCTCCTACAAACGGGCTGTGTCCTTGCAAGTGCCTCTGTCACTGAAAAGCACCTTGCAATGAGGAACCCCAACGCTGGGAAGGGTCTGAGCATGGGACTGCCCAGAAATGTGTTACTGCTTTTCCTTCTCCTTCTTGTCTGGTGGACAGTGATCCTGTTTTTCCAGCAGCCCCACTACCAGCTGCAGTGGCCTGGCAGGCACAGTGACCCTGAGTGATTATTTAACAGCGGATTGTATAACAGAGAAGGGCAGACATTTCTGTCTCTGACCTCAGCCCTGGGACATCTCCCACCCATAAAACTTCCAGTCTAATCTTTCAGACCTCAGAGGAGCAGCCTTAGGCATGTAACACCATCCTTCAGAGAGGAGTGACCAGGGGGGACCAGGCAGATCTGGGCAGAAACAGGCTGCCCAGCACATCTCAGTCCCACAGAAGGGAAAAGAGGAGGGAGCCTAATGCTCCACAAACGCTCAGGTTTGTAGCCCAGATCCTGCTGAAGTGCCCAAGATGACCCTGCAAAGTCCCTCTGCTCCCTGCTATCCATCTAAATGAAGCACTACATTCTCCTCTCCATTCAGAGTAAGCTGTTTCAGCAAGGTGAAGATGGAGGAGCTGGCCTTGAGCAGGGCAAGCCAGTTCCACCAGCTCCCCTGGGTTCCAGCCACACTGTCTCTGGAATCTGGGAGTAGCTGAACCCCTTGGACCTACTCCAGAAGGGGTGCACACTGCCTAGGAGCCAGTAGAGAGGCGCCTGCTGCTCTGAATAGTCTAGAACTCAGGACATACCAGCCTTGTGCTGGTGATGTCCCTAAACTGTGTTGCTTTTCCATGGGGCTGAGGAGACATTTCAAAGCAGGGGCCTGAGCTGTCAGTGGTCAGGAGGATGCTGCAGTGTTGCAAGGAGATGGGCACAGGCAGGCCTTGCTTATCAGTGCTGGGCATGTGTCAGGTGGCTCAGATCCATCTCATTCAGAAATCCATCAAAACCAGCTTCTCCTGAAGCCTTACTGGAGCAGACTCAACAAGGAGCTTGTTTCTAAGCTTGACCTCAGCATGTCCTGGCTCTAAGCATTCCCTTTTGCTGAAAGGACTTGGTGGGTATAAACAGCCCCTTCAGGATGAGCATGGATCTGCTGGAAGCTGGAGAGGACTAGTAGGGCCACTAGGCAGGTTGAGGTCAGGGAACATTGCTTCCAGGGAGAGGTAGAGACAGCTGGCTTGGTTAGTTGGGAAGGAGAGGAGGTTGGGGTGATTTAGCAGAAGTCTACAGACTTGGCAGCTAGAAGGGAGGATGAAGCTGAAGTCTTTCCAGGAGGTAAGTCAGTCTGGCTGGTTCATGCTGTTAGGAAAAGCTCCTTCCCTAGAAGAGTGGTGCAGCCCTGGGACATGGACCCAGAGTGGAGAGGTTTCCATCCTTTCAAATTTTCCAGCCTTAGCTGCTCTGACCCAGCTTTGGCAATCCTGCTCCAAAGGCTAGCTGAATCTGAGACTGCCACAGGCCCCTTCTTACCAGCACTTCCTTTGAGAGGTAATTCTACACCAAACTAAGCTGAAATCAGCCTCCTGCCTTGAGTCATTTGCACCAACTTCCATCAGATACTGCTCCTGTAGAACTTACCAAAACGTACCTGTTCAGGGGTGCAGCAGTCCAGAGAGGATTTCACAGTACCCAGAGCTTAGGAGCACGCAGTTACCAACAGCCACAGCAAAAATAAGTCCAAAGGGCAAGATCAGAAAATCCAATATTTAAAATTCCTTACTTTGTTCCACAGCTGGGCCAGGGAGGCAGCTGCTGCAATGTGGGTCTAATCATTAACCAGGGGGCTAGAGAGGTATGATGCTCTCTGAAAAACAGTGTGCTGTGCCTGAGGTCTGTGTGTGCCAACAGTGAGAGAGGGTGTGCAGCAAGGCATGGGGATGCTCCTGCAGAGCCCACGGAGTCTGGAAACTGCTACCATGTTTGACCCCTCCTGCACCCTTCAGCAGCAACCAACTGCCAGAGCTCACCTGAAACCACGTCTAACCAACTCCTTGGCAGGGAAGAAAAGAATAAGAAGGCACATTAATGCATTTTTAATAGGTTACATAAACAGTTAAGTTCAAAGCTGCCTTACAAACAGGTGACACAAGATGCCAGTGCTTTTACTGAGAGGTGAGCCTGGCCTTTCATGAAGAAAACATTTTGGCTGTCTCAAAGGCAAATTGTCCTCCCCTTGGAGGAGACAAATCGCAGCTGGAAGCAGCAGCTTCCATTTGCTAGGAGAATTTTGATTTTTCAAAGTTAGTCTATTTCATTTACAGGCAATAGGGAACTGGATGGGAGCAGTTCTGTGGATCTTTAAAGCCTCCTATGTATGCCTAGTGCCTGCAGTGCTGCTGCTGGCAGGGACAGCCCTGCCTGGCCCTCACCCCCCTGGAGTGATGCAAGAGGTGCCTTTGCACTTTGCCTTAGTAGGAAAGCAGAGCTGGCAGCAAACCCGCCTGCGAAGCAGTGCAGGAGGCCGGGGGTGAAGGACCACAGCTCGCTCACCATAAGGCAGGGTGGGTAACACCTGTGGGCAAAGGGTTTGCCCAAGGAGTGTGTCCAGAGCAAGTGCTCCCTTATCACACACTCACGGGGCTGTTTACCAGGCTGCTCCTCCAGCTGCCTGTCAGCTGGAGTTTCTACCCTGCTCAAAGGGCAGGGGCTCACAGTGGCTTTTGCCATCTGATCACACAGATCCAGCAGCGCCTTCATGCACAGCCACACTGTGTTTCCCCATGTCACAAGGATCAGGGGTGTCCTGGCATGGAACAGGCCAAGATCCCAGGCCCTAGGTCTCTCCTAGGTCAGCAGGACAAGTACCATGTAGTTCACTGCCTGACACAGCTGTGGGAGTGGGAATGCCAGCAGCTGCCCTGCATTTTCAGTCTACTCCTGTCCCCAGCAAGGCAGCAGGGACAGCACAGAGAGCAGCCCAGAGTCTGGAGACAGAGGGCTGCCAAAAATGCCAAACCAAGGCTGGCTCTTCTTCTCCCCACAAGTGCTACAAAATCCATGGCTGAGTTTAAACACCAAAGAGACTGTGACCTCTGGCTCTAGGCTCACCCTTGGAAACACATGCCCCAGCCTGAAAGAAAGGAGCATAGACAAAAGGAAAACTAAAAAGGAGCAAATCCAGAAAGAAAGCACAGCAGGAATAAGCCCAGCTGAAGCCAAGAGGGGAGGGCAAAGGAACAGTTTTCCAACAGGCACTACTATGCAGGTGCTCTATGACTGTTGCAACATTCCTGTTCTGAAACTGCATCTAAAGCCAATTTTTCTTACATGTAATGAGGACAGAAAATAAAAAGAAGGTGGAAAATTCCCAAAAATAACCTTCGTGGTTTATGTGGTGTTAAAACAACTGTTTTGCTCTAGGTAGAAGTGGACTGTCTCCAAGTTTGAAGCTGCCTCCACCCTTTCCAAGGAGTGAAGATAACACAAAAGAGTCCAGAGAACAGCCAGAGCTTGACAGCACATGGCTGGCATGATCAAGACTTTGCCCAGCTCCTGCTTTCACCCAAGGCAGCCTCCACCTGTGTTAGGGCTTCTCCTTAATCTATGTCTTCCTTCTGCAGCTCATCATTATAGAAATATGTGTCGACAGCCTCTCCCTCCCACCCCAATCTCCCTTTTGAATCTTCTACTTGTTTTGCCAATGTGTCAGTGGCAGTAAAGTCCCTGAAGGCCCCCCTCCGCCACACACCCTATGGTCTCAGCATCCTTCCAATCCAACTCTCATCTCCTGATTGGTGCATGGTGAGAGGGGGTGTCTGTACCTCGTGACCATCTGAAAACAGGCTCCTCCTTGAAAAAAGCCACCCCAGAGCTCATCAGGTAGGTGGGCCTGCTGCTCCCTGCGTGGGGGTGAGCTCCAGACAGAGCCTGCAGGGCATGGCTCAGGAGTGGCATCATCTAGTAGCCAGGCAGGAGCCAGGGAGACAGACCAGCCCTTCCTGTGCCATTATTTCCCTGATGGCCCCACCATGAGAAGTAGGACAAGCAGAGCCCAGAGGAGAATCAGGAGGAAAGGGAACGGGACCCAATCCCACCCTCTCCCAGGTAAACATACAGGTTTCCTGCATCTCTTTTGTGAACCCTTGGAGGCAGATGTCTCATCCCACGGGGGAACCCTCCAAGCTCCAGCTATGCTGCCGTGGCAGTCACTTTTTCATGCCTTTCACTGCCTCATTGCATTTATTTAATTACTACTCCTCAGGAGTAGCATTGCTCACATCTTTGGCTGTTGGATCGTTTTCCATTCTGTTCCCAGTGGAAGCAATCACACTTGTCTTCCAAGATCTGTTCTTCCTAAGCCAGGCTCTCACTTATCCATTATTATTGAAGTATCAAAAGCATTTGCACATGTTCCAAAGAACACCAGCTCCCTCAAGGAGGAGGGATAAAATATCACCTCTTGCCTGATAAATTGCTTACACAAGTGGAATCAAACCCAGGTTTCTGGATTATCCAGTGGGACTCTTTTGCAATGCTGCTCTTAGGAAAAGGCTTGCAGAGATGCCCTAGCTCACACCTCAGAGCTAATAAGACTGCAGGAGAGATTCAGACATTGAGTTTTCCAATTTGGATGCCTCTTGGTCACTCAGAGGAGACTCCAAAGTCAAGGATGGGTTTCTGCAGAAGCAATCTTGCATGCTGCTCTCTCCAAAGCACAGCTGTGTTCAGCCACATATGTGCTTGCTGCCCTTAGCTGTGCCCTACACAGTCTCTCTCCTCACTCACAGATAGCTCAGCAAATTCTGGAGTGGCCATTCTGATGAATGAGAGTCTAAACTCAGGCACCTGAGAGTCCTTCTGCATGTCTTGGCAGGTCTTTGAGGGTGATCCAGTGCATACACTGCAGGACAGCATCCCATGACCTCAAACAGCCCTCGTGATGCCTTGGGTTTTAGGTTTTATATTTTTCAGAATCTCTGCTTCTTAGTGCGTAACTCTGAAACTTCATATTAGGTATTAGTAAGTTCTCTTCACAGGTTAGTTAGACAAAACAATCCCTTCTTAGCTAGAGAATCAAGGACAACTGGTACCCAAAAAGCATAAACAACAGGGAAGGAAAGGGGGCAAGCCAGGGGGTTGAGACTTCATGGCCTGGGGCTGTGGTCAGACAATCAACCCCAATGTGTAGATGAACCAAAACTTATAAAAATGTAAAAACTCGTGACCGGGAATCATCTTGGATTTGATTTGGGAGTAGCCCTGGCTGGGCTCTTGCACTGCCCAAGGTGTATCCTTTCAATGAATACCTATTTTATTCCTTTTGCTCTGTCTAGTCTCTATTCCAGATCAGCCTTTCCAGGCATCAGTTCTGGCATCCCGAGAAGGAATCTCAAACAGCCCTCGAGCACGAACCAAAAGCCATGTCAGGTCTACTTCAGAGAGTTTGTCTAAGATTTCACTTTCCCCAGTTCAGCTGAAGCCAACACACACAGTTCCCAGTGCTGAACTCGGAGTCAAGGGACCTGGATTTCTTGCTGCCACCTGCTGTCCCCTGTCAGCAGGACAGGCCCTGCCCTGCTCCCTACCAGCTCTGCCCCAGAGCCCCAGTTGGGATTCAGGGGAGGAAACAGCAGGACCCACGGACCCTGGTTCCCCAGTCCCTGTTCCCTGTGAAGCACTAGACAGACACAAAGCCTGGATATGAACAGAAACACAAAAACACTGGCCTCTGTGTCCTGATTCTCCTGGTTACAAGCTCCAAATCTACAGTTGTGCCTGATTTTCTCCCTGGAGGATACAGCCCTAGGGAATAGTGACCCACCTTTGCTGTTAGCCAGGACAGGCCCACAAGAGCTTCCTTCCTGCTAACTCAGCCCATCACAGGAAGGGAGAGAGGGCAACAGCTGCAGACATGGAAGTGATAATAATAATCATAATGACAACAACATCTATGTCTGCTACTTTGACATAGTAAATTTCCTGCTTCAGTTGACAGAAAAGTAAGTTGACTGGATGCCAGGAAGCATTTCAGATTATCAGGTCTCTGATCCAGAGACGCAAATCAGGTAAAATGCTGCAGAAACCTGACAACAGCAAAGCTGCAGGTGCTTGGTCCTGAAGGACCCTGCCCTTTCCTCCATGGCAGCCTTCTGTATTTCAGATAAACAGGGCAACCCAGGATTTTATCACATGGGCTGTGCCTGGCATAAAGGGAATTTGGGACCACACATCATCTAAGGCCATTTTTTCATTCTTTTTAAAAATATTGTATCATTTATTTCTAGGCAGAACTATAGGCCCTGAAAGGAACCAGGAGAGGGAGGAGAGGTAGAAGTCTGTCATTAAAGGTCTGCAGAGAAATAGTTGATAAGTATCTTTGTGGCAGTAGCTGCCTTATACTTCACTGTGCTCATCTCCTCACTCTCACCAGATTCCAGGCAGAAACCGGCAACCCCTGGTCTTACAAAGCCCTGCAGGCAAAACCCAGGCCCAGGTAGGTTATTCAGTATAACCTCCACACAATGCACAACCAGTCCAGTGACATTCCCCAGCAAAGTCTGGACTTGTTGGAGGACAAAGACAGGCACTTGGCTGTGTACCTGCGAGGACCAATGCTATCTCCAACGTCAAGCAAGCTGCATGGGTATGCTGCAGGGACAAGCTGCTCCATTTTCTCCTAGGAAACCAAGGGGAATTGGCAAGAAAACAGGGAACTCAAAGATCCTGGGCTTCATGTATTCATCATGTGCAATCCAGGTGCCACAGAGCTACCTTGTAGAAGCCCAAAGCTATCTATGCTATAAACTACATAAATAAATTCCATTTTGTCTACCAGACACCTGTGTGTGAACTCAACCAGCTCTGAAAGCTTCTCTGCTTTACAGGCCAGCAGCACAGACATTGGTGTCTGTTCTGTGCTACTGCCACAGCCAAGAGCCAAAGATGTACTCATGTTCCCCTTGCTCCTTTGCTCAGCTCCCTGTTCACAGAGCAGATAAAAACGGTATTTCTCAGGTGAACACAGCTCAGTCTCTCCACCTATCCTTCCCCCTGATCTCAGCAGGATAACTTGGTCTGGGCTTGGAAAGGACACAAAGCAAAATGCGGTTGTTATCAGCTTGGCCTCTGTGTTGCACAGCCCCAGGTATAAGGCTGATTCAGGGTTACTAGCAGACTGTTTGGCTAAAGGTAAATAGACTCCTCTGCAAGCTGCAGGACAAGTGTGGACAAGTGTCTGAACTCGCAGTGAAACGTGGAGCACTGGGCAATTTGTTTTTAGGGCTCTTTTGCCCTAAAAAAAACAGGGAAGACTTCCACCCTCCTTGGCTCAGGAGCCAACATCACAGCTGGCAGGCCTAAGCTCAAACCACACACACAACTCAAAGCAGGCACTCAAGTGAGTGACTCTTTGGAATTCTGATCTACAGAGTTTTTAACAGGAACCAGGCTAATGCAAGGTAGAGGTAGTCACACAGTGACTGGGGAAATGGGGAATATCAGCATCTCAAGAGGACTAAAAGATAGAAGCAGCTTAAGTGCTTGCAGAATGGCTTTAAGAGCAGTTTCACATGGAAAGTGACTTCTGCTTAAGCAGTTTAATGGCGAGCCCCTCTCAAACATTGGTCAGCTATGAGCAGCTTAGTGCAGGAAGGGCTCTTGCCAAGGCTCCTGGAATGGCAGCACGCCACAGGAGAGAAACAAGTGTCACCTTGGAGCCTCACCCCACACACATTCCACTGATGAGCCTGTGCCATCCCGGCTTTGGAGCCGTTCTGTCCTCTTCGTGAAAGGAGGCTTGTCCTTGGCCAGATGTTCTCTGGAAAAGTCCACAAAGCAGAGTTCCTGGAAAGATTTGCTTTCAGCAATAAAATAAAAATAAAAATAAAATAAAATGGAGGCTGTGCTGGCAGTCTCAGGCCAGGAGCTACAACTCTTTTCTTCCTGCCAGTTTCAAAGAGTAAGATTGGCTTTTGTTGTCCTTGCATCCTTGCCTCTTTCTTGAGAATTTTCAAATTGTGCAGAAGACAGAAGAACAAGCTTCGTTTGGGAGATAAAAAGGAAAATCTCTTTTCTTTTTTTTTTTGCAATGCCAGGGTCATCACAGGTGGGTGCACTGGAGGTAATGGCAGAGGCAGATTGAAGCAGCACTCAAACATGAAATATGTGTTATTTGCCTACAGTGAAGAAAGCAAGAAGACCAGGATTGCATTCAGCTGTGAACTTGGGGTCATGTGCTTGAAGACCTGGTGAAGTGTTAGTACCTTATTTCTCTTCATGAGGGAAACCTGTCCTTCAGACTACCTCAGGTAGAGTTATTATTATTATTATTATTATTACATGAAAATTATAGCTGAAAAAAGCAAGACTAGAGAATGTGTTACGTTGAAATAAATCAATAGCTCAGTCCTGATCTGGAATCTTCTGGTTAGCTCTCATTGCTTCATGTTAAAAGGCCACAAAAAGGAGAAATTAGAGGTATATAAAGGATCTTTATGAAGGCACAGACAGGTCTTTGCCCATACACCAATAAAGAGATGGAAAAACGCCACAGAAATCTTGGACAAGGGGAACATATTTAAGTGTAACTAAAATATTCCAGTTTGAGCTCTATCCTCGGAACTCGGGAGTTTGCTTTGAATTTAAAGTGCACCCCAAGAAAATGAGAGAAGTCAAAGTTCAGTAAGTGGGATTCCCACCTTCAGCTACTGAAGTCTGTGGTTCAATCAGAAGCCATACATCAACTTCAAGAAAAGATTACCAGTTACTGACCAGGCTATTTCTTTAGACACTTCTGAAGCCTTTTGACAGGATGCTTATCTAAAGCTCACTGATTTAATCTGATTTAGCATTACAGTGCTGTGGTTAACAGAAAATACAAGCATAATCTATATTACATGCAAATCCCTGCATCCATGCCATACAATTTTAAATGGCCTGAAGTTTGCACTTTGCTGATAGAGAAAGCATCACCTAAATACAAACTGTGCTTCCTGAAATATCCAAAGTCTATTGTATAAACAGCCTAAGAGACAGAAATTTTAGGATTTTCCGTAAGAAACACTTTAATAACTTCTGGAGGCTTATTTGACTACTACCCACTTGAATTTTGCATGGAGCACAAACAATTTAATTTTTTTAGTCGCTTGAAGAAAGATGAACCCACAAATGGAAAAGATGGCAAGAGAAAATAAACAGATAATGGCTTATATTAAGCTGAGTAATTACATCCTGCATTGTGCTCCAGCTTCCATCCCCATCCTACAATCCCACTTCAGTACTTAATTCTGAATACTGCTTTACTGCCCCTGCCAGGATTAATTTGTTTTCCTGGATCCCAGATGCTTTGGAAAAGAGGGTTAATTATCTTGCCATAGCTGCTGGCTTCCTGGCACATTCCTGCAGGACTCACTCCCTTGTATGATGATCCACTCAGGCTGCAGCTGCTGCATTAACATCAGAGAAAGAAAAGTTAAATAAATCATGCCAGCAATTAAGACCACGCTTCAGCAGCTGCAACAGTGAGGAGGAAGAGCAGGGAATCCATCTGAATTCATGTATGGCTCCAGTCCAGGGAGCTAGCTGGGAAAGGCTAGGACAGAAAGGCTTGGCATGGGGCAGATAAAGCTTGAAGAATACAAGAAAAGGGACTGAGGTTACTACTTCCTTCAGAGAGCCATGGTCAAAGCACAAGTAGTCTGGCTGCATTAGGTTCCTCCACATCCTGTGAGAATTAGAGTCCTTGGAGGAAGAAATCCTCTATTTTTAACACAGAAAGGCTATTATGCATTAGGAGACTAAACAGAACACAAATATTTTGCTCTTTTAACTTGATAATGCAGCTGTCTAGAAATGGATTGACCCGTTTTCAAAACAGATGCTTTAGCAGTAGAACGTGGGGTCCTCATAATCTGAAAAACCCTGAACACCTATTTGGTTCAGGTTATTTTTAACTTACTCTAGTTCTAAGGAACCCAAAGGGCACTCTAGAAACATCACATTATCACAGGAAGGAGCACATCTGATCATCCCTCCCCACAAGTGTCAATATTAATGGTGCAACTGAGAAGATATTTGAATTTCACAACAAATCAGTCATGCAGCACACTTCTCTTTGACTGGTTAGACATAAAAATAGACAAAATAGACAGGAAAACCTGGAATGGATAAAAAAACCCACTGGTAGCTACAGATGTGAGAATGAAAGGTATTTTCAAAAAGAGGAACACACAAAAGAATCCCAAATATGTTTAAACATATCTCTGAGATGAAAAAATAATTGAGCAAAAAGTGTTCATGTTCCCAGACCTCGATGCATTATTTAACAGAAGAGCCTAAATGTCTCCTGCTAAGCCACCAGCACATTCAAACAAGTTCAAGAGCTGTTCACAAGAAAACACACAGCAGGAAAAGGAGCAAGTTCCATTTAATTACAACAAAAGGGTTTCAGCCAGTAACAAGCCAGCTTGCCCCAAACATTATCCCTTTCCAAAAGACAGACTTAGTGACACCACATCCAGTTGTATCATTCCTTTCACAAAGCAGGACACCCAAACACATCCTCTATGGTTTCTTTCAAATCTTCTCTTTCATCACCCTAGCAATACACTCTATCTTGCTGTGGTGGTATAGAAAGTAAAAAAACAACTCTTCACACTTCTTATATAAGCAAAAATAAATAGAAACAAGAATTAGAGTATCATGAGAAGAGGAACATATCTCCACCTCAATACATCTTTACCCCCAGTAAAAGGTGATCAACTGGAAAAATAAACAAAACATCACCAACAAACAAAACACAACAAAAAAACAGTGGGACAGACATGAATATATTACATTGTGAATGACAGCTGCTTACAAGCAGAGAATGTGCATAGCAATGGTCAATGTTTTACCTGTATGCCTTATGCAAAAGAGACAGGGAAAAAACCCTGCATTAACAGACCTTGAAGGTAACAACTATGGTAAAACCACTGCCAAATGAGAGACAAACTTCACTCCCTCTGGAGCAACTAATTCCCCACCTGTCCCACTGTTTGGGATCTGTTCTAAAGAGCAAGATTTAAGGTGAACACAGACCTCGCGTGTGGAGGAAGACCCACCTCATTCCTTCCTGAGGACAAACATCCACTCTTGTAGGCCCAAGAGAAAACATTGTTTACTTTTAACAGCAAAACACCAACAAGGAATCTTTCTTGTTCTCATGAAGAAGATGATTATTTTGTGGAGAAAGAAGCTTGCACAATTCTTCAGTATCCTTTCTTTTCTGCCCCACATGGCACAGGCTACTCTTGCATATGGGCCTTCCAGCTGCTATCAAGTCAGTCCTCTATAATATACTCAGAACCATGCTCCATTTGATCTGGGAAGACACAGGAAAGATGCCTTTCACCTGAACAGCTTAGGCACTGAATGCTGTGATCCACTGAGGACACCAAAACATTAAAGTGCATTTCTTTTTCTTTTTAGATGAAATCTAAATGTTTTAAGGGTCACTCATCCCACACTGCAATTTGAAAGCAGACTATTTTTAATGCTTAACGACTTCTGGAACTACATTAATACAACCAGCAATGGAAATGAATGCAGAAGAAACAGGCTTCCACAGAACGTTCAAGTTGATAAAAGAGAAATAACAGACTGGGAGAGATCTTTTACAGTTAAAACACTAGGCAGCACAGAGCATTTCACTAGCAGCAAGATATGGCACATGGACTTTTGTGCTGGAGCTGTCTGGAAGCAATTTCTGGGGAAGGAGCACTGAGGTTGAAAAGAGTCTCAGCAGTGCCCCTAAAATGCAAGTTTCTTTGCCACCTCACAGAGAGGAGGCTAGGATTATTCCAAACTCTGTGTTGAAAGCTGCCAGAGAGCAGGTGGTTTTCAGTTCCCAGTTCAAACATATTAAAAGCCTGATGTGAATATGTAAAACACTCGTTACCTGAAGCATGAACAAAATGGAGGTAGACAGGGCAAAAATGAATCATTGTTGATGAGAAAACCTGAAGGACAACAGATATTTTCCCTTGTATTATAAGGAATATTTGCCTAGAAATTAAGCATGGAGAAAATCCAGTCTATATTGAAAGATGTGCAATGCCCACAGAATGTAAACATCTTACAACATAACCTCTCAAGGACAAGCAATCTGCACAAATCATCTTGCATAAAGGATGGATATAGATAAAATCCATAAAGGCAGAATAAAGAACTTGTAGGATAAAGCATAAAATAGCTGATAAAGTAACTTCTCCGCAATGACTAAGAACAGAACTGAAAGAAGCCCTCAACAATCCACTGCAAATTCACAAAGGGGAGAACACACACAGAGCCTAGGAAAACAGCTCCCAGACTCCACTGCTTGGATTCCCATTTCGGGGGCCTGATCCCAAAAAAGACACAACTCCAGTTCCAGAAGACAGGTTTCAAAGTACTGGAACAGAACAAGTCATCTTCTCCAAAGTGAAAGATCTCTCCCCTCATTAATTTCACATCACATAATAAGTTATTTTACATGAATCTCACTGAGATTACCTCAGCTTAAGCTACAGACAAGCCAAGACTATTCACCTGATGAATTCTTTCAGGGTCATAATAGATGTTTAAGATAAATCAGATAAAAGAAAGCATTCAATTAACTATCCAGGTGTGAAAGGATACGGTGGGGGCTTTCTTTTTGTTTTAACAATTTTTACCACCTTGGTTTCTATTGTTGTCATCCATGTTGTCACCCCCCCCCCCAACTTTTACCATTTAGTATGTCATAACCACTGCTTTTAAAAAAGAGTCAGAAAGATATGCTAAACACCAAAGATTTCAGTTTAAATCATGGAAAATGAGGATGAACACATTGATACAGCCTTGCAATTTTAATTTTTAAAAGGCCCCTAACGGTGGGACTAGCTGTAGATAGCATGATGCTAATGCAAATAGAAAATAGGTTTAAAAAAAAATAAAACCCCTTTAAATAAGTATGAATTCATACCATACAAGTGTACATACTTAATAATTTTCTATGTTAGCTCAGTTTGAACTATATATCAAGTCTATACTACTAAAAGTTCAGTATCTGCAACATTAACCCGATCAAAGCATTTTATAAATACAAGCTTCTTTTCGGTATCGCAACATACTTCACTAATTAATATACTGAAAAACAAGTTCTACATTTAAATTTCTGCTGCAATAGTTCTATCTGCCAATTAAGACTACAAATGGAAAAATACTTGCTAATCTTTAACATTTTGAAAATGCAAATATATTTAATGTTTTTGAAAAGAAACAATCTTGTTTACCCTACTGGTGCTTCTTGAGACATTTGAAGATACTACACTAACAAAATACAAACTTCATAGTAAGCTTACAACACATACTTCTCAGAGGCAAAAAAAAAATCTGGTTTGTATTTATGAAGGAACATCCATTTATTATAAAACAAGATAAAAGATATTAGAATTAAGTTGAAACAAGGCAACATTATAACAACCACTTTAGAGCTTTGTGAACAAAGTGTAGTTTTTAACTTGCAAATCCAGGTGAACGTAGCTTTTAACATGCTGTCCTCTTCTCTATAAATGGGATGAAGTAGAGAAGCAAAGCTTCAAGGTGTAAGGATTGGAGCCATCTGTGAGGAGACAACACAGAACACACCATGGGCACAGCTCTCCTACTGATCCACCTTCCATAACCTGGCAAGTTCACCAGTTCCTTGTATTTCACACTCACACCTCCACTGGGGTTTGTCCTTTTCACATTGAAAGAGAAAGCTTTTCTGCTGTTACCACCTCTCCAAACTGAGATAAAACTGAAATTGTGAACAGTGTGTTCTCCATACTATCTTCAAAAATATTCTGCCCCTAAGGTCCATTATTAAGGTGGACCAAAGGTGTGGGGGAATAGAAAACATTTAAACTGTTAACACTTCACAGGGAGACAAACTCATAACAATTAGGAGGAGGTAGTTTAAAATAACATTAGTCACTGGCCTAGATTCAAAATTATGTCTGGGAAAACCTGGAAAAATTCCATTTAATCCAGTAAACTGTCTTAATTGCTCAGCACAGATCTGGCTTGTTGTATACTTGTTTAGCAAGTGAACTCACCCCAGTCTATTCTTGCTAGTTTGGAGCTAAATTCAGCTTGGCTTCACAATTTCTGGTGGTTTCAAAGGGAACGTGCTACAGAAGCAGTAAATTGAGAACAATGAGCTGAGTAACTTAAAGAGTCCTCTGTTCACTACATTGCAGAGCTCTCTGTATTTATTGTGAAAGAATCATAGAAGGGTTTGGTTGGAAGGGATCATCTCATTGGATCACCAGTTCCAACCTCCTGCTATGGGCAGGGATGCCACACATTACAGATCAGGTTGCTCAGGGCCCTATCCAGCCTGGCCTTGAGCACTTCCAGGGATGGGGCATCCACAGCTTCTCTGGGCAACCTGTGCCAGTGCCTCACTAGCCTCACAGTAATGAGCATCTTCCTAATATCTAAAACCTAAATCTCTCTTAGTTTAAAACCCTTACTCCTTGTCCTGCCACTATTTGCCCACATCAAAAGTCACTCTCTCTTTTTTATAGGCCCACTTTAAAGTACTGGAAGGCCACCATAAGGTCATCCTAGCTCTTCTCCAGGCTAAACAAACAACCCCAGCTCTCTCAGCCTTTCCTAACAAGAGAGGTGCTCCAGCCCTCTGATCATTTTCATGGCTGCCAGAACCCTAAAGTCCTTCTCCAAAGAAAAAAAATTCCAGCAATAAGATTAGGAAAATGTACTTACTTGGGACTCTTATCTGGTAGTGATTAAGTACAGTGAGAGCTTCCACTGCATCTGTCTTACATTCCCATTCCAACAGACCAGACAGTGTTTTGGCAGAAGCTGTCAAAATGAGAAATAAAAATGGGAAGGAGGGGATCAGTAACATTTCCTGACAGTGCATACTCAGATCAAAACTGGAAACAAGTAACTTCCCAAACTGGTGAAATTTTACTTACGTTTTGGGTCAAACACTTTGTATTTAATAAAGCTGAGAACTTCATGATCCTCACATAACTGTCACAAAAATAAAATTAAGAGGTAAAACTCTAACAAAAGTGCACATAAACAAATAAGCAAAAATTCCAAGTTCTTGGAAGAGACACATAAAAAGGAAGATTCTGACTTTTTAAGAGAGTTTGCAAGAATTTATGGCAAATAATTTTTAAAATATGTTTAGATCGGTAACTCCTTAGAATACTATCCTGTAGTATGTAAAACAAGGCTCCTGTATCTGTGATATCACTACTATCTCCAAAAAGGTTTTTAAATAATAAAAAGTTCTACTTTTGACATTCCTACTCCAATACAGTAGCTCTGAAGTTGTGCATACAGTGCCACTACTTGAGAACCAGAGTTCACTTTCAGACAGAGTTGGAAAAAGATATTTTATTGAACTGAAAAAGAACTCCCTGAACTGTCAGCAATCTTACCACTGCCTCCACTTAAAGAGGCCCAGTACTGCATGTTTTAAGCATCCAGATTTCATTTAGGATTCAACTGTGCCAAAGGTCCCAGGTGCATGCTTTTCTCCATTCCAAAACATCCCAGCAGTCATTACAGTGAGTCAGTAAATCCTTTGTGAGTTTTAGTCCTAACTTTCATGTATCTGGCTTTGTGTCTTTTCTCTCTCCTCCAAAAACCCCTCACATTATTTTCAAGATTTTGTTTCTCACATTAAAAAAATATAAATTAATAAAATTGAGACAATAACTCCAGAATTGTGAACGCAGCCAGAGGGGCTACAAATGTATTTTAAGGAACAGTTCTCTTCCAGCGGCTCTGCTATAACCCTCCCAGTTACTAAGTTTCAGAAGCAGCACCATGAAAAGTCAGGACAGAGCCCAGAGAGCACTGGATGTCAGTCACTCCAAGTGCTTACCTTTACAAATGTTTCCTCAGTCACACACAGGGGAACATTGTAATAATGCAGCACACAAGAGGGAGGTTGGATGATGTTCTTGGATGCTTGGCCAGCACTGGTGAAGCGATTGTTCTTACTCATGGCAAAATCTTTGTAACTACTCGTGCCATCCTCCAGTTCAAATATCTGGCTTGGAACTACTGAGTGCTGCTTGGAAACACTGGAATTTAAGGATAAAATTTCTTAAATAATTAAGGCTATCATGCCTTGCAGATTATTATCTAACTAGAAAAGTGCTGATGTTTCTTTATAATAATGTGAAATAAATACAGTAAGAACAAGATGGGTTGGATTTGACACCTTCCTTTAAAAAATGCAGAAAGAATGGATAAGACATATTAGGGAATACAGATAATTAGTGGCCAATCCATGTAATTACAATATGCTTTATGAAAGTAAATAAATAAAATTATAAATAGGAATAAATCTTAAAGCGGTTGGGGCTGAAAGGGACCTTAAAGGAGACCTCTTTCCAACCCTCCAGGCATGGGCAGGAACAGCTACTAGAGCAGGTCGCTCAAATCCCCATCCAACCTGGCCTTGAACGCTTCCAGAGATGAGGCATCCTCAGATTCTCTGGGCAATCTGTGCCAATGCCTCACCACCCTCACAGTAAAGAATTTCTTAATATCTAACCTAAATTTACCCTCCTTCATCTAAAAGCCAAAATAAACAGTCACAATTGGAAATCCTAACTCCAACAAAGATAACAGAGTAATGTGATATTGTCCCTTTGAAACCTCATTCCATCTGCCCACTAATGGGCTATCAATCTGATAAAACATATTTACCAGACATTGAGTCTCTTTCCAAATAACTTGACATTATTGAGATGTGTGACCGCTCTTTCTACAGCGTATTCATCACCCATTTCAACCAGTGCTGTGCCCGGAATAGTCTTCATAAATTTCACCTAAGACAGATAAGGTAAAAAAAAATTACATTGCAACGAAGAGCTCAACCAATAGTTTTATAAAACACTGGGATATATTTTTTAGACGATCTCAGAAAGGCTTTTTCCAAAGCATTTAAAAGAACTATAGTAGTTTCCAAGTTTCTAATAAATTATGCCTTACCTTCTCAATGTTTCCATACAGGCAGAACAGGTTGAATACCCTTGAACAGTTCATCTTGAGCTGGTGCAACCCACTAACCATGACAACTGACCCAGAAGGATTGCCACCATGCATGTAAGAGGAGGATGCCTGCGGCAATGGATAAGCAACAAGTTCTGGAGTGTCCCGAGATCCCATTCGGTACCGGCTTGGCAAGGGCAACAAAGGACCATGGGAGCCTAAGGAGATGAGAGACCATGTTTATACGTGGTTTTGAATAATTTTCACTACTTAATTATGCATCAAAACCCACATACATAATGCATATTTAAAGGAGGGGTAGAAGGCTAGAGCAATTGCTGAAAAAAGATATTCCAATAATTACAAAAATCATTATCTTCCCTGCAGCATGCAAAATATTTGAACATAAACATATCAGAAGAAATTATTAAAAGCAACATTCAGAAATATTCCGTACAGAGCTACATGAGACTGAGAAAAAATATTACAAAGTCAGGAAAACAAACCAAAAGGAGTGAGACAGAGATCAGAAGATGACACAGCTCTTTTTCCCAGAGACATGAGATTAAGTCAGAAGCCTGCCTTTCTACAAGAAGGTCATTTGGAAGAAACAGGAATACTTAAATCCCCACACTAAGGCAAAATGAAGTGGTCCTATTTTCCACTATAAAGTGACAAGTTTCACTGAAATAGACATTTTCTTTTCCTTTTAGTGATGAGACATTACTAATAAACAATAGCTTTGTTCACAGAAAATGCTAGTATTACAGACCAAGGGGAGAATTCCTGTTTTTCTGAGACAAAAGTAATGTGAAAATCACATAAGCTAAGTATCAAAGGAACCTTTTGTCTTTTTTTTTCCCCAGCAAAAAGCAGTAATGACAGGGAAACAGTGGTTTAGAGGAGATGGACACATTACTTAAGGTAGAAGGATGTATCAGAAGAATGAAAAAAGAACATCACTGAATGAAGGTGGAAATTCTGGAGATTTAAAGAACCTTTGGAAGGAGTAGGTAGGATGTTAACCTACACTGCAGAATATCATAAATACCTTTGCAAAGAAAGAGGCAAGACAAACCACGTTGCACCTGACAGCTGAGAGAATAAATAACTAGAAAAGTCACATGTGAGTGGGGACCTTTGTTTCTCGACCCTGAGGTCTCCGCTCAGCACATGAAAGTGACAGCAGGTCCTGCCTTACAGAGTACTGGTAACAATATAACTCGTTACTGGTAACTTTATAGCGCTGATTCCAAAACAGCATTCCTCTACAATCACATAGCTGCACCTTTTCTGAATCAGCTGAATAAGAAGTGCCAATGCCAACAATTCATAGCTTTGCATGCAAAAACATCAGAGTTCTCTGTTGTACCAAACCATTGATCACGCTATGTTGCCATTTTCTAGAAGAAAATTGTTTTTCCAATCCAGATATCATTTTCTGCCCATTGCCAAGGTGATGGCAACTGAAAGGAAACTTTTTTTCCAAGAAATAAGCCTGTAGAACTGAATACTTTGGGTGACAGGAAGAGATGAGGCAATGAGTGCACATGGATTTCACTGAATCAGCAGTGTTTTAGAAGCAGACTGACAGCACTGCAAGTGAACTGCTCATTCTGAAGGGAAACAAGCATTGGTTAAATTAGCCAAGCATTGATTAAATATTTAGAATTCCACAGAGCACATAAGAAATCATAACCAGCTGTCATCCCGTGTTACTTACCATAGCCATCATGTCTAAAGGATGATGGGTGCTCTCCCAAAATAGCTTGTCTCTGCCGGCCCTTCCCTCTGTCTAACGTTGGAAGGGAAAGAAACTAGTTTAGTATGCACAACCACGCACTTGATTTCTCCAGTTAAGACACAAAGCTTCTAGTTAAGAAGTGAAAAAGCAATTTTAGTGTTTGTTAATTTTATAAACAAGTTCTCATTCACTCTATGTCTAAAAACACAAGCTGTAGCCCTGAGACACCAAAATTAAAAGACTGCCATCTGTATAACAAATTGCACTTAAGTTGATTGGGGGCAGTGGCCAATGAGGAGATGCTGACATTTAAAGTTTATGGAGATACCCAATAGTTCTCCTAAACAGACACCACACATTAGTATAGAAAACACCATACAGCAGGATTTACCCTGTGTCTCATTAAACAAATTTGAAATGCAGTACTTTTGAAAGACAGTACCTGAATCATAATATTAGCTTCAACAGCAAGACATTTTCAAAGTGGGCTTCTTTCAAGAAGTTTCAGCATAAGCCAACAACAACCTGTATTACATGGTTTCATAATCAGTAAACAGAGAGTATTACATATGTGTACATATATATTTACAGAACACCTACTGATTTATGGGCGTGCTGAAAGGATTGTAGATTGTGGCATTATCAGAAGCACATAACAGTTCAACTGAGGAGAAGTATCACTGAGTAATGCACTTAAACAACAGTCAATCCTTTCAGCAAACCCAGTTCTCTAGGATATAAAGTTAAGCAAGGGGTCTACATTAATGGAGAGAAGCAATGCCTCACAACCAAAGCTGTTTTTTCCAATAAAGATCCATGCTGCAGGACAAAAAGATCTAAACTTTCAGATTTCTTTCTGGTAAGCAACAATTCTTTTCTTACAATTAAAAAAAAAAAAAAAAAGCAACATTAAAAAGATGGGACAAGGTATTTATCAGTTTACAGCAATTCTCCTGAAATATAAGTATGACTGCTGAAAATAGTAACTCCAGCCCAATGCAGTTGGAGCTTTTTCCCCAAAAAACAGGAACTATTTGATTATACAACAGTGGTAGATGAAAACACATGTTGCCCTTTCTGCTCAGGATTTTGAGGCCAGGTTCCAGGTCAGATATTTGCTTTGGCAGTAAAATCTGAAGAGAGAGCAGTCCTGAATACTTTCAAATATATAGAAGCAAGATTACTGTTGTCAAGTTTACTCTTCCCCTCCCTTTTCAGGGTAACAGCTCCAGTTCTTGGCTCTAGAAAGCAAATGGGTCAGTATTTTGAGCATTTAAACTGTATGCAGTAATCACATTTCAGAAAAATCAATTTTGTAATTCCAATCTGTGGAACTAAATGCTTTGAAACTGCCGATGGTAAAGTCAAGAATCACATTCTTCAAATAAAGAATTCTGTGAGAAAAGTTTGACAAATGTTTCCTCCTCGTGATGGTACAAGTCTCTCCTTGTTCCATGCTTGTTCCTTCCTTGAAAAAAGCCCCTGGATTGTGCCAGTACAAATACCTATGTAAACAAGCATTGAAACACGAGAATTGACCTGTGTTAAAAATAATTCTGAAAGGAAAGGTTAAATCTTGTTTAAGCTTGGGTTTCTTGATTTTTAGTTTTGTTTTTACATCAGGTCCTTGAGTCACTGAGCAAGCTGGTATTACCACCAAAAGAAATGCTCCAAACTACAGTTTGAAATTTCTGGCTAAAGGCAAGTAGAATACTAAGTCAGGTGGGTTTATTTCACTCAGTCTAATGCAATATGAGTTCATAGTAGCAGGCACTTGTTAGGAAGTTTACTTTCGTGGAGAAAGACTGGGCAATTTATTACCATAAAGAACTACAAAGGGTTCTTCAAAAAAAATCATTAGTAAAATGCATATCCTTCCTAACATTTGAAGGGCAAGTGTGAAATTCTGAAAGGATTTATTGGCATGTCTGTCCTTGGAATGAAATTCCTTTGGGATAAGATCTTTTCTGCAGTGAGAGCCCTACAGCTCAGGTCACACTATGTTCAAAACCCAACTAATGCTGTTGCAAGAGTAAGTTGAAGGACAAATACATAAACTCTTTCAAAGGAAAACACAACTCCTGGATTACTTTATGGGAAAAACTGCTCTAGATGCCTGTTTCCTCGAGTGCATTTCACTGTTCATTCAACAATTTATGGTCCCATTGTCCACATAAATGGATGTGGATCATAGTAAATGAAAAATTACATACAATATATAATGATTGATAAATATAAGTCTAATTTTCTTCCTTTTATGTGTAGTAGGGTGCTTATGTATAGAGAATAGAGATAGTAATAAAGAAAAACAAAAGTGCAGAGTTCTTGAAAAGAGCAAGCCACATCTATCCTAAGTTTTTCATTTTCCACTGTTTGCTCAAGTTTGGGGAAGTTTTAGTTCATACAGTCATACCTATCTGCAGACCAATTACATAATACATTTTGATGCACAGTGTTACAAGTCAGCCTCCAAACACTGCAATGATCAAAAGATACATAGGTCAAATTAATCCATTCAATTTTTCAAATTCAAACCTTTAGATTTTTTTTTCTTTGTTCTTGAATTTCTTCAGAATCCTTTTTCTTTGACTCAAGAATTTGAGAAAAAAATTGAATCCCAATATAAATAGTCATAATCTACAAGCTGCAACCAATACTGTAGCTCCCTTGTTAACTTTTTACAAGAACTTCATTTTGAGAAAGCAAGCCCTAAGTTTTTAGTTGTACAACAGTTTCACAAGCCCAGTGCCTCTGCAGAATTACTGTGAAAGTGCAAATCCCTTGAGACAGCCAAAGCTCTGGTTCTCTTGTAGCCTTTGATAAGTAGATACTCTATCTTGGTCACATTGTCTTCACTTTTCTAACTTTACATTGAACACATTATTGTACATAGGTTACTGAACACTGCACTCAAGAGTTACAGATTTTTGGTTATTTTTAAATAAACACTTTACAGGAGTTAGGCTAGACAGCATTTTGACTGTACATATATAATCATAGTTTCCACTGACATGAGTTAAGCTCTGAGAATTTTTACAGCTGAGTATTTAAGAGACAGTATGCCTGTACCAATTATGAATCTCCCTATCTTATTACTTAAGTATAGCTGAGGGGACTTATTGGTATTGCACTGCTCAGTTCCAACTATCTGCATATAAGGCTTGAATTTCCCTACTACTAAGCAATATTTACACTGTTAAGTCTGAATGCAACTCTCATATACATCAAGTAATAAAAAGATTACAATGTCAATTATATCAACAAGAGGTTCTTAATTTTGGAGGTTCTTGATTTTTCAGTGGTACTTTTAAGGGAAATAAGACCAGCATACATACAAACTTGAACAGAAAGGGTACAGTCTATCACGTTATTCATCCCACACAAATCTGAAGTACTGAAAATGTCCTCCTTTAAAAACTTGTGGTGGTGGTGCATGCAGTATATGCAGACAAGGTGAACTGCAAGTCTGAGGTTTTTCAGAGGGTTTTTTGTTTGTTTGGGTTTGTTTGTTTGGTTTTTTTTGCTGATGCCGATGTGGTGCATGATGAAGTGTATTGTCAGCCTGCTGAAGTCCTCTATCCTTCTTAATGCCTTGTCCAACATAGGGGAAAAGAGTCCTTTCGAAGGAGAAGCAGTGTGCAAGTTTGTAGTTTATAAGGAATAGTCTGTGCCAGGTTTCCTCTCCTCCAAAGAGAGAGAGCTGCTTGGAGAAATGCAAGTCCTTGAGAACTGCGAAGGTGCTTGGAAGTGTGGGCTCCTTGTTGCACTAAGTGGCTCAAGCACACGGCAGTAGGGGGCACTAGGGCTCAGGGTTAATTCCCTGCGGTGGCACAGCCTCCAGCAGCACTGGCCTGCTTTGGAAGGACTGCTGCCACACAGCCTGACCACGTGTGAAGGGCTGGCATGAGTACAGTCAAACACCTACAGTGAGAATGGATCAGAACCTACCTCGGCGGCCCAGATACGGCTTAGTGTAGTCCCAACTATCGTTGTCATTCCTAATGACATTAAGGCGAGTCGGCTGTCCAAATAAAATAAAAATGAAAGAGGTTAAGCCTTGACTATATGTAATTTTTTTAGTAAAATTAAAAGAGCAGGTCCAAGCATTACCCTTGCATATTCAATTTTTAGTGTGCAGCATCCTGCATAGATATCTGCTCCATTGAGTGCAGCCTTCGCCTTCTGGGCACAAAACACTGATTCAAACATACACTTAATGTTAAGGATCTTTTTCCCCAGGTGTCTCATTCATGTCCCTTTTACCTGATAGGTCTTTACTTTTGTAGCCTGCAGGTATTTCACTATTATCTACACTACAAGAACTCCACACAGACTTATCACAGTAGTTACTTTACAGAAAAAAGAACTAAGAGTACATCTTTTTTAGCTCATTAGTCAAAAAACCCTACATAACTAAGAGAGACTTTGAGTGAACAAATAATCATGTTACCGCAAAAAAATACAACAGGCAAATGCATGTGGCAGGCTCCAACACCTGTTATTTCATACTCTCCATACTCCAAGATTAGTTCTGTACTTAGCAGAAAAATGTGCCTGAGCCTTGGCACATCACAACCCATGATCTCACCCATATTCAATAATAAATGGTGTCAGAAAGCCTGAACTCTGCAGCAGAACAGATCTTTTGCACCATGTCTTGATATCATTTAGTGATACTTTAGAGTAAGTCAAAAACAACAGAATTTGCCTTGGTTTTACCACATTCCTGCCAGCCCAGCTTCTTCCAAAGTGATACAGGTTCACTGTAGAACCCAAAAATTAGGAAAGTTAAGCTTCCTAGACCTACAAGAAACTGACAGTGGCCAGAACTGCAGAAGTAATGGGTACTTCAAGTTTAAATTTGAGTAAATTTTTGAACCTTTCAGATAAGGCTTCTCTTGAAGCTCACTTTCCTTGCCACCCCAAACTGTTTGCCTTGCTGCTGCATTACTTCACTCACATTTATGAGTTTTCTTTCAATTGCTGGCTGGTTTCATTTTCAATAAAAGGCATGTTACAGAATTTAAGTCAAAAGACATAAGGATGGTAGTTTCTGAGTGTGTGCAGGACCCTCCCCTCAACTTCCCTAATCTCTCACAAGATGAAGAATAACCTCCAACTGTGCAAGTCATCTGATCCTGACAATTCCATTTATGACAAACTTAATACATACAGTAAGTCAAATTATTGTCTATTAGGACATACAGTTTAAGTTTTCTACATAGATAATTAGCAATTAGTTTGATTTAATAGAAGTTAGGTTGTTCCCTTTGCCTAGAAAATCATCAATGCAGCCATCACATTGGCAGCACCTGAAATAATAAAATAATGCCAAATAATTTGGCAAATTTTGTCCAGATAACAGTTAAAAAACGGATGTTAATATAGCTTTAGGAAGAGGGCTGTCAGAGTTTCATAAATTAAGACCTAATCATATCAGACTTTGGACTTCACAAACCACAGCAACATACAACAATTCTGAATACTCAACCCAAGAACGACTTAAGGCTGCAAATAGAATAAACAGTGGAATAATAGAGCAGGGAATTTCTTCAACACATGATGCCCAAGGATGCCTAAGCTGGCCTCTGCTTTAAAAAGCCAAAATAGCAAGCAGTACATACTGGGACTATTTTAAAAGAGTCTGAAGAAGACAAACTGCACCTCTGCAATCCCTTACCCATTTCTTGAGTATCAACACAGGCAAAAGCCAGGAAACTTTTGTGTATGAGGGGTTGTCAAATCTATGATATAATTCATGTCTGCAGTTATTAGGCCTGAGAGACTATAAATGCAGTTATCAACCACTGTTGACAATGCCATTGTCCTACAAAGAATGAAATGTGTAAGTAATATTTAGTCTTACCAACATACAAAAATTAGAAGTTACCATATCTTTGAAATTAAGAAATAATTTGGTCTCAAAATCACATGATATTTTTCTGACATTTGCATGTTAAACCCATTTGGAGTCAAGAACCTACAGAAAAAAAAAAAAAATCACACTTAAAAAGGATATTCAACCATGGCTTGTATTCCATTCCTCTTGAATATAACAATGCGCTGAACTTTTCCAACAGGGTTGCACACAGTGTACAAAACATCCTAAGGAAGAAGAAAAAAAAATTTAATCAGATGTGAAATTCCAATCACTTTTGGTCCACAGAACATATTCTCGCAGTGGCATTTGAATGCCAAAGAGCAAAGACAAGGCTTGTTAACTTTCCATTTCTTATCTTCCCCTCTACAATTAATACATTCATGATTGGCATTTTTATGGATCAATATACTAGAGGCAATAAAATCCGAAAAACAGGAAAATACTTCTATGAGAAATACTCATGCAAATACTGGTTTAAAAAGTATCTTCAACTATGTAACTGCAGTAACTGCATCCATGTCTCAAGCTCTGCTACCTTTGAAGCACTGCCCTGCAGCAGCTCTACCACAGCAAAGTGACACTTGTAGTTGTAACACATTCCACAAGATCCCAGCAGCTGAGTTCATGTTATTTTTCAGAGAGTAACTGGGAATAGTTCAAAATGTAAACTTAGATAGCTCATAAAAATGAGAATTTCAACAGTTTTCATTCACCTGAAGCAAGTGGGTGCTACGCTCCTTCCTTCCTTTTTATCTAAACCAAATACCTCCAAAATGATCATTCCAAGATCTTGGGGTACATCCTCAGGTTTATTTGGGGGTCAAAAAGGAGAAGTGGCAAAGGAAGTAGGAATAATATTTATTATGTTCTGCAGAGTAGAGGAGAAATTAGGACACAAAGGAGTACAGGGCATGTGAATTTCTTAAAACTAAAACAAACAGAGCCCACACAGCCTGAACCCATAAAATATGAGACCTGTGAGATCATTTACAGCACGCTTGGCAGCACAAAAGGCTGCCCTCCATCTCTCTTGTTTGGGAGAAAAGATTCCTAGAAACTTTCCAGTCCAGGTGACATTAATTTTCATATGACTTTCCTTCACAATGAGTCCCTCAAAAAATTTCTTCACAGCCACTTAATTAAAATAAAAAAAAATTGTTTTTCAAAATGTAAGCTCTACTCAAAACTCCATCAGTGTCATTAGCCAGCAGTCACACACAGAGTTGGTTTTTTAAATTACATTTCATAATTCAGCTACTTTATATTACCAAATCAGTCAAGTGGTTGACAAGACACAGTAATGAAGGCTATTTATTAAAAAATTAAGCACTAGTATTATATACATACTAGAAAATCGTAATTCAATTGCCAAGGTACACCACACCTTCCTCATACATGTACAGAAGATTTAGAAGTGAGAACTAAGAGGAACAGCAGAGGCATGGGTGAACAGACAGCAATGACTGTAGCAGCACAAGTCACTTTGGGAAAGTCTCTTTCAACAGACAAATCCCTGACAAAGTTCTGGCCACAGGTTAGAAAATGAGAAAACTGAACCTGCAAATGACATCCTGGGCAAAACTTTTCAAAACACCAACACGCCTTATCACATAGGGATGAAAAGCAACTAGGGATTAAATATAGTTAATATGCCTTTCTTGCCCTTTGCTGTTACATCCCTCAAAAAAAAAAAAAAGTTTTGTGTGAGAGAGAAGCTCGTCACAATTACAATGGAGGGGGGGAAATAGGCTGCAGCAAAAATACAGAACAATTTTGCTTCAGCCACAGGATGCCTTTAAACAGACCAAAATCTCTCCAAAAACACTATCCTGTTTGTAAAGTAAAGCTCGTAAAAACTATAAAACAGTTTACTGCAGTTATTCAGACTTGCCACTTAAAACAGGTTGCAATTTTTCATCTATTTTTTCTAACTATAGTTCAAATTTAAGAAGTGTGTTGAAGAGGAACAAGCAGTATTGGGCTTTGTGTCTTTTTTTTCTTTTTTGAGGGGGAGGGATGTTTGGTTGATTTTTGTTTTCTTTTGTTGGGGGTGAGTTTTTTTAATAATGCAGGCTTTGCCTGAGGTATTCTTAAATTAACTAGCTTTTAACTCACTGGACAAGTGCAAAACAAAATTTGTATTTTTCTCACCACATTTTTAGCTGTTATGGGCACAGCTGCTCTCCCCAGTTGCTTTAACTACACTACCTTCAATGAGCTCGCTGCTTTCTAGTAATTCTGGAAATCTGCCTGCTTCTAGCACTCATTTGCTAAAGAGACAGCTGGAGGCAGTGGGAAGGAAGAGGTTGGGGGGAGTTGTTTGTTTTTAAAAGGGAGCCACTGTGTCAGAGGCTTCATCCCCAGAATTCCCATGGAACTCGCCTAGCCCAGAACCAGGCTTCTGCTCCCAATTTCTTCAAGCATCCACCTTCAACTCAGCAGCTCATGCAAGGCAAATTTAAAATGCATGAATGAAACAGAGTTTCCAAAATTTGTATTACAGTCATGTGCAAAGAACACTTTAACTCAGTCAGCAGATTTGTTCACACAGCTCAGAGCAGGTTTGTTTTTAAACACTAAAAAGCAACTCATACCATGGCATGCTTTTCTATTAAAAAAATTGACAGGAGAAAGAAAATTCATCACTCACTGATGAATCAACAGACAAAAAGCTATTGATACTCACAGGACAGAAAAGTAGAAAGAATGATGTGGGACTGACTACTTGAGGTAATTTCAGGAACACTAAGTTGCAGTCAATTTGCCCTCATAATTACAGCACATTACATAAAACTTCATGTTTGCGTGAAATTACTTGGTTCAATACACCCCAAACACTTTGATTGATCCATACCATCCTACATACCAAAGAAAAAGTGTTTCATACTTGTATCATAGTACACAATTTTAAATATTTTCCTGAAATATTTCGGTGCAATTTAACACCTACTATAAAATCTCCTATGAAAAATATAAGCATTTAATGCATGCTAAAACATAAATTCTTAAATAACAACAACAAAAAAACCCCTGTATCTTAAAAGACCGTGTACAAAAGCCATTAACAAATGGCAATAAATTAAGATGCAAGTGTATAAATGGCACAACTTGAAATACTAAAAAGGAAAATATGTTGGCTCAAATAAAAATGAGGAAGATTCCATCAAATTGGAGTTGATCATCAGAAGGTAAAGGTTTCACCTTTCCACAACAGAAATACTTAAGAAGGACTGCAATAAAATAAGCCTTCCCTACTGGAAAAGTTACATGCTCTTCAAACATACACCACTCAGAGCCTAAAGCCTCAGTAACAATCTTGATGTTGTGACAACACATCTGGAAATATTCCAGAAGCATGCAGCAACTTAAATATTTCAAAATCCTCCCTTCCAAAGTCTTCAAATGTATTGCAAAACACCTGTACAAGACTGAATCATCTTGAAAAACCTTTATTTAAGAACACGCATGTTAGCTATGTGAAGATAGAAAAAAATAAATAAAACAAGAACAAAACATACCACTGTAATTGGGTAGAGAGGATTCTGAATTGACAACAGGAGGACTTTATTCCCACCGGATGGGTCATCAGTGTTCCCTGGCCGAGTGATCCTCTTGCTTGTGGAGTAATTGAAGAAGGCTTGCTGCCCAGCAATGTACACAGGTTCATCTGCTGCAAATGTCACACATTTCTTTGCACTCTCCATGTTTTCAAACTCCACCAGAGCCTGGCGCTTGAATGGCATCATCATGACATAGCTGGTGAGGAAAACATTACACTAAGGTTTCCTGCTCACTCAAAACAACTCCCAGGTCCCATGATAGTCATTTATGAAATGTTTTTTTCAAAACCATTCCTAACTAAGACATACCATATGGTTCCAAACTTCTCAAGAGCTTCCACGAGATCTGCTTCCACCACAGATTCACACAGCCCTCGGACATGGACAACAGGAGAAACAGAGACTTTGTGATGACTTCCCCCAGCATCCTAGCAACAAAATGACGTTTTAAAATGCAACACGGAGCAAGGAATACTCCTATCATTAACTAAAATTAAATACTTAGTAGACACTACACTAGATCCAGAAGCAGCCATCCAAATGCACAATCTAAGCATGTGTTAAATAATTTAACTTTTCTTTTCAAATGGATTGCCAATTTCAGTTGCTGAAGTCTACTTAAAATAAAAAGCTTTTCAGATTTAATTAATCTGTTTGCACACACAGGATTTTTCTTGTATTTGAAAAAAAAAGCAGCCAGTTAACACTGATTGAATTGCAAGTCGTCTTACACACACCCTATTCATTACGAGCAGAAAAAAAAAAAAATTAGGACTGTCTAATAGCAAAAATATTTCTGACACTCTGCTTGCTGATGCCAGTATTTTTTTTTGAGACAGGCTGAGAGAATAAAAAAGCAAGAACAAATGAGGACTTATCCATAAACTCAACGCAAATTGAGTATTTTTCCAATGTTCCACAGTGCAAGAAAATGCCAGCTCTGGATTATGGCTGATATAAACCCAATCTCCCTTCTAATTCTGAACACACACGTTTTTAAAACTCACAATTTCTATACATATGAGGCTCTTTTCACCCCAAGGCTCACTACTAATAATGGATCCAGACATCATACATTAGCACACAGAATTCCCACCATAAATATTTTTCAGAGCTACTTTCAGACAGGCTCAGTTCTGTGCAGCTGAAGAATTTGGGTTGGAATCAGCTCATCTTTCCATGAAAACCCTGAAGGAAGGCTGAAATTTACCTTAAATATTCTAGGACACAGGGGGTTTAAAAAAAAAAAAAGTAACCCAATAATAGGATATGGTAAAAAAAAAGATTAGAGATAATAAAGGGCACACTAAAATATACTGCAAATATCAAGCACCCAAATTTCATATTTGTAACAGCAGTGTGAAGTTGATGTATTCAAATTTAGGGACTACATCAATGTGGTCCATCTAACAGATCAAGTATTGTTGATTTTTCACTTTTTCTTAAACAGCAGCACATCTTCTGGAACTTGTGAGAGATTCTCATTTGTAGCACAAAGGAGCATTGAGCTCCAATAATTAAGTTGCCACAATGATTGCTACTACTGTTAGACATTCCTCTCTTCTCTGTCCATTTGAACTACAGATGCCAGGAAAAAAAACACATTCCAGATAACTACAAATTGAGTCTTGCCTGTTTAACTCCTGTGTGCCATGTACAGTTGTCACTAAATAATAACAGATTTTTTTTCTTTAAATCGAGGATTTCACCATTCTGTTTGAATCAAAAGCCAGCACTTCAGGGTTCCTCAGATGTCAGAATACTCTGCTTTGTAGTATTTTAAGCTTACCTTACATTTTATTTGTTTGCAGTAGGAAGGCATTTTAAGTGGCAACACATTTCTTTGAATAAGAACTATCGCAATGCTGGGAAAACACCACTGGTGATATTTGCATAAGTTACCTTGTATCCTGAATCAATAAGTCCCAGGGTACGGCAGGAGCAATGATCAAAGTAGTCATGAAAGGTTAATACTTTGAACTGCGAATGCTTAGGCAATTGCAGAAGGAACAGAACGACAGAGAGATTTTCTTTTCAGCTTATGTGTTCTTAACCCACATACACATTTTTCAAAGCTGAATAAAGCACCTGAGGAATTCTTCAAGAGAAAACTAACAATAACTACCACTTTTTCCTGCAAACCCTATTATCTTAGGATGTTGAGATAAAGGGCACCTTTACTTTATTTACAATCTACAGAACAGTCAAGAACGATTACATCAATTATTCATTGCCCTGCATACTTGCTACTATACTGAGATCCCATTTAGTGCCCGGGGATGCATTTCTTTCAGGTTTCTTTAATACACGCGAGAAATCCCAACTAATAATATTTGTCTAATCACATGGTGAATACAAGCAATGAGTTGCTCATTGAAGCAGACTCACCACAAGGAATAGTTTCTAGCAACTTAGTACTTGCTACTCACTACCTTTTTGAACTAATATCTCCATAAATCACATCAAGCTTTTCAGATAATGAACACTCAGAAGAGTATTTTGCTCTCCCTCGCCTTCCCAACTCAAACTTCTGGTTTAGTTTCAGTTCATGGTTCTTTATTATGCACATCCCTTTATATTTTTATCTACTAGCAGGTATTAGAAGATACAAGTCTTTCTAATAGTGCAAATTCTCTCAAAAATCAAGACTTTTACACTTGCATCTTCAAATCCATTATCCATGAGTTACATGAACGTGCACAGGTGTCTGCACTTCTGCAAAACATAAAAAATACAAATTTTGCTTTCTGTTTGCATTAAAATAACGTTTGACTTTCTAATCCCAATTTCTGAACTTAAGGACTTAACTGCAGAGAATTTCAAAACCACTTTTATACACATAAAACCAAATCAGAGGGTTTCTGCTTTACTCCAAATAGTTTCTAGCCAGCAGCAGTGAACAGCCGCACAAGAACCAAACACGAATCAGACCTGAGCCAGGAAGCCTCAAACTAACATTCACAAAGCATACGGGTTGGTGAAAGATGTGCCACAGGTATATATTTAGGTGCAAGAAAAGTCTTCACAAAGGGCAGACACACAAACTATTGTCAAAGAAGTCTTGCAGCTGGCAAAGCTGCAGTATCAAGCAAATCTATAATGACCCTGGATATCCTCTAGGAGGAGGAATAGGTTCTCTAGAAGGAGAAATAAAACCACCCGACCACATGAAAAATCAAACGTGTCTGCAGAGTGTAAAGTGTACATCTAAGGTCAGAATATTCACAGCTCATCCAGATGCTGCTGGAATTTCTCTGCAGGGACGAACAATGCAGGATTTTGACCAAGACCTCACTGTATCTTGAAAGCTACATGTGCTACAGTTGGCACACAGACAAAGGTTACATCAAAGCATCTGGTCACACACTAACAACCACTAGTATTTTCCTGCCTACAAAGCAGTCTTTCAGTAACTCAGCTCCCACGAGAGCACAAAGCCCCATGCAGAACTCCAACACCACACTTGCACTCCACTAAAGCCATGAGAACAGAGTAGCTAATGTTATAGCTGTACCGTTTATATATATATGTGTGTATATATATGTGTGCGCATGTGTGTGTGTATATATCCCTTAATGGGGTTTGAAAGCTCAAGAATGATTTCTTGAAGAATCATTAGACTGGACAGAAAATGCAGTTAATTTTAAATAGATAATGGAACAGACTTCCTGCTCAAGACCAGTAACAAGGACAGAAAAGGTTTCCCTCGAGAAAGAAACCAGGAGCATAAAAATGCTTGCCCTGAAATAAAGGTGAGGCACAAAGGGAAGCACTGACACATTCAGGCAGATGAAGTACAAACAAGTGACTTCACATACCTAAGACTGCAACAGAAGCAGCTTCAAAGAACAGTGGTGGCATTTTAACATCCATTTTTTGGTGACCTACATACCTCTAGATAACATTTGAAACATACCAATGGTTTCTTGCCAACTAATTACAGTTTGCCATTCCAAAAAGGAAGAAAGTCATCATGAGCTGTAGGACGATGCCTCTCTTGCTCATCAAATCCAGATTAGAATTTTCTCACCAACTGTTCGCACAAAAATGTGTCCTTTACCCTTTCTCCAGTCAGACACTTTCCAGTCAGTATACTCCTACTAGTCCTATTAATTTGTACTACCTTTTTTTGAGCATCTGCTTCTTTGTCTTTGCACTATTTACCTCCTCCATCTCTCTTTTTTCCCTCGCTGCAAAAAGATGGCACTTCTTAATATTCCCTCTGACAAGTACCTAAATATAATCTCATTTAGTTTCTCATCGTTCAGATTATCTTATTCACTCTCAATTTTCCCCTCACTCTGCATCCCTCTTAACTGGTCTGCAATTTGTTTTACAGATACAACAGAATTGGGGGGGGGGGGGGGGAAGTGTCTCAGAAGAACCAAATAAAGACAAAGTTAAGGTTCCACCACATTGGAAGAATGTATCAGTTTTGTTTATCTTGGATTTGTGCTTTTTTAATTGTTGCTGGTTGGTTGGTTAGGGGCTTGGAGGCAGGGCTACACAGAAGAAGGGGGTTAAGATTAATCACACCTCATACTCTGGAAGGTTACCTGGCAATTTAGTTTTGTTTCAGATGAGGAGTTTAGGTGTCATTTCTCTTTGTTTAATGTATCTCTACCACTGTGTCCTTTCAATGATTTCAATTGCAACAGAAAGAATATCTGCACTCTGACCACTTTGGCTAACTCTGAATTGGACCTGAAATGGTCAGGTATTTAGATCATATGATTGCCCCAAGTCTCTTCCAAATGAAATAGTCTATTCTATTTTCCTTTCTGCTCCTGACAATCAGAATATCCTTTAAAAATATGTATATAAATAAATAATGTTTTAAAAACAACCAATCAAACACCATTCCAAAACAAAAGCCTACACAACACAACATCATCAGGAGATTCGGCCTGAAGGTAATGTTTGTGGGGGGCGGATTTGAAGAAGGACAAAGGAGGGAAGATGATTTACATTTACTCAAAACCAGCTTCTAGGATGGACTTAATTTAAGAAATGGACAAGTCACTGCAAAATAGATCAAGATCTGAACTCACTGCTTATGTCAAACACAAAGCAACTGAGTTGCAAGAAGAGCTGCTTTCCATTTAGAACCCAGGAAGTTTCAACGGAGTGGCTGAGAAGCTGCAAGATCACATCCCCGTTTTACCTTGCAGCAGCTGATAGCTCTGTTTGTATATTTAGACACCACATCACACTTCCCCAACCGTAAGTACAGGGCTAATAGATCTTCTTCCTGACTTCACAAGAATGCTTAGCAATAGATATGTCAGAGACAGTGAGGGAAGTGGATGCTACAGGTTGTATAAATATGACATTAATCCATAAAACTGACTTTTAAGGGAGGGAGAGGGGATAGAGCTGAAAGGCCCTCAAAATTCCCTTAAACACAGATCTCAGCCCACATTAGCCCAGTGTCCTGACCCTCTGCTACACTGCAATTCTGATTCCTCTGACAGGGCTTCACCACCACTCAACACTGCTTCTGTAAAGGTCATTCTTCCAAATCACATTCTCTCCCACTGAATACTTCTGCAGGAGTACATCCTGCTCCTTGCCTGGTCAACATCCTGGTCTGTTCCTAGCTCTTCAGACTCGTCAGCCTGGAGATGAGCCATGAAGGAGAGGGTACACATCTGCCTTACGAGAAGTATCCACACAAGTGGAAACAGAGGAAAACGAAGAGCAAAATAAATGTTGGATTCCCTCTCACATAGCAATATGTTCTCACATAGAGATTTCTAGGCACCCTTTTCAAAAATTCAAACCAAAACAAACCCCGCAACAACAAAAAATACCAACCAAAATAAAACAACAAAAAATAGAGGCATGAAGGGGTTCTTCAGCCAAATGTAACAATCCCAGAACAGGAAACTGCCAGAATAATAAATACAGCCCAAGAGGGTGACCTCACCAACCTGCCAGAAGAGTCAAAGTACAAAAGAGCTTTTATACAAGGTTATATAATCCATAAGAGTGTCCAGTGCTAACATTCCAGGGCATATGTGAGGAAATTTTTTTTAACTAAATCAAACTAAAAAAAACCAAAACCAAACAAACACAAAAAACCCCCACCACCCAAAAAATCCCACCAAAACCCAACAAATCATAAGGCTGCCAGACTCCTATCACTCTTTATCCTAATCATCATTTCCCATTTCTCCGCCTATTCCCCACTCGCTATAGCTCCTCCTACTTATTTTTCTGCTCTCTTCTGAACAATCCAGGACAGTTGCACTTCTTCCCTCCTCTCAGCCTACCTTCATCTTGTATGTCTGAACCATATACAACTTTTATAAGCCAAGAACATTTCCCTGCAGAGGAACGAGTAAGATACGCCACAGAATAAGTAAGTTTCCTGCACATTTTTGTATCTGCTAGAGAAAAAAAACAAACATGAAAATTCACATTCATTAACTCTACTTAATAAAAGTTGGCATTTTGCTATTAAAAGCCTCATATAAAATTACTAACAAAAGCACTCGGTCATTCATTTTCATATCTCTATTTGATGTTACAGCTTATACTTAAGAAACCAGTTTGGTCTCCAGCAGCAAGACAACTTCTGCCTGTCCAACAGTGAATGTGTGAATGCAGTTTTGCCAATAAATTGTCAGTGACATTGCTACTGATACAGCCAGCTGCCGAAAACCCCTCGTGTTCTCGATGTTGCTACACATTTGTTTCAGTTTCTTTACCCACAAGCCTCAACACACGCCATACTTGAGATCCAAAAGGTGAAGTTACATACTACATGCTCTCATTACCATGAAGGGTAAACTTGAACAAACGAAGATATTGAGACATCATGAAGACACTCTTTGAGCCAGAACCCAGAAAGAAGCAAAAAGAGACATGTAAGAGTTCATTTAATAAAAGTACTGCGGAAAAGAGGAAAGGCAAAAGCAGAATCCCCTTTCTATTTGAAACACTCACTGCATGATGTTCAGCCCTCCTACATGGCAAACTTTCCAGATAACTTAAGCAAGTATAAGGATTCCTTTCAGCACTGGCCTTCAGGACAGAGGATATTACTAAGTCTTGACTGTAACAGAGACAGTGCTCTGTTACAATAAACTTGAGAGTTAAAACTATTTTCTCCGGAAATTGTTATTTTGTTACAGTTTATCCGGAAACTTTTGTAATTTTGGGCTGGGAAAAGTTAATTTTCTGCATAGGAGCATGGGCTATATTTTGGATACATGCTCGAAACAGTGTTGATAATACAGAAGTTTTCCTTCCTGCTAAGCAAGAATCAAGGCTTTATCTGCTTTTCCTGCGGCTCCACATGTGAGCACAGCCGAGACAGTGACCCCAATTGACCTGAGGAATATCCCAGACCCTACGAAATCCCGCTCAGCATACAAAATGGAGGAAGAAGAAGAGGGAGCAAGATTTTCCTCACTTGTACCCTTTTGATTCCCTTCCCCATCAGCCCGGGTAGGAGTCAGCTGTGCAGTGCCTGGTTGTAGGAGAGGGTTAAACCACGACAATAAATCTAGAAGGCACCTTCTCTTTCAATATATTTAACTGATGCAGAAATGGTAACAGCAAATGCTCCCTCGTTAACTCATCCCAGTGATAAGCAAGTTCGTTTTAACAAATCACGAAACGCATATTCCAAATTTCAAGCTTTGACATTCAATGTTTTCTTGATTTGGCTTATTCAAGTAAGAAATGGAAAGAGCTATCAAGGAGAAAAATGGTTTTAATCAGATAGACAATTAGTTAGATAAGGAATCAAACAGTAGACAGAAAAGTCTCGTTAGCCCAAGTTTATGGGTCAAGGACTACCTTGATACTTAGATGCAAATTCACGAGGAAAAGGTACGCAGCAAAAAAAAAAAAAAAAAAATAAAAAAACAACAAACAAACAAAAACAAACAAACAAAAAAACCCAAAACCAAAAAAAACATCGTGCTCGTAGCAGTGGGAGGGAGGGAGGAAGCAGAACTAGAACTTATTTTTAAAAGGAGGGGATGGTTTAAGACCAGCCTTATGGCGGAACGGTGCCAGACACAAAGGTAGAACGGAGGATGAAAGAAACCCTCGTCCGCGGTTTCAGCCCCCGCCGCCACCCCCCCACTCGGTGTTTCTATAGTTACACTCAGCAACAGGGCCGGCACAAAACTTGCAATGGCGATACCCCAAAAGGCACCCAGCTGCCCGTGAGCTCCCAAACCCATATCCCTCACACCCATGCATCCCTCGGACTGCAGGCTCAGCGTATGCCCGAGGGCGGTCAGGAACACGCGCAGGCCTGCGGCGGGAAGCGCGGAGCGGAGCAAGGACTGGCCTGGAGTCCCCGCCATTCCCACCCCGCCGGAAGCGCCTCCATGCCTGGGAAGCGGGCGGAGAGCCCCAACCCTGGGAAGACCTCGCGGCCGTGAGAAGCCCCCCTCCCCGGGGAGCAGCTGCGGGGGTGGCCGCGGCCTCGCCCGCGGTGGGGGCGGGACGGACCGGGCCCCCTCCCCCCGCCGGCAGCCTGAGGGTAGACGCCCCTTGCCCGCCGGCCCCGCGTCCCTTACCCCACTCGAGAAGCCGCTGCCTCGCGACGCGGGGGGCTTGTCCCGCCGGCCCTCACTCTCCTCCGCGCCGCTGTACTCGATCTCGCCTTCCTCGGCAGCGGCGCTAGGCTTCAGCCGCTTGGCCTGGCTCTCATAGGCGCCGTCTTCCTCCTCTTCCTCCTCTTCCTCCTCGTACCGCTCTCCGGACGACGGCGACGACATGTCCGCGTGAGGGAAGGGGCAGCCGGCAGAAGACACGACGTGGGAGCGGGGACGGAGCCGGCGGCGACACCGAGCCCGAGCGATGCTCTGGGCCCCGGCCCCCACACACGGCCCGCCCCGCGCCAGGACACAGCCCCACCTCCCCACCCGTTACCTGCGCCACGATTGGCTCTAAACCGAGGTGGGACCGGGTGCGCCATGACGATTGGTTAGTACACATGTCCATCATACAACACCGCGGTTCGATTGGACGGGGAGAGCATCCGTCGCGGCGCTGCGGGGCCGCCTCGGTTCTGCCCCCCCGCCGCTGTGCCTGAGGGCTCGGTCGGGGGGAGGAGTCGGGGGGAGGAAGCGGGAGATGCGCTGAGGCTTCCCCAGAGCCTGCCCTGCGCCGCCAGCCCCCGGGCACTTTGTTTGCCAATCACTTTGCCTCTGCCTTTGCTTCCCAGAGCCACCGGTTGATGGGGCAGCGGGGGACGCGGAGCCCGGCGCTGCAGTGTGTCAGGAGTGGCGTGGCCGATGTGCCCCGGCTGCGGCAGCCGTCAATTACCAAGGTCACAGAGGCCTCGGTGAGCCGTGAGACCTCTCCTCACCACCCACACCTGGCCCTCGGCCCCGAGCAAGAAGTTGGTGCTAATTCACGTGGGCCGATGGGGGCCGGTATCCAGCGGGTGAGAACCAGCAGCGCCTCAGTGTGGTCCCTGCGAGCTCGGTGGGCTGGAGGCTTCTCTGGACAGCTGCCACTGTAGTGCATGCAGGTCTGCTTCCTGGCAAATGGTGAGGCTGGTCTGGTTCCTTCTTCAGGGCGATGCTGGTGAAGATGGGTACAGGATCTCGTGCCTGCCTGCACAGAATCATAGAACCATGGAACAGCCCAGGCTGAAAGTGAGCTGGAAAGATCATTGCTCCAACTTTTCTGGGAGGGAGCCCAGATGAGATTATCGAGCACCCTGTCCAAATGACAGCTTGGAAACCTCCCACGATAGGGACTCTACCATTACCTCCCTGTGTTTCGGTCACTGGTTGTTCTCACCATAAGAAAATTTATGTTATGCCTTGTCTTCTCCGTGCGATCCTTTGTGAGGATAGCCTCCACTCTCTTTGTAGCACTCTGGTATATTGAGATTAACCCCCTGCCTCCAAGCCTTCTCTCCTCCAGGGAGATAAGATATAACTCCTTCGGTCTTTCCTCACAGGGCAGGTTGTCCTCACCACCCATTTTATTGGTATTAGCAACCTGAGTGAAGGTGTTTTCAAATCCACCACCCAAATCCTTGTGAAGATGGATAGCATGGAGCCCAGTGGCAATCTCAGAGATACCCCACTTGCAGCAGACTGCCACCCCAAGTTAAAAACATTGATCACGTCCCTCTGAGTGCAGCCTGTTGGCCAATTTTCTACCCATCTTACAGACCACCTAGCCTTGCCACTTAGTTCAAGAGAAGGCTTCCTTATCAGTGGAAGGAGAGTGAGAAGACTCCCAGTGTTGTATGTGGCTTACAGGACTTTATAGCTGAATTCATTTCTGTGGCTGCCACACCCAGAGGGATATGGAGTGGAGCCCTCCTGGAAGTAGATCAATGGAGAATGGATATAGGATTGCTTTTTCAGTTGAGTAGCCAAATAAGAGGGAGGAAAATAACTCAGAAGACAGCCAAAATAAACATTATTTTCTTCTTCCTTTGCTGTGTGTGTGGGGAAAAACACAACTCCCCACACTTGTATCAGATAAAACTTTGTTCAATCTGAAATGGTGCTTGTAAGCTTTCTAGGCTAAAAAGGAAAGCAAATGGTGTGCTATTTACTCATTTTCAGTTATCCTGAAACACAGTAATAAAAGCACTCCTCCAAGAAGTTGGAGAAGGTTCAGTTTCCCATTCTGCCTGGCATGATCTGAATTTGTATCTCTCAGTTCATTTCATCATCTCCTCTGCAAGCACATCTGATTTAACTCAACTTGCTGTGTTTCTCACCTTCTTGTTTTCTCTTTGGTCTTTGTTTTTTAGTTTGTGTTTTCCTTTCAGTATTTCTTATATTTGTACTTATTTTTACCAAAAAAACCCTTGCAACTCTGAGAGCACACAGCCCACAGGGCTGGAGCTGTGCACACATCTCGTGTGGTTGAAACAGTCAATGAGGAACATGCCATCTGTGAACACGAAGCTTCTTTTCTTGGCACTTCTTTTCAAATACACCACTGAAATTTCTGCTATAGACAAAAATGCTTACATGCCAGATAACATTTCTAGTAAGTTAGTTTTGTGTGACAGGGCTCTGCAATTTTAGCACAGTTCCACCGTAATACTGCAAAAAATAACAGCCTGAGAAATCACAGAATGTACCAGTCAGAAAATGGCATTGGAACGTTGCAATAATAAGATTTTTTTTAATAATTAAATTTTCTTTCCTGCATGTTTTTAAAACTGATTTTCTGAAAATGAGGAAATTACATACTGTTTGACCAATTTCTTATTTACTCAGTGTTCCCTGAAACAGAAAAGTTTCACCGTGCTTCTGAGCAGCATATGGGCTCCAGTGTCACTGGACAGCAGACTCTGCTTTGCTGACTTAGTACAGTATTTAATTATCCCACTGTGGAGAGGTTAAGATATTTTAAATATTTAAGTTGCCACTTTGAGGCTTCCACACTCAGCTACTGTGAGCAGCCTTGGAGCAGACATTCCCTCTGTCTGTGCCTCATGCACAGGAAAGGAGAGAAGGAATATGGAAATACACCCCAATTATGTAAGTTTGAATGTGAGCATCTGACTCAGCAGAAGGATTTCACTGTCATGATGTTTGTCAGACCTACTTCTTTTGTATAAAAAGAGAGAGAAGAAAGATTCTAAAACTGTCTGAAATAGATCTTTTTATGCATTTTTTATTAACTGGAACAGATAAACAGAATTCATGGTTTCAGTCCACTGCCCTCCAATAAGAGTAACAATTAGTGTTATTTGCTTACCACCATGCAGTCAAGTACAACATAATTGCAGAAAGAGGCGAATAATGACATTTAAAAAATTATCCAGATCTGGTAGAAATTTAAATCACATAATTATGCTCATAGTTTGGAAGAACATGTTACTAGGACTAAGACTTTTGTCTCCTCTTCCTTTTGTGCCTTTTTTTTCTTACATCCTTTACTGTAATTTTAATTACATTACTAGTCCACTGTGGCAGGGAATGTGTCTCACAATGCTAAAGTATTACACTTGTAGGGTTTTTGTTCCTTCTTTGGAATTTAGTCTCAGCAGTTTAAGAAAGTAATGCACTGATCACCCTCCTGTTGGAAGGTAACACTACTTTGGCTGCAGAGGGATGGTGAAAACACAGCATAACTGGACAAAATGAACTAGAAATTTTTTTGTCAGTTTTTAATTTTTATTGTTTTCTTTTCAATTTGTCCATGCTCTCCTCCAGTCTGGACAGCACTTACTGCTCCTTGTCACTTGCTACTCTGCATCAGATTCCAAATAACTCTGAGTTTAATTCTCTAAGTAAACTTGGTCTAGTGAGTACTTCTGGAAAAAAAAAAAAGTCCTTTGATTGAAAAAACATGATTTTTAAATGCCCCCATGCCAGGGGAAACCCAGCTGCAGTCAGTCCAAATATACGATCTATAAATTCCCAAAACCAGAGCTGAGTTGCCAAATAAAGTATGAGTGCCAAATAAAATTGCATTATCTGTGAAATCAGGTCGTAAGCATTCTAAATGGTCCCTAAAAAAGTACACGGCTGGAACATATCTGGCCAAAAGCTATCTATGCATCCTTCTTCTGCCCCTGCAGCACAGTACGGCAGCTGCTCACCTCACATGACAGCGCTGCACTTTCCCTGAGGCAATGAAAAATACTCAGAAGAAAACAAGGCAGCTTTACCAACGAAAGGAAGAGCTGAGGAGCTGCTCTGGGCACGGCCTGGCTGAGTGGGAGGAAAGCAAAGCCTGATCACCTCTTTGCTACCTGGGCACAGTCTGCTCAGTACACCACGGGAGGCTGAGCCCCACAAGAAAATGAATCAAAGGCTGTAAAATAGAAGTCCTTATCACAACATGTGAGGCACGAGGGGACAAAATCAGTCTGCTTTTGCAACTTTCATCTTGGCATTTTCCATTTTGTGCATTTTTGACTTTGCATGCTTGGTTTTTTTTCTTTGTTATATACCAGAGTGTGTGATTAACCTCTGTTAAAAGGATAAAAAGGCAACCTGACCGGTTATTCTGTGGGATCTTTCAGATGTGAGTGCAGCAGAGATACAGCAGCAGATAAGAGCCACCACACTTTTTTGCACTAGTGCAGCCACAGCAAAGATAAATTCTCAGTGTCACAGCTTTTACCCAGGTATGGGGCCCCTCTGTCGGTGGTGGTTGTTTTTTACCTTTATGGTTTCTTTGGTTACCAGCATTCCTGCTTGGATAGACAGTGTAACCAGACAGTCTAGTCCGTACTTCCTCTCTCTGGTTCATACCACTTTTCTCTGCATAAACAGTAGACACCATTTGTTGTTCAAGACACTGGAATTGTACTTTCACATCCCCATCCAGGAGTGGCTTTGCTTCTTTGGAGCTGTAGAATAAAATTACTGCAGTTCTGAAATGTCTTCCTTTTGCTGGCAGGTTGTGGAATTGTTGGCATATTTGGAAGAGATGGATGCCTCAGTGACCTATGGATATGCTGCACACATTGCCTGTGCCCTGTGCAAGGTCAAGCACTCGGAAAGAAGCCCAGACAGCTTCCTTGTCCTGCCTGGCTCAGGAAATGTGGACACAGACACATGAGGAGTGAGCAGGACATTGGGGTGATGGAGAGAAAAGAGGACTGATATATGTGGCATTCAGGGGTAAGAGGCTCTGGTTACCTGACTCTCAGTGTAATGCTCTCAGGACTGCTCACACAAAATAACCCTGGGGCAGCTTGTCTTGCTGAGGAAGCCAAAAGCCTTCCGGTCCCATGGACACAAATCATGTCCTTAGCCAGCTCTGACCTTTGCTTACACCCTGAACTGCCATCTGCGGGGACAGTTGTATCCAGACACACAGACTGTCCTTCCTATCTTAAAACAGCTGCTCCATTTTAGAGATTCTGGATGCATTTTTTTATTCCTGAGTGTTGCATCCCCTGAGGAGGAAGGGGCAACAATTCTGTACTTACTTAGGTAACAGTTCCTAAAAATTATCAGTGCTCAATTAGTGAAGCAAGGCTTGCTTCTCAGAATCACCATTTGGTAAGCACTTGTGAAGAAGAACTACCAGAGCTACCAGAAAGGATACGATTGACTAAATAGTAATTTAATTGATGTCTGGTGGTTTGTACTTTGCTCTTTAATGGTGAAAATTTAACTGAAGCATAAATCTCAGTGTAAAAGCAGGAAAATTTCTGGGAGCCAGATGCTTTCCTATGAGTTTTTCCTATTTCTAATCTTGATCTCCTTTATCTCTTTCCATTCAGGATGGAGCAGCAGCAGTGGACTACTTTGCTTGCTGTGGTAGGTACGCAAACTGGTGATGGATTTTGATCTGACTGGTACACAAGGATGTCTACAGGCTGAGGCTGGGTACAGTACAAAGGTTTCCCCACTTTTGTGGGAAACCTCTGGCTGGAGATGCACCACCCCAGAGCACAAACTTGTCTTTGCTTGGGTTCCCAGAGTGGTTTAGTGCACATTACACAGCATGAACACTTTGTAAGACCAAAGCAGCTCTGCCTGTTGATGTCCTTGTGCTTGATGTGATACATGAGGATTGGTTCTATTGATTTGCACAAAAATGTTGTCTCTGCCTATTTTTGCCTATTCCAAAGAAAGTTCTGCTGGCTAAAGCCAAACAAAACATTTTGTACCATTCCACCCAGTTAGCTGCAGTAGCCTTGACATAAATCCCTTGTGATTTCCCCATGGCATTACTTTTGCCACCTTCCTAGACTCCGTGAACCTGACACTAAACACAAGGATTTTGATTGTAACAAAGGGGGTGAGTTCACCAAGTATTGCTTCTCAAGGAGGAAAAATAAAATAAAATATAAAATAAAATAAAATCATTATTCCCACTTGTGCTTTGCACTAACTGACAATGTCTAAGCCTGTGACAATGACGTGGCTGCTGCTGGCAATCACAGCTGACAGCACTCTGGTGGGGGTGGAGGATCAGGCTCAGTGAATTCATGGAAGGTATCTCTGTGCACTAAGCTTTCTCTCTTGCAATTGCAACAAAATTCACCACCTGAGCTATGCAGGACTACTCATTCACTACCTCCCTGCCTGAGGAAGTGCTGTTTATACAAATGTCTTGGGGTGTCGCAGGACAGCGAGATGCAGAGAGGGAGTTCCACTAAAAGGGAAGCAGCTCCAGTTGCCCGTAGCCAAACTGCCAAGTACGATGATGATGATGATGATGACATGTCTGATCCCCTTGAAGGAACCTCCAAGACATATGCTCAAGGAAAGAAGAATAACCAGGCTGAGAGGGGCCCTGCCTCTAGCCAGGTAGAGGCTAGGGAAAACCGTGTTTTTTGGACAGTGTGGATTTTGTTGGCCTGGCACATCTGAACCACAAAAATATAAGGCCTTGGTCGACACCGATTCACAGTGCACACTAATCCCATCAAGACATGTGGGGACAGAATCTGTTTCTATTGCTGGTATAACAGGGGGATCACAGGATTTTACTTTGGTGGAAGCGGAGGTGAGCCTGACTAGAAATGAATGGAAGAAACACCCTATTGTGACTGGCCCAGGGGCCCCACACATTTTGGGCATAGACTTCCTCCAAAATGGGTAGTTCAGAGATCCAAAAGGACTCAGGTGGGCTTTTGGAATAGCTGCTATAGAGGCAGAGGGCATTAAACAATTGAACACCTTGCCAGGACTATCAGAAAACCCATCTGCATTAGGACTCCTGAAGGTGAAGGAGCAACAAGTGCCAATTGCCACCTCGACAGTGCACCGCCGGCAGTACCGGACGAATCGAGATGCCGTGATCCCCATCCACAAGATGATCCGTGAGCTGGAGAGCCAAGGGGTGGTCAGCAAAACCCACTCACCCTTCAACAGCCCCATCTGGCCTGTGCGTAAATCTGAAGGAGAATGGAGATTGACTGTGGACTATCGTGCATTGAATGAGGTGACTCCACCGCTGAGCGCTGCTGTGCCGGACATGCTGGAACTCCAGTATGAGCTGGAGTCCAAGGCAGCCAAGTGGTATGCCACCATTGACATCGCCAATGCATTTTTCTCCATTCCTCTGGCAGCAGAGTGCAGGCCTCAGTTTGCTTTCACCTGGAGGGGTGTGCAGTACACGTGGAACCGACTGCCCTAGGGGTGGAAACACAGCCCCACCATTTGCCATGGGCTGATCCAGGCTGCACTGGAAAAGGGTGAGGCTCCAGAACATCTGCAGTACATCGATGATATCATCGTGTGGGGGAACACAGCAGCAGAAATATTTGAGAAAGGAAAGAAAATCATCCAGATTCTCCTCTGGTTTTGCCATCAAGAAAAGCAAAGTCAAAGGACCTGCCCGAGAGATCCAGTTCCTGGGAGTGAAGTGGCAAGATGGACGGCGCCAGATTCCCACTGAGATCATCAATAAGATCACTGCAATGTCTCCACCAACCAGCAAGAAGGAAACACAAGCTTTCCTAGGTGCCATAGGCTTTTGGAGAATGCACATTCCTGAGTACAGCCAGATTGTGAGCCTTCTTTACCTGGTCACCCGCAAGAAGAACAATTTCCACTGGTGCCCTGAGCAGCAGCAAGCCTTCGCCCAGATCAAGCAAGAGATTGCTCATGCAGTAGCCCTTGGCCCAGTCAGGACGGGACCAGAGGTGAAGAATGTGCTCTATTCTACTGCCGGGAACCATGGTCTGTCCTGGAGCCTGTGGCAGAAGGTGCCTGGGGAGACTCGAGGGCGACCTCTGGGATTCTGGAGCCAAAGTTACAGAGGGTCTGAGGCCAACTACACTCCCACAGAGAAGGAGATCTTGGCCGCCTATGAAGGGGTTCAAGCTGCCTTGTGATTGGCACAGAAACACAACTCCTCCTGGCACCTCGACTGCCAGTGCTGGGGTGGATGTTCAAAGCAAAGGTTCCTCCGACCCACCATGCCACTGACGCCACATGGAGCAAATGGATTGCCCTCATCACACAACACACCCGTATTGGAAACTCGAATCGCCCTGGGATTTTGGAGATATTTACCAACTGGCCGGAAGGTGAAAACTTCGGTCTTGCCGATGAAGAGGAACAGGAACAAGTAACCCAGGCCAAAGAAGCCCCACTGTATAACCAACTGCCAGCAGAGGAAACACGCTATGCTCTTTTCACTGATGGTTCCTGCCGCATTGTGGGGATGAACTGGAAGTGGAAAGCAGCCATATGGAGCCCCACGTTGGGCGCCAAATGTATTTGTCCTGGTTTAGGGCAAATTTGGGAGGAAACCTCTGAATGAGGTCCCTCTGGTAAAAGGGAAAAAAAATTGGAGAGAAATGGAAAAAAGAAAACTGTTTATTCAACAGGCAACACACCTCCCAGCGCAACAATGAACAATATCAAACAGCAAAACCTCTTGCCGCTCCAAGGAGATGGCAGATTTAGAAGAGTTCTTTCCATGGGCTGCCCGGCTCCCTCAGTCTGTTCTCAGTCCCTCCAGTGCTGGGAAATGCCGCGGCCCAGGCCAGGCCTGGTGGGCCACAGGTGTGAGCTCCTGGTGCTCTTCTGGGTTTTCAGTCCAAAGCAGGTTCAAACAGTTCCAGGAAAACAGAAAAAAACGGGGAAAAAACCAATCCAGGGGGCTTCTCTGCCTCAGCTAGCCAAAAAACTAACCAAGAGCAAAGGAGAGCTCTCTCTCACTGCCCACCGCAGACAACACAGTCTGAGAGCAGGAATGTGGGGGAGCCCGTGCAGTCTCTGATAACAAACTCTGCACTTCTTCTTTCCCCCCACTGCCCTTTCACTCCTGGAACCAGTCTTAAAGTTGCAGAATTTAATATTCAACACCAGCAGAACAGACTATTTGGGGATATAGGCATCATACAGTCACCCCAAGACATTAAATAAGGGCTGTGGAGCATCTTTGCTGCCCCTTCAGAGCTCCAGTGACTTGGCTAGGAAGTTGCACTTGATGAAGCATGTCCCTAAGGTGCCATTGACACACTTACTTGGGTGACACTTCAGCTTTTCACACTGCAGGAGTATTCATACATTGTCCAGCTGCTGCCGCATATTTAGACAGGCTACCTGCCATATGGTGATGTAAGATAAGTCCTTTTTATGATATATGGGAGAGCAAACTTTTGAGACTTTTTTTCATCTTACAGTATCTTTGCTGGAGAAGAGTTGCCGCTGAGAATAAATAATTATTATGCCAGCAAGAATACTTGTCTAGCACAAACAGTTTCTCCAGTAGAGAAAAGTTTTTGCAGCCTCCCTGAATTTTTAACGTAGCTGCAGCTTTTGCTCTTAATATAACAGGGCTTCCTAAAGTACATGTTCTAAGTTGCTAGCAGCTCATTGCAAATGCCAAATATCCAATAATTAATAACAAAATTTACTCCCAAATTAAAGAAAAAATTAGTGGTCCAGAAATACTCTCATTAATTTTTCTGTAGGCCAGTAGAAACCAAAAGTCATGAATTACCCCTGTTCCTCCCTTAAACCATGGCTTAAAAATCAGAAGTCATATTTTTGTGGTTAGATCAGTCTGAATTATTTTGTTCACTTTGTGGTAACTTGATTCTGTATCTCATAGCTGGATCGTGTTTTCAATTATGATTTGAAGTCCCCACAACAGCTGCAGATTTCCTGTTTAAGAAAAGCCAAGATTCTCCCACACCTGACCCATTGTGAGTAAAGAAATTAATTTTGTTACTGTGCTAAAAGTGCAGGTATTGGTCACTGTGAATACAGGTGATATGTTTCAAAGACAATAATCTACAGAATCAAGTAATACACTGGGCTGATTGTGAAATTTTATCTTCACACACCTTTGAGTTACTTTTTTGTTTCCTAAAGCATCTTGCCAGATAAATACTCTTTTTCCCCCCTTGCATTTCGGACTTTGCATCTTAAATATTGTTTCTACTGCTATGCTTCAGTGACAATTTTAAGTTCTTGGTATGCCACAATCCACCAGGACTAAAGGTGAAGCTAAATTTTCTGATACAAAAGCAGAAAACAGCCTGAGAGGTTTATAAAAAGGCCATAGGAAACCCAGCTTTAGTGTCAGCAGTATTGTTAAATTCAAGCCTCAAACAGAAGAAACAGGTGGGCATGGCAAAGGGTCCTTTATCTAGCATTGCCTGTGGGGACTGAGGATGCTCATGTAGGTCCCCGCTGCTCGAGCTCGATTGGTACAGCACTGTGCTTCAGCTGCAGAGCTGTGCGGGCACAAAACCTGTGGGTATGCTATGCCTAAATTGGGGAGGGGATGGGGGGTAGATCTGCACATCTACACGTGGGAAGTTCTTATCACCTGCTGCCTGCAAGCCAAGCACATCCCCCTCACACATGAAGGCCCAGTTTTGCCCTGTGGTTTCCCCAGATACCCTCCTCCCTGCATCTCTGTGTAGCTGTTGCTCGAACAGGAACTGTTTTGCCTTCGCAGCCTTTAGCAGATGATGCTCTAATCTTCCTTTGGCATCTCGCTGCCGATTGTCAATGCAGCCGTGTGTACATCTGAGAATAAATTTTCTAGGACAACACTGGGAGGTAAAATGCTTTCCCTATTTGTTTTCTCTCTGCTTTCATCCTAGCTCCTCCTGCTCCCTCCTCTGACCCTTTTTTTATATCCTCCCCACCTTTTGCTGACCTCTAACTGCAAAACTAAACTGATACTTGTTGCTGGTGCTGGGACCCTTATATAGGTCAATCCCTGTGAGTCAAGAATCTGACCTGCAGTCAGCCTGCACCTGCTTCATGATGCAGGAGGGTAATCTGGTTTATCACTTTTTGTGCCACTTGCCCCTGCCTCTCTTCTTCTTTGGCAGATCCAGAAGTGACATGTTGTGCCAGCCCACCTGGCTGCAAGCTGCACAGAAACCCCTAGTTTGTCAGTCCAGGAGCCCAAAGGAAGTGAAAGACCTTCCCAGAGCCATGAGCATGGGCTTGTCCTACTGCTGGGAAATGCTGCTGCACTGTGTTCTTTCAAGCAGACATCCAGAACTGCAGTTTAAAATGTCACTCAGAAATGTTCTGTGCCTGCAGACGGAAGGGAGGAGGTGGCATCTGCCAGCTATTGCATTGCTCTGAAAGGCTGTTTTGTCCACTGTGAGACTCCCTTGCCCCCTCCAGAGATGGAGGTCAATACAGGAGTTGCCTCACATTGAACGATGCAGAGCTGCCCTCCTTGACACGTTCTTGCTTGGCTTGCTAAGGCATATTTGAAGCTCCTTTGAGCCCCCACCCAGTGTTTTGTAGGGTCCTTAGCACCGAAAATCAGTCTCATCATGAGCCTCAGTCCCTCTCCTACCAGCTTTCAGTAACAGTAAATGGAAAGCAAATCCAAGTCTTCATCCCATCAGAAAACACAGCTGCAAAGCTGTTCTATTGTTTCATAAGCTACTTTTATTTTTGAGCCTTCAGACCTGCGGCACATCCTCTGCAAAAGTTAAATTCAAAATTAGCTGCACAAGCATAGGGAGGAAAGTCTGTCTCTCGACATACTTGAGAGTCCCCAACCCCCTCCAAAACAAAGTGGAAGTGTCTCTGCTTCAAGGCAGCTTACACGGCAGCAAGCTGCAGGAGCTGTAAGCTATTATTTTAGTTCCCAAGAAAAGTAATTACTATAGCAACCAACACATCCGAATGGCTCTTTGGCTGCTGCCGAGACACAAACAACTTGCACACAAAGGCATATCAGAAACGTGCTGTGTAAAATGTTCTCGGGTAGCTCTGTGTTTTCAAGAGCTCTATAAAATGTGTGTAACAGGCTTCTGAGAAATGACTGCCAGAATAACAGCAAGGAATTGTGCCGTGCCACGATCCCAAAATAACCTAATCAATGGCTCGGTATATTTGCCCCTGAAGAGATGAAGAAAAAAAAAAGCAGAGGCTCCATTTTAAGCCTATATGCTGGGAAGTTCCCAGCAGAGCTGAAGATACATTCAACAAACAGACAATAAAATGGTGGGGGAACGTCTCTGCTTTTGTTCTGTGCGCTGATTCCAACTCCCTGCAGGCTTCTCGTGCCAGTTCATCCCCTCAGGCTTATAAAGAGAGTGTTGGGAACAGGGATTTAATTGCAGCATTGTAATGCTGGAGGGTGTAAGAAGCAATGTCTTCGTTCTTTTCTGTGTCTGTGCAGCAACCAGTCCCCCACAGGCCACATCTCCAGCTGCAGTGCTGGGCAAATCACTGCTGCTATTACTGAACAAGGAAGTTTCTTGAGCAACAGCAAACTGTAACCATTGGCCATTGCTTAAGTATTACAGCATTTGGAGTGTCTCTGTCATGTTCGAATTAAAATGCCACTGGTGTAATAACAGCTTAAGAGCTCCTGGCCTCTGCCTGCAAAGCTGCACCACTTCATAGTGCCAGACAAACACTCTGGGTTCCCCAAAACGAGAAATCTGGTCCAAGCAACCTGGTCCAGGAGTATTGTCCAAAGTTTCCTCACAGGACACACACATGTCACCTGTCTCAAGGATGGTGAGAAGTATTACCATCACTCTTCTGCTCCATTGCAGAAGGCAGCTGTGATGAAAATGGAGGTTATAGACCTGGGTAACTCAGAACAGAGGACAACACATCCCTTCAGAAACCTGAATTGCCCTTTAAAATGAATTTCTTAATCAGTGAGCCCTCAAGTCTTGCTCCATGTCCAGACTAAACTGAAAAATCACAGCTGGATTTAACATAAAGACAAAATGAAGGAAGAAAATGTGGTGATGTAATTTATTACAGAAGTGCCTTACAACCAAATAAGAAAAGATCACATAGAGACAGAGTTTTGGTTCACCATAGCCTTTTAAGCAAAGTACTGTACTTTGGATTAAAGAAAACCATTGGGTTAAAAAAAGCCTCGGGGGGATGTATTTTGAAAAATATATTGACAAAATAAAGTATTCCTACAAAAATAACAAAAGCATGTATAAAATCCAATGCTTCTTTTCTGTTGTGCAAAATGGTAGCTGCCCTGCAGGCACTTGGAATTTCTGAGCTTCTGATCCCAGGGAAATAAATTGTCTTCTATAATTTTTCTCATAACGACTTTATTTTGTAATAGGAGTTGACTGTATGTTAATGCCCCCCTCTCAAAAGACAAACAAAAACCCCAATAACAAAACAAACAAACCAAAATAAACAACAAAAAAAATTATTTTTCACAGTGTGCCTTGTTACCAGCTTTGTCGTAGGGGAAAGACAGGACCACTCACAAACTGACTTCCCAGTTTGCCTTTCGTACTATTAAGAAATATCTTGCCTGGTGTCCTGGGCTACAATGTAAAAATGTGCCCAAAGTAGGTATTCTATCACCAGCTGTTAAACCAGGTGTCGAAGTGTTCTTTATCTTTTCCACTACCCATCCTTCCTCCAGGGAGATATCTTCTGCTAATGGGCCATTGAGTCTCACTGCATGAGTGATAAAATTACATCATCCCATTGTGAAATGCTCCACACAGGGGGAGGAGCCAAACATTTCCTACCTAGATAAAAACAGATTTGGAACACCAAGGCAGCCCTTACCCACTGGTTTCCAGAGGACAAGAGCTACCAGACCTTTCTACAGGATCACTACTTCAACAAGACCATTTCATCTGGACTGCTACCACCACCCTAACTAGTGGGGTGTCAGGTTGTATTCTGACTCTGTCAGTGGTTTTCTTTTGTACTATTGCATGTATTTTATTTTTTCTCTTTTTTTTCCTATTAAATTGTATTTTTGACTTAGAGTGTCTCACTGGTTTCGCTTTCAAACCAGCACACCTAGTGCCTAGGAGCTGGGACCAGTGGGACCAGGCACATAATCTGCCTTCATGTCACATTTTTTCTATGCCTGCTGTGACAGAGCAGATAAATCCTTGTTCCTCACAAGCATTCTGCATTTTGGCTTGGGAAAGACTGCTGTATTTTCAGTGAGAGAGGGCAAATAAGTAGAGAGCTAGTGCACTGTCCAGCTGCTGTGTGGAGCTGCAAGGCAGAGAACTGAAACCATAGTCTCAAAGATGAATAACAAGATCTTCTGAGCGCTCCCTGCCTGTGGAAGTGCCCTGCTGCCAATGCCAAGTGTGTTCACACCCATTGCTGCAGTTTTCTTCTGGAAAGAAAGATGAGAAAATGAAAGGAGCTTGCATTTGACCATCAGTCTAAGTAAAACTCAGTGCCACAGCGAACAAGGCCCCAAAACCCCACTTTCTTAAAAATAGGAAAGACTGAAAAGAAAATCCAGTATGGTGAGATGTTGAACATGACTTGCTTGTATCCTGCCCTCCCCCTTGTCCACCTCTCACAGTCACCAGCAGCAGAGGGGCAGGATGCATGCAAAGATGAGCCATGAGAAATCCTCAAACTCTTGAAGCAGGACTCTTGGAATACCTTGCTCAGATCCTGAAGCTGATATTGCTCCTTACTGGTCTCTGCAGGATTCAGGCTAATGCAATCTGATCTCTTTTCTAGTTTATCTGCCAGCTTTAAAATCATGTGACTGGTTCACAAACAGATTTGTCTCTGGCATGGCTTTTGCAACCACACGTCCTTAGATGGCCACTGGGGCTTGAGCGGTCTTGTATCTGTGAGGGGAGGTGAGAAAATCAGCGTTCATGACTGTCACCTCAGATAAAGAGTTGGAGCTGGACCTTCTCTGTTGTGAATAAGAGAAGTAAACCAAAATGGTAGGTCCTCTTGTTTTAAAAACTCCACAGCTTAATGAAATCTTGTCTTTGCAGAGCAGAAATGTTTCTTCTATCTGGAGAAGTACATTAAGAGAGAGTTGTTGAGGGAGCTGAGGTGCTAAGGAGCAAACTTCTGGGAATGCTCTGAGCATGAAAACATTCCATGAATCAGTTATAAATGAGACTGACCTCTCATCCACCCGGATCCTCCTCGCTCCAAAATTTGGGCTACTCCTTATCCTGTCTCATACGGGAGGTGATACTGATGAGCAGAAAAAAAGGTATGTTAGCTTCAAATGTTGTTTCTGGGTAGAGAGCACGGGTTGTGAAGGTGCAGAAGGAAACACAGGAACTGCCATCACTATCAAAGAAATGCAGATTTCCAAACCACCTCTGCCCACCCCCGGGTGGGAGGTTTTGTTTCTGTGTTGTCTTGGAATTTGTAGTTGGTCTTGTCAAAAGATGATGGCTGTGTTAGAAATTAATATTTACCAATCTCTGGTTGACTCATTGAGGTTTTTATTGTTTCTTTGAAAAAATTTTAAAAATGGGCCCTCATAGGAATACAACCATATCAAATTGTAGTGAGGTGCTCTTGTGCCTTGCACTTGAGCCTTGCCAAGAGAGGTCAAAAATGTGCACATACATTACTTAAATGTTGCCGGGGTTTTCCCTGCAGACTGAAAATACCCGCAAAGAGTGGCAGAAGTCGGTATTTCAAAAGATAATGCTTTTTAATTGAGTCTGGCTCAGAGCCACAGCTTTGATAATAACAGCACCCCTGCCAGCAAATGCCGTGAGCACCATCAGCAGGCACTATCTTGTGCCTCTTGTGGAGGGGCTAATGGAGGGAACAAGGGGACAAAACAGCATTTTGTCGTGCCACGCTTTGCACGGGCCTTGAAAGTCCTATCGGTGTGATGGAAGTGGGCGACAGGAGCTGCTGGCGGCGATACTTCGGCCCCTGCAGCGATGCTCCCTCCCCTCGGCATCCTTCCCGCTGCCCCCGGCAGCTCTCGGGGCCTGCTGCCCCTCGGTGACAGCCCCGGGGCGCTTGGAGCTCCGCTCCTCCGGGCACGGCGCGGCTCCGCCCCGAGCGGGAAGCGGCCTAAGGTTGTTCCGGCTGCCCTTTGGAGCTGAGGACACTCCAATCCCGCCGCCATTGCTTCCTCGTCCTGAGAGACTTTCCCGGGCAGAGTTGCGGCTCCTGCCGGAGGTGCCGGTGGCCGGGTTTTAGGGAGCGATGACAACGGTGCGGAGAGAGGCGTTCGGGCGGATGCCCCTGGAGGAGGGAGGCGGAGAGGTGGAGAAGTTCGTCTTACAGTCGGACAGCGTGAGAGTGGAGATCCTGTCTTTTGGATGCATCATCAGCACTCTGGAGACAAAAGACAGGGATGGGCAGTTTTCAGATGTTGTCCTAGGATTTGACACTTTAGAAGGTGGGTCTTAATATGTTTCTTGGGGGAAAAAAAATTAAAACCCACAATCAGGCAATTTAACCAGCATTTACTGGTTTATTGCCACTGGTTTATTGTGACCTGCTTGTAAGGCCCCCTCCCCCTCCAAATCATGGGCTGAAGAGATAGAGTTCCTGCTGCCTTTCCTGGGCTCTGTGATGGATGTGGAACAGGGACACTGGTGGCAGTGTGCCACTCTGTTGGGGCAGCTCTGAGTCATTCCTTAACTAGCCATGACAGAGATATTTTCTTTGAATCTTCGAAGAATACAAGATCCCATCAGGCTGTGTTAATCAAAGATGCACATGACTAACGAGTTGTGTGTCCTGTGAAACGCTGGGGCTGGGACGGCAGTCACCTATTTAGTCCTGGAGCGAAGCAGAGAGGCACCTCTGAATCCATAAGCACTCCTGGAGACCACCCCTCCTGTTCCAATGGTTCTGTTTAACCATGTGCTGTTTCTCCGGCCAGGTTACATGAGGAAGCATCCATTCTTTGGTGCTGTCGTGGGCCGTGTTGCCAACAGGATTGCGAACGGGAGGTTCAACCTGGATGGGAAGCAGTATCAGCTGTTCCTCAACAATGGGCCCAACAGCCTGCATGGAGGAGCCAAGGGATTTGACAAGGTGAAAATCTCAGTGTCCTGCCAGCATACAGCCTGTAGTGTTGTGGCAAAAGCGTGTGATGTCTACACCCCTGAACCCTGTAGCATTTTCTGGTGCTTACTGAGTTGAATCAGCTCAGAAAATGCTGTAAATGTTGAAACAGGGGGAAGTGAGACAGATCCTGTGAGCTGCTGGGTTGGCTTATCTTTACCTGAGTTTGCAGGGCTGACTTATGTCATTCTTGGATGCCAAGCAGAGGGTTGCTGTGCTTCCTCTGAATGGCTGCAGTTCTGAGCCTCATGAACCCAGTTCTGATAGGGTTGTTCTGGGCAAGGTGCTGCTTCTGCAGAGCCTGGGTTGGGACACGGCAGTGAGGACCCAGCGTCTGGAGCAATGGTGGCTCCCCAGGCACCAGCTGCACCATCCTGGGGTGTGTCATGGAGTTGTGCCAGTGCCCAAAGAAAGTTTCCTGAGGAATAATGGTCTGTCCATGCATCCTCATTTCCACCTGCAGTTTCATGGCTGTTACCTGCCCATAGCTCTTCCCAGAGTCAGAAGGACCTGAGTTTGCAGAAACTTAGCATTGTTGCTTGCCTGTTATAGCACTCCCAAGTAAGGGGAGAGCGGGGTGGTGCTGCAGGTTTAGTCATTGCATTGCCCCTTTCTGTGCTGCTTTCATCCTGTGACAGCATCCCCCAGGCTCTCACTCTGACTCACAGCAGGGGGGGATTAGTTCGGGCCTGCAAAATGCCCCAGGATCCAGGATCACTGTCTCTCCTTCCCAGCCCTCCCCTATGACCTCCTGAGATGAAGCAACCTTTCCCTGGCCCCAGGGCACTCAACCTTTTCTTTCTCCTCCCAAGAGCTGCTGCTCAAGTCAGATATTTGTGGTACAGGTGGCAAGAGCAGTGGAGGATCTCTTCTCTTGAAAGCCTTACTGATAACCCTGCTTGATTGCAGAGCAGGCTCAGAAGTCTCTGTTGTCCTGAAGCCTTGGGCTTTGTTGGATCAAGTGCATTTTTAATTAGTAAGTAGCTGATCCTCTGTTTTCCCCAAAGAACACATGAATGTGCTGGTGCAGCTGCTTTTGTGGAGTTAATGGTTTTTTTTTGTGAAAGGAATCCAGGCTGATGGGACAAAAGCCAGGGTGCCAGGGAAAAAAAGTCACAGTGTGAACTGGCATCAGGTTGGGATGAAATGGTCCTCAACAGCCTTAGAAAATAGGGAGTACTAGGGCTGACTAGGCTGTTGTACCCCCAAAGAAGACTATTTGGTTGGTTTAAAGTTTTTTATACACCCTGACACCTGTGATCTGGAGCTGAAAACATGCATTTCTTTGTGGCAGCACTTCCAGGCTGTCTTCTGCAGACAGGGGATGTAGTCTCTCCTTCCGCTTCTTCACCTTGCTTGCTGAAGTCTCACCAGCTTGCTGGGGACAAGGCAGGCACATCTCCTAGCCAGAGCTTTGTGTCTTCTGGCCCATAGGGCCCACTTGGACACCTGCCCAAGACTGCCTCCAGCCAGGAAACAATTACTGTTCAGTGATGCTGTGCCCTAACTGGTCATCCCTAACAAAAAACACACACTGCCATTGCGCTGTAATTATCTTGGTCATCTTCTGAGCTTTTCCTAATCTTGCAGATATCAATACTGTGGTCAGTGTGTGGTCTGATGAGAGCAGCTGGCATTTGCACGCACAGGGCAGCAGTATGTGACCACACTGCTGGAGGACTTCAGAAAATAACTCTCTTATCTTTAAAAAAACCCACAATGATACCTGTATGCTTCCTGGACTTTAATAGCTTTTTTTAAAAAAGCTATTAAAATAGCTTTTAAAAATAACTTAAATAAAAACTCGTATTAAAAAAAACCACAGTATCCTTACAACTGTGGGAGCTGCAGTCAGACTGCATGCTGTGCAGGAGGGCCTACTCTGCAGCTAGGTATATTTGGTGCCCTCAGGTTCTGTGTTTGGTGAAAATGCTGGCTTTTGACCATGCCCCATGTTGGTGATCTCTGTGTAGGACACAAGAGGGATCAACTCAACAGCATTATCTGACTCTTATTCCTTAATTTTCCGCTTTGATTAGACAGTAACTATTCCTTAGGGAAATATGAAGCTCCAGAGAGCCTCTTCTTGCACATCCATCCTCTCAGCATGAGGCCGATGGCCAGGGCCAAACAGCCTGTCTAAGCAGCTATGTGCAGTGTACTAGCTTGCTTCCCTTGCCAGCATGCTTGGCTCCAAGCTGAGCACTGGTGCTAGTCCTCTGGCAGAGACAAGAACTGGAGAGGTCCCAGCTCTCTGGATGTGTCTGACAGCACATCTGGTACCATTTAACCCAACCCCAGCCCCTCGGCAGGAGCTCCTAGTGTGTTCTTACACTGTTCTAGACACCAGTGTCTAGTGAGCAGAGGGAAGGAGGGCAGCTTGTTGAAGTGATGTTGCTCATGAGGAGATCCATGGAAAGGGAGATAAATCCAGTTGCAGGGCAAAAATCAAACGTGGACTCTCAGGCATGTGTGTTGGTTTGAAAGTAAAACCAGTGCGAGACTCCAAGTCAGTAATACAATTTAATAGGAGAAAAGAGAAAAAAAATAAAATACATGCAATAATATAAAAGAAACAACCACCAACACAGTCAGAAATACAACCTGACACCCTGTCAGTCAGTGTGTTGGTAGCAGTCCCTATAAATGGTGGCTGCAGTCCTCCTGGATGACAGATGTGGTTCTGTTGAAGCAGTGCTCCTGTAGAAGGCGCAGTTTTCCTCCGAAGATCCAGCGATGATGTGGAAAAAGGTCCAACTTTCCTCTGGGATCCAGTAGAAAGGTCTGCCCTCGGGTCCCAAACCCCAGTTTTTTATCTAGGTAGGAAAGGCTTGGCTCCTGCCCCTGGTTGGGGCATCTCCCAATGGGGTGATGTAATCTTATCAGTCACACAATAGGACTTAATGGCCCATTAACAGAATATATCTTCTGGAGGAAGGATGGGTTGTGAATAGATAACGATGATCATCCCCCCATCTTATCAGATGGCACATCAGCAGAGGATATCTCCCACAGAGATAAGGATCACCACCCCTCCCACATTTTAACAGATGGTGATAGAATACACATTTTTGCATTGTACCCCAGGACATAATCCACCCCTTATTCTATTACCATCTACATCACACCCAAACCAATACCCTCTTACAGATATATAATACAAAATGAAACCTTACATACAGTTCTCACTAAAAATTAGGTCTCTTTGCGGTACACAACGGGTTTCCCCATCTTTCTTCATTACCCACCAAGTGTAACCAGGTCCTTGAGCAAAAACAATCCCACGGATTGGTTTGCCTTTGCCTGTGGTGGGATTAATCCAAACAGTCTTTCCTAAAATGCCTTTCATGTGTACCACTGGGACCTTGTCCCCATCCACTGTGTGCAGGGGTTCAGAGTGGGCAGGACCGGCTCGATTGATGGACCCTCGGGTGTTAACCATCCAGGTGGCTTTGGCCAAGTTCATTTCCCAATTTCTGAAGGTTCCACCACCAAGTGCTTTCAAAGTAGTCTTAAGGAGTCCATTACACCGTTCAACTTTCCCGGCAGCTGGCGCATGGTAAGGAATATGATATATCCATTCAATGCCATGTTCTTTGGCCCACGTGTTGATAAGGCCGTTCTTGAAATGGGTTCCGTTGTCTGATTCAATTCTCTCAGGGGTACCATGCCTCCAAAGGACTTGTTTTTCTAGGCCCAAGATGGTGTTCCGGGCAGTGGCATGAGGCACAGGGTAGGTCTCTAACCATCCTGTGGTTGCTTCCACCATGGTCAGTACGTAGCGTTTGCCCTGGCGGGTTTGGGGAAGGGTGATGTAGTCAATTTGCCAGGCTTCCCCATACCTGTACTTTGACCATCGTCCACCATACCACAGAGGCTTTACCCGCTTGGCCTGTTTGATTGCGGCACAGGTCTCGCAGTCGTGGATGACCTGTGAGATACTGTCCATGGTAAGGTCCACCCCTCGGTCACGGGCCCATCGGTACGTCGCATCTCTCCCCTGATGACCAGAGGCATCATGGGCCCAACGAGCTAGGAATGATTCTCCCTTGTGCTGCCAGTCTAGATCCACCTGTGATACTTTCATTTTGGCAGCTCGGTCCACCTGCTTGTTGTTGTGATGTTCTTCATTAGCCCGGCTTTTGGGTACATGTGCATCCACGTGTCGAACCTTTATGGTCAGTTTCTCTATTCGGGCAGCAATGTCCTGCCAAATCTCAGCTGCCCATATGGCTTTCCCTCTGCGTTGCCAGTTGGCCTTTTTCCAGCGATCCAGCCAACCCCACAGAGCATTAGCTACCATCCATGAGTCAGTGTAGAGATAGAGCCTTGGCCACTTCTCTCGTTCAGCAATATCCAAAGCCAACTGGATAGCTTTTAGCTCTGCTACCTGACTCGATCCACCTTGTCCCTCGGTAGCTTGTGCAGCTTGTCGTGTGGGGCTCCATACTGCAGCTTTCCATTTCCGGTTAGTGCCTACAATTCGGCAGGAACCATCAGTGAAGAGGGCATATCGTCTTTCAGCCTCCGGTAGCTCATTATATGGTGGGGCTTCCTCAGCACGTGCCACTTGCTCCTCTTCTTCTTCAGAAGACAATCCAAAAGTCTCACCTTCAGGCCAGTTTGTAATTATTTCCAGAATCCCAGGGCGATTTGGATTCCCAATACGGGCGCGCTGAGTGATGAGGGCAATCCACTTGCTCCATGTGGTGTCAGTGGCGTGATGTGTGGAAGGCACCTTTCCCTTGAACATCCAGCCCAGCACTGGTAGTCGGGGTGCCAGGAGGAGTTGTGTTTCTGTGCCAATCACCTCTGAGGCAGCTTGAACTCCTTCATAGGCGGCCAAGATCTCCTTCTCTGTGGGAGTGTAGTTGGCTTCAGATCCTTTGTAGCTTCTGCTCCAGAATCCCAGTGGTCGACCCCGAGTCTCACCAGGCACCTTCTGCCACAGGCTCCAAGACAAACCATGGTTCCCGGCTGCAGAGTAGAGCACGTTCTTCACATCTGGTCCCGTCCTGACTGGGCCAAGGGCTACTGCATGAGCAATCTCTTGCTTGATCTGGGCGAAGGCTTGCTGCTGCTCAGGGCCCCAGTGGAAATCGTTCTTCTTGCGGGTAACCAGGTAGAGAGGGCTCACAATCTGACTGTACTCAGGAATGTGCATTCTCCAAAAGCCTATGGCACCTAGGAAAGCTTGTGTTTCCTTCTTGTTGGTAGGTGGAGACATAGCAGTGATCTTATTAATTACCTCTGTTGGGATCTGACGACGTCCATCTTGCCACTTGACTCCTAGAAACTGAATTTCCTGAGCTGGTCCCTTAACTTTACTTCGCTTAATGGCAAAACCAGCTTTCAGCAGAATCTGGATAATCTTCTCTCCTTTCTCGAAGACTTCCCCTGCTGTGCTGCCCCATACAATGATGTCATCGATATACTGTAGATGTTCGGGGGCCTCACCCTTCTCCAGTGCAGCCTGGATCAGCCCATGACAGATGGTGGGACTGTGCTTCCACCCCTGGGGCAGACGATTCCAGGTGTACTGCACACCCCTCCAGGTGAAAGCAAACTGAGGCCTGCATTCTGCTGCCAGAGGAATGGAGAAAAATGCATTGGCGATATCGATAGTGGCATACCACTTTGCTGCCTTGGACTCCAGCTCGTACTGCAGTTCCAGCATGTCTGGCACAGCAGCGCTCAGCGGTGGAGTCACCTCATTCAATGCACGATAGTCTACGGTCAATCTCCATTCTCCTTCAGATTTACGCACAGGCCAGATGGGGCTGTTGAAGGGTGAGTGGGTTTTGCTGACCACCCCTTGGCTCTCCAGTTTACGGATCATTTCATGGATGGGAATCACTGAGTCTCTGTCAGTACAGTATTGCCGGCGGTGTACTGTTGTTCTGGCGATTGGTACCTGTTGCTCTTCAACTCTCAGTAGTCCCACAGCAGAGGGGTCATCTGCAAGACCAGGCAAGGTGCTCAGTTTTCTAATGCCGTCTGTCTCTACAGCAGCTATCCCGAAAGCCCAGCGATATCCTTTTGGGTCTTTGAAGTATCCATTTCTAAGATAGTCTATGCCAAGGATGCATGGGGCCTCTGGGCCAGTCACGATGGGGTGTTTCTGCCACCTGTTCCCAGTTAAACTCACTTCGGCCTCCACTACAGTCAGCTGCTGGGATCCTCCTGTTACCCCAGAAATAGAGATGGATTCTTCTCCTACATACTTTGATGGCATCAGAGTACACTGGGCGCCAGTGTCAACCAAAGCCTTATGTTTTTGTGGGTCGGATGTGCCAGGCCATCGGATCCACACAGTCCAATAGATCCGATTATCCCTCTCCTCTACCTGGCTAGAGGCAGGGCTCCTCTATTCCTGATCCTGGTACACGTTGCTCTCTCCCTGTAAATAGGTTCTTGAGGTTCCTTCAAGAGGATCAGTCATATCATCATTCTGATACTGTCTGGAGTTCTGTACACGAGAGACTGGAGCAGCATTGACTCTAGATGAGCTTCTTGGGGTAGGTGTCCCTCTTTTCAGCTCACGTACCCGGGCTGCTAAGGAGGAGGTGGGTTTTCCATCCCACTTCCTCATGTCTTCTCCATGCTCCTGAAGGAAAAACCAGAGGTTACCTCGTGGAGTGTGTCCTCTCTCCCTGCCTGAGGAACGCCGGCTCCTAATGGCAGAAACTCTTGTTGGTTCAGGAGAGATCTGGTAGTTGTTTTCCTTAAGTTCTTTTTTTAGTTTCTGATGGCCCTCTTCAATCAGGCTTCGGACTTGCTCCACCAGCCGTGTTTCCACGGATGAGACATGGGTACGAAATGGGGCTGTGACAGTGTCCTCATAAATTCTTAGTTTATTGGCCAAGACGCCTACCATGTCCTCACCTTCCCTCCACTGCAGCGTTGCCAGGTAACGGGAATACATCTCTGGTCCAAGTCGTGCAAATCTCAACCACATCTGTGACGTGCACCGGACACAGTCTGGGCTCTTAGGAAATCTCTCATCTTCTGAGAAAATGATCTCCAGCACGGCCAATTCCCTCAGGCATCGGATACCTTGTTCTATTGTGCTCCATTTTCCTTGGTGCACCTGAAGATCTTCTTTACAAAGGTATCTGTCCTTCACACTTGTCAGCAGTCGCCGCCAGAGGCTGGGGGTTTCTTGGGTTCTCCCAATCCCCTGGTCAATGACCACATCCCGGGACAGAGATCCCAGTTGCCTGGCCTCACATCCATCCAGAATGGTGTCATTGGCTGCAGCGTCCCAGATGCGGAGCAGCCAGGTCAAGATGGACTCATTTGTCTGGCAGGTGAATTCCCTCCGCAGGTCACGCAGCTCACCCAGGGATAGAGAGCGAGTGATGATCTCTGGCTCTGTCACTTCTGCTGGGTGCGAAGGTCCTGCCACGTCCTCGTCAGTCACTATGCGAACTGATTTGCTCTTTGATTTCTTCTTCTGAACGGGCGCAACTGCTACTGGTCTAGGCTGTTCTGGCTCAGTGATGGTTTGTGTGGAGATGCTGATGGTGCTTCTGTCTTTTTTCTCCTCTGTGGCAGACTGCATAGACACGGACACCGTTGCTTTGCTTTTGGCTTTTTCCTCCTCTGTGGCAGTCTGCGTAGACACGGACACTGTTGCTTTGCTTTTGGCTTTTTCCTCCTTTGTGGCAGTCTGCATAGACACGGACACTGTTGCTTTTTGTTTGGATCTTCTCCTCTTTGTGACATTCTGTGCAGTCGTGGACGAAGTTGATTTGTTTCTTTTTTCCTCTTCCTCAAGAATACGCATCAATACGCCATGTAGTGTTCTGTTTCTAAGCATGTTGTAGGCTGTAAAGGCTGTGCAGAGGAGACAAAGCAGAACTAACAACAATATTGTGCTGTCCTTAGCATCCAGCGGGAACTCAACATTTCCAAAAACTACTGTATCAGGCCGGAAAGATTGGAAAAAATCATCCTTTACCCCTCCCCCCAAGGGCTGGGTGTGATTGTTAAAACCCTGGATGTAGCAACCTAGACTAGGACAAGCAAACAAAGTCGAGTATATATTCCGGATTATGTTCATTGCCTCAGAGGTTATCATGCAGTAGACATAATAGGCCAGTAAAGCAATTTTTATACCATATCCTGGTCTACACAGGAGCATTACAGCTGGCAGATAGTTCCCCATGTGTGGAAAAATATAGAGAGCAAGATATAAAACCCATGTAAGCATGTTGAGAATCATGGTGAAAACAAAATTGTAATACTGACTTTCCTCAGCACCCTTCGTGCCCCACGTTGGGCGCCAATTAATGTGTTGGTTTGAAAGTAAAACCAGTGCGAGACTCCAAGTCAGTAATACAATTTAATAGGAGAAAAGAGAAAAAAAATAAAATACATGCAATAATATAAAAGAAACAACCACCAACACAGTCAGAAATACAACCTGACACCCTGTCAGTCAGTGTGTTGGTAGCAGTCCCTATAAATGGTGGCTGCAGTCCTCCTGGATGACAGATGTGGTTCTGTTGAAGCAGTGCTCCTGTAGAAGGCGCAGTTTTCCTCCGAAGATCCAGCGATGATGTGGAAAAAGGTCCAACTTTCCTCTGGGATCCAGTAGAAAGGTCTGCCCTCGGGTCCCAAACCCCAGTTTTTTATCTAGGTAGGAAAGGCTTGGCTCCTGCCCCTGGTTGGGGCATCTCCCAATGGGGTGATGTAATCTTATCAGTCACACAATAGGACTTAATGGCCCATTAACAGAATATATCTTCTGGAGGAAGGATGGGTTGTGAATAGATAACGATGATCATCCCCCCATCTTATCAGATGGCACATCAGCAGAGGATATCTCCCACAGAGATAAGGATCACCACCCCTCCCACATTTTAACAGATGGTGATAGAATACACATTTTTGCATTGTACCCCAGGACAGCATGGCATAACACAGGCTGGAACAGACCCCCGTCAGACTTGCCTCGTTGCCAAATTGCCTCATTTGTTTGGCTGCTCAGTGGAAAACTTGTTCCCTGTTGTTGGTCCAGAGCAGGCTGGTGCTTGCATTTTCTTTAGAAAGGTAATTGAAAAAGCCTTTGTTTTGGTGCAACATCCCTTGCATGCCTTCTGTCCCTGTTTTTAGCCCATCCTGGGGCAGGAAGGAAGGGCACCATGTTGCCATTCCTGTTCCACTAACACTGTGCTCCTTGCAGGTTCTCTGGAGCCCCCAGGTGCTCCCGAATGGTGTCCGCTTCTTTCGGCTCAGCCCCGACAGCGAGGAAGGCTACCCTGGTGACCTGAAAGTCTGGGTGACATACACCCTTAGTGGCAGGGAGCTGGCCATCAACTACCAGGCACAGACCAGCAAGACAACCCCCATCAGCCTGACAAACCATGCGTACTTCAATCTGGCAGGGCAGGTAAGTGTGAGGAGATGGGCCCCATGGAGACACACTGTGCAGGGTAAGAAAGCCTGGGGACCCATGGGATGATCATTGGGACCAACGTTTTGGGGACACAGCAATGAAGGTTGTCTCTGTGCATCATGGGCTGCATGCAGGAACAGGACTGAATCATGCGGACCTCAGCTGAGGACACATTATCTCAGTGCTTCTTGAACAGAGACATCCAGTTGAGCGTGTTGGTTCTCCTTTTGTGTGTAACGGGAGAGTTTCACTCTCTCCTGGTCCCTTGGGAAGATAATGGAGGAGGTGCAGAGCTGGCATTCCCTAGTCGTGGCCTGGCATTTCTAAACTGTATTCTGTTGGCATTTCTGAGAGAGTGGTGCGGTTGAGATTGGGGCCTAGAGTGGCAGCAGCACCAAAGTATCCTGGTCAAAATGGGCAGAAGAAACATCATGGAAAGGGGATGTGAGATTGCCAGGATTGCAGACTAGCAAGGTTGCTGCAGCAGGATGCAGAGGGCTCCCACACACCCATACAGGGTTTTGTCAACCACACGGACAGTGAATTGCATCTATGTTTTAATCTCACAGTTTATGACCGCACTTGGAAGAAAAGGATCTGAGAAATAAAATGTTGCTGGGCAGAGCAATATGATAATACAGTGCAGTCACATTTGGATGTGAGACAAAGGCCGTTAAAAGTGTTTGTGAGAGACAACCCAGCCCCTCTGAGCAAGGAGCTGTGCCCAGGGCTGCTGCCCTGAGAATGACTGTGCAGTTGTTGGTGTACCCTCTGCTGGTGCTCCCAGAGTGCAGTAATAGCCAACATCTGCAGTGTGCAACTCAGGAATGTTCCAGAGGAACAGGAGACCTTTGAGCACAAAATTGCCGCTCAGATTAGATAGTGGCCTGAAGGCTCCCGCTTTGAGCCTGCTCCCCTTCCAGCCCAGCAGGTTCCTTGCCAGCATTCCTGAGGCTGCAGAAGAGGAAGAGGAGCATACCCCCGCAGAAGTGTAGTTGAGACACGAGGATGGATTGCATTTCCCCTTGCTTTCTTCCTTCCCCTTCTCCCTGCTGCTGTGTGCTCAGTACCCAGCATGTTTTGGCTAGTCAGTCTGCAGGGTGGTAGTGCTCAGTGAGGTACAAGAACAGACTGATGGTCTCATCCCTGAGGGATTTACAGCTCCTAGGGCCCATGAAGGTTTTTGCCTGTGCCAGTACCTTTCTCCTGTGTCAAGGTGGAATGAGGGCCAGGAGGTGCTCCAGGCACTACCTGATCAGGTACACCTGGGGCACCACTGTGGACTGTCACTTCACAGCTGTGCTTAGGGCTGCTTGAACAGTGGCTGCAACAGGAATCCTAGCATTTCCCATCCTCCTGCAGGGCTCCAGGCATGTCTATGACCACGAGATCGCCATTGAAGCAGATTCCTATCTGCCTGTGGACGACACCAAGATCCCTACTGGTAGGTGGTGCAGCACCTGCAACGCCAGGTGGAAGTGATCTTTCTGAGCATTGTTGGTGGGTGCGGGCAGCAGCACTGCCTGGCAAGGGGGACACCCAGGCATAGCAGGGCCCTCACCTTTGGGTGCAGTCCCACTGCACCTGAGCAGGGTGGGCAGAGCAAGGTGCTGGTAACCAGGTTCATCACCAGCCCCAGAGAGCAGGCAGGAGCAGCAGGAAATGGGGCCAGAGGCACATGGGATGTGAGGCTGTTATTTGAGTCCATCCAGGACACAAGCTCCCTGTGGCACCTGGAAAAGTGGGTTCTCTGGTCCAGGTGGCTTCTGCTCAGCTTGGTATGTCATGCTTGTGCACAAATAGGGGAAGAGCTTAAGGCCATACACAACCCAGTGCCTTGCTTCTCCCTGCTGCTTTCACCATGGAGCTGTTTCACATCTCAGTTGTGGTCAGCTTGCTACCCATGCCTTTTGCAGTTCCTTCTTATGTGGGTAGCCTTAGTCCTGGGATGAAGATAAGATTTGTGCAATTGTTAAAGACAGACGCCTTGTGTGCAATGCTTGCTGTATTTTATGTAAGTGCTTGAATTTGAACTGTTTCCTTTTTTTTTTCAAGGTGTTAATTCTGCCCTCCGTGCAAAACCCCTCACCTTTGGGTTGGGGTGACTGTTTTGCACTGTGTTTAGTATGTCCTGGGGTTGTTTGTGCTGCTTTATCACAGGACATTGTATGCCCACAGCAATCTTAACAAGGACTAGGTAGAAAATACTGATTTTGTACATATACAAACTTCTGTGCATTTTCTTGCTGCTTGTCTGTGCTTTACCCCTGCTAAGAACAGAGGCATCCCCAGGAGCTGCCGGCTATGAAGGGGACAAGGTAAGGTTTGCTGGCAAGTGGGTGAGTGGCTGAGCCTGCTGTTCTCCTTGCTTAGGGGAGGTGGCTGCTGTGCAGGGCACTGGATTTGATCTCCGGCAGCCGGTGGAGCTGGGCAAGCACTTGCAAAAGTTTCACCTGGATGGCTTCGACCACAACTTCTGCCTGCATCAGGGGCAGGATCGACGCCTCGTGGCCAGGTAGGCTGGGATCTCAGCAGGAGTCCCCACCCCTGGAGCAGGGAGTGCCCATTCAGCCAGTCCGTGTCATCCTCCACTGGCATCTCCACAGGGTTTTCCACCCACCCACTGGCAGGACCATGGAGGTTCACACCACCCAGCCTGGCATTCAGTTTTACACCGGGAACAACCTGGATGGCTCCCTGAAGGGCAAAGGTGCTGCCGTGTACCCCAAGCATTCGGCTTTCTGCCTAGAAACCCAGAACTGGCCCGATGCTGTTAACAAGGTGAGCTGTCCATTCCCCCCCACAGCTTACTTGAGTCCTGTGGCAGGGGACATACCCCCACTACCCTCCATGTCAACGGGACACTAAATGTAGAAACAGAGTCTGCTTGTCAAGGGGACACTGCAGACACCAGAAGTGAGGCAGGCACAGTGGTGGCTTTAGACAGCGGTCAGTCAGCACAGCAGGGACTGGCCCTGTGCAGCCCAGCTTCCCAAAGGTGTGGCGTATAGAGCAGATGACCCCTTGCCATGTGGGGCCTTGCCACATCTTACATCTGAATCATTCCTCATGGCCTGAATTCAACCAGCGGTAGGACTCACCCACTCAGCCCGCTGGCAAGTGGTGGGTGGTTACACACTGCTGCTGGAAATCGCTGGGGGAGGAGCTGTGGGAATATGCCTTGGGAAGACAAAAAGGAGGCAGCCGTGCTTTCTGGTCCCACGGAATGTGCTCACAGTCACTGATATGCTGCTGCTTCTCCCCAGCCTCACTTCCCCAATGTCCTGCTGCATCCGGGTGAGGAATACAACCATACCACATGGCTCGTGTTCAACACTGCTTGAGGAGAAGGGCTGCTGACTCCCACCACTGAGAGGGGTAAGTGCCTCCAGCAGCTGAGCCAGAAATCCTGTCAGATGCCAAACAGAGCTTTACAACTACCCCAGGTGATGCATCTGATTTGGGAGCCTTTTTCCACTGTCGTTTTCACCTGTGGTTTCTGCTGGCTTTAACTCCTGTCACCGCCTCTGTTGCTGTCTGGTCTGTGCAAAGCTCTCACACTCTGTCCAGCTTCTCACCCTGGGCACTGGGTTTTATTTTGGAGTAAAAATGCCAGAGGCATGGCATATTGCAGCTCCAACTACGGCAGGGATTATCTGGTAATATACATGTGGAGCATGTGAGAAGGCTGATGCAGTTGTGATTGTTTGTTACAACATCTAAGTGCTCTCTCTAAGTGGTGTGCAGTGCTCATGCAGGATAGCTTTGAGGAGGATGGTGTGCTGGGTTTATCCCAACTGGCTGCTCTGGATGCTCTGGTTAAACTCCTATGCTCTACTTTGATTGCTGAAGTGGGCAGACCCGTTTAGTCCTGAATATACAACTGCAAGGGAAAAGCCATCATCCTAACACTGCGTTTCCACATGAAATCTTCAAAATCTAATGAAAACCTCCATGTTTCTGAGGGTTCAGAAAAATTGGCACAAGCCAGGGGATGACAGCACCATCCTATTAGGGAGCTGATAGCCCACTCTTCAGGGAAACAGGTACAGTGCTTGTATCAGGCATAATGTCCCACCTTTTCCTGCCATGCTGCTGCACCCAGGGCCTGCAGCACTTCACCATGCTTCCTCAGCTGCAGAGATGCAGGAATGCCCTTGACCCCAGTGGAAGTGCCTGGCCATTTGGCTTGCAAATGTGGCAGCCCTGTCACAGTCAGTTCTGCCACCCTGACACTAAAAGAAGTGCCCTACTATTCTGCTGTGCACAGTAGTGATCATATTATCTTTGAGGGCTGGTATCCCTTGGAAAACAAAGCCCACCAACAGGAAACACCAGGTTGGAAACCAGGGTGAACCCCATGTTCTCTGAGAGTGGGGTTTGCCCACCGTTCTGGAGACCTCAGATACACTTCCCCTTGCCCCCCACCTCCAGCCAGCCTGTGTGGGGTGTGCACAGCCTGCCCAGAGGCACAGCAGCACCAGTCACACAACACACCTCTGTGTCAGGGGATCTTTTCCAACTGCTCACAAACACTATGGAATTTGTGGTGAAATCCTACCAGACTGCCAGCTGCACAGAAGCCACCTTTGTGACTGCTCCCCCTCTATACCTTACAAGTGCTGGCTGTCCTTTGGAGTGGCTATCTGTACTAGCACAGCCCTGCTCCTTGGTCAGGTTCTCACTTCTGGGTTTAGAGGAACCTCAGCCCCCCTAGAGAAACCCTGGGCTCCTCTGCTCAGTCTTCCAGTGTCTCTGGGTACTGAAAGACAGGTACCAGTAGAATTGTCATGTCAGTCTGCAGGTTTATTGTGGAGCAGGTTTGTCGTGAGAGTACAGAAAAGAAAAGGTGATGAAATTCCAGAGCAGTGGTGTACATACCTCTCACCAGGTTCACAATGCACAACCAGTAAAATACTCCAAACACGCATCACAGGCTTCAGGCATTTGGGCTAAATCACTGCAGGGTAACATTTGTGTCAGCTCTGCTCTCCCACTGTGGGAACAGTGGGATTTGGTGAGTATGGCCAGAATCCACCTGGAACACCAATGGCCATGGTGAGCCCCAGGGAGGATCCAGGCACAGCGAGGACCAGGCATAAAGGCCAGAGGATGCTGCAGCAGAACAGCACCTTCAGGATCTGGACTGTTGGCTCATCCACTGGAAAAGCACCATGCAGTCATTATTAAAAGGAAATGTTTCTTGAAAAACATGAGTTACCCCAGGTGTAACGAAGTTCATCTCGTAACTTTATTTAAGCTCTTCTGCAGTGGTATTTAAGCTGTTCTGCAGTGGTTTACACAATAGAAGCAAACTGCCATGATAGATTTCATTGGAAGCCCAAACAGGCCTGGCTTTCCATTTCAGTGCTTACTTGCTGCTGAAACTGGCCTTTATTTCTGTTGGATAGCCAATCCGAGCAAAAAGAAAAGATGCTTTTCTTCCCTCTGCCTACCAGTTTTTTGTTCATAGTCCAACATTGTTGCCAGTCCCTTGCTGTGATCAGTGTCGAAGTGCTTTATCATGCAATTCCTTCATACATAATGAAGAAAATTTGACACACTATACACAAATAATGACTCCTGCAGGTTGTGTATTTGCTGTAAGAAACTGGCACCTTTCAACAAAGCCATCTCCAGGATATGGGCTGCTTTACAACCATACCAGTTTCTGTGAAGCAGGTTAGAAATCCTGAAGGCAGCTGACCATCTTTCATTTTAAGGATCTTCCCTCAAAGAAGGAAAACACACCTTGAGATATTTTAAAAAGTCTTCTTTATATCAATAGCCTAAGGAACTAAAAAATGCAACAAGTTAAAGTAACAATTGTCAAGTTATTAATGATTTCTATTACCTTTAGAGGTTTCTGCATTTGTTATTTTCTTAAAAGATGTGTTTTGGAGGAAAGTTTATCCTTACATTTTTGGGGCATCCGGTATCTAACAGTCAAACATCAGAGAATGAGCTTTGCAGAATAAGCAGATCAGGCAGAAAAATAAATGCCCGCCAAGTATCAAGGAATGAAAACGGCATACACAAATTTTTATCCATCTGCAGACAGATGGATTTTAAATTCCACTTAAAGGAGAGCAGGAACTGATCCTTCCACCAAAGATCATTCAATAGTAGATGTGAAAAGTGACTACCTTGAGAAGACACCAGCTGGGATTAGTGATTCCCATTTTAGACATTTTTCATCCACGTTACATGGCACACAGCTAAAATTACCCAAACGTTAACAGAAGCAGCAGGGTTACTAGAGGAGTTTTAATTAAAAATACACGTTTTATTTCAATGTGCCAATAAAAAAGTCCCACATTTTCATATCACAGGAAGTTAATTCAAACAATAAAAAGAGACCTGTGCTAGTCTATTGGTGTGACTAACTCAGAAGACCCAGATCATGCCAAATTATAATTGATATACTCTTCTATCTACATTCTTACATTTACAAAGACACCACAAAATCCCTTATAATAATGTAAGCAAAATAGCTTTCTTCCTAATAGATTAACTTCATAACTTTAATCCACTCTTTCAGGACTTGCACTTCGCTGAGGGCTTCCTGATGGTGAACGGCTGAAAGGAAAAGAATCCACAATTAACATTTCAGTAGCTGCTTAGGAATCAAAAATACAGGAAAAAGCAGCAGGAGTATACGCAGACTCCGGTTCCCTTTAAGCACTCTTTTTAAATAAAATAACCAATCACTATTGACAAAAGTTAACAGGTTGATGATCTGGAGATAACACTTTTCTTCTTTACTGTTATTTTTTAAGTGAGATCACTGTAAGGCCATCTAAAGGATATTACTTATAGTGGCCTCCAAAGGGGAAAGATACTTCTTCTGTTATGCTGTTCTGATACAGCAGCTTGTCAAAACCTATTTGGTGATCACTCAGCGTTTATGAGGACTTACTTATGCCCTTGTGATTGTTTGACACCAAAGTTGTAAAAATGAACTATTAAAGAATTCTACTTAGGGAAAAAATGCTGCTGATACACATATTCTATACATTACTCTGTGCAACAGAAACAGAGAGAAAACTATTTACTGACTTTCTGGGAAATAAAAAAATAATCTAACAACAGTGAATGTAACAGGCTTGATTTTCCATTCCTGACTGCTGTGCCAGATTACTCCACTCTACCTTCCCCAATGTCAATGCAGTTTTTAATGAGACTGAAAAATCATTTCCTACATTTATTCTATGCTTTTAGCTCTTCAGTCTCTGTGCAATAAAACTGTTAGTGAACCAAAAGGAATAGGGGAGTAAAGACAAGACACTGCTACATAAACCTGAGGGTTTTTCTCCACATATATGTATTACCATACAGAAAGTCACAACCACAACATTATTGTTATGAAAGAGATCTCAGCAAAATACCTTTCCAGTATTTTGCTACAAGCAGCAAACTCCTCAGCAGAGCTAAGTGCAGATACTAAAATGCCAGCTCTACAGCGTCTATGCTATTAGTAGGGAGACCAACGTACCTTCTCTTTGGAGATGGTGACCGGGACTTTGACCGGCTGTCAAAACAGAACAGCATCAATGCAGTTTAAATGCCAAATGCAACTTTTATGTTTAAAAAACCCCCCAACCTATCAAAAAGTAAATTATAGGGATCTAGCCAGAAGGTCATTCAAATGGTAGTTTTCAGATCAACTTTTACTCTGACAGGGATTCTCCCTTCACTTAGCACAGAGATGCATTTTAAACAACTTCCTTCAGCAGACAAACAGAAAAAAAAGGGGTGGTACTAAGGTGAGGCTTTGAGAAAAGCAACATCTCCAGATTTGTGTTTTATGAAAAGCATTAACAAAGCTCAAGCTCTTCATCTGATGGACAGAAAAATTTAACAGAACTGAGTACAAAGACACAAAAAATTCGTACTATGTTGGAAACTGCAAAGAGTTAATGAAAACCAAGAGACAGGTAAGGAACACATTACAAAGAGTTGCAGAGGAAATTGTTATGATTTCTGTCATATCACAAAGAGATTAGCTGGGGACCCATGTTAGGGGGATATTTTTCTAAAGGACCAGGCTCTGTTAATCATGCAAACCTAAATTTGAGATGCTACTGCAGACTCTATGTGTGCATGCTCACCTCTTAGCCGGTGAGCCAGACTTTGATCTGCCATGAGACCTAGACCTGCAATAAGAAAAAGGACAGCTCAGCAGGGAAACTGAGAGCATGCAGGACAGCAGGACTGACACTCAGTGGATGAGTAACTATCATGCTGAATACACAGAATCCTGCAATTTTCCAGGGTTTTGCCTGTTAAGTTTCCAAAGAAGTCTTTTTACATGGATGCTGCACGTGTTGCTCTGTACTTTGGTCCCTAGCTGATAACCAGTGTTCACTGATGCAGGTGGCAGGAACACAGGAACAACCCAAATCCTGACCACTATTTTCACAGAACTAATAAAAACCCATGCTCTAAACTTGCATGTTTTATTAGACTTGAGCAATACCTACCACTGTAGTTGCAGAGAGCTTATTCCCACAAGTATCTTCTCAGTGAAGTTCATCTTTTATATCCACTTGCTTCAAGTTGTTTTTTTTTTTAATGTTTGAACTTAATCCTTATGAAAAAAATGGGGAAAATGTCCACCTTTGATACTGCTGCACACAAGAACACTAATACTGCCTGAAAGCTTCACAGAAATTTTGAGGTTCCCCAAGGCAGTGTTCTATATTCCACATCCAAGGTTTTTCACAACAATTGCCAGATGTGTGTTGTGATACTGTCAAACCAGCAAATGCTATGCACTCATCTAGTCTGTCTCTGGGTGCAATGCATTCCTTGGACTCTTCTGTGAAGAAATAATCTTTCAACTGCATAAGCACAATTCTTTTGCCCCTTCTGTCTAGTTGTACATCTGTAATTTCCTATGCCTCAGCCACTTAATTTCTACTTAAAACGGAAAGTGTCACACAATAGTCTAGAAATGTCACTACAAGTATCCTTTACCCTGCAGAAAACCAGCCTGGTGCCAAAAAGAGAAAGCAATGGTGGTAAAATCAAGATGTTTTCCTCTTTGAGATTCTGCTGACTATAGCCGTTTCCTGCTCATCACTGACAGTCAACAGTGATAAGCCATGATTAAGTCATGTTGGAACAACCAGTACAACATAGTTTAGTCACAGCTGTACCCAGTCAGAGAGACTGGGTACAGACTCTCTACTGCCCTGGGCAACCTTCTTCCCTCTTTACCAGCTTCTGGACTATTTGTGTGAGTTTCTGCTCTTAATTAAGCCATCTGGTCTTCATCTCTCCCTTAAAACTCCCATCATTGCTTGCTGTCCATCCTCAAAAAATGCCACCTTCAGCCTTGGGCTTTTCCACCTGTTCCCTTTAGCTGAAGCTATCCTGTATTTTCCTGTGTTTCTTCATGGCTGGATGTTCCTTGTTTCAGAGAACAGCCATTAGAACCAGCACAGCAGGCACTGGGATGGCCTGGGCCAATAAACAATTCCAAATCCAGAGCAGAATCTCCATTTACTCTTATTCTTGTTGAGGACACCCAGACAGCCCTGCTGCCAGGACAAGTCTCCATGAAGCACAGGCTGCACTTACTGTCAAGTGAAGTTTAAGGTAACAAATAGCATAGTGTGTTCGTTTAATATCTGGCTGTTACTCTTGTGACAGGTTTATTGGTACAAAGTAATTTTGACCGGTGTTTATCTCATATTAAAATCAACTCCTGCAGATTGACACTGATATTCAACAGAGCTGGAATTGCAACTCTAACACTCAGGAGACACCAGCAAGCCCTTCATGACTTGCCTGGCTGCAGACAATAAAGCATTAACACACTACTAGAAGGCCATCCTGCTTTCTCTGGAAAATAGTGGGAAGAATCCACAATCATTTGGGTGTGCTACACAAAGAAAAAGAAACTTTTGAGATTATTTGTACATTTGGTAGCTCTTAATGCAACCTGATCAAATTAGTATTTGCGATGACTATGGTGACCAAGATGTTATTGGCGTGCAAAAGAACAAAAAGAGGAAGAAAAATCTTCTGCACTGCTTTTTAAAACTAGAAACCCCTAAGTTAGTGGAGGGAAAACACATTTTTCTGGAAAAAAAGTTCCAGTTGTTAGAGAGTTTAAACAGACTTTTAAGCAACTTTTACCAACTGTGTACAGTTACATACCTGCTTCGAGCCCATGTAACAGATCTCGATCTAGATCTGGATCTTGATCTAGACCTGAAATTTAAAAATTGAGATAAATTAAAAAGAAGTCAACTCAAGCAGAAATTATGACAATTACAGCACTGTATAAATGAATGTCTACGTGTGAACAAAAATTAGTACTAATTTACCTTGATCTCTTCAAGGAACCTGACCGGGACCGGCGGGGAGACACGGACCTAGACCTACGAGGAGACATAGACCTGGACCTACGATAGGAAGCTGACCTGGATCTGCAAAGAAAGCAATTCCAAGAGTTGGTCAAGCGTAGCATTTCCTTGGCAAAAGAAGGCAACAGGAATAAAAGACGAACTCAAACATACCTCCTACCACGGCTGCGACTGCGTGACCGGGAATACCTTCTTCCTCGGGACCTCGAGCGGGATCTAGACCGAGACCTGGGTTTAGGTTAGAAAAAAACAGGTATCAGCAGACAGCTGCAGCAACCAGCACGTGTGAGGCCCTGCTGAAGTCAAAACTTTTTTCAGACAACTAAAGAACTAGCATCTGTCAGTTGGAAAAATGTTTGGGCCTACTTGTCTTGAGCATTTTTACTGCCTAGAAAAATGTTAAAAGCTGAATTACATTGCAGAATTACATTAGAATAGAAAACACTATAATGCGTATTTAAAATAAACCTTGCAAGTTTGCAGGTCGACCCTCTTTGGCCCAAGGTCTAGCAGATCTAGACGATCTAGAAGTATCTATAGGCGAGCGCTGCATCTAGGTAGGTGTTCTCTTCAATCTAACGACGATCAAACTGACAGCCCAATGAGCCAGGGTGAGGCTTGATGGACGCAAGAAGATTTTTCTAGGTGGGAATGTGGTCAATCTGGTGTTCCTCTTTCTAAACCGGAGGGGGGCCCCCCAATTGAAAGCCAAATTTACTGTTACGGCGGTCACCGTCTCAAATTTTCTGCCCTTAAAGAATAAGGTGAAGCTACGTGTAGATGGCTCGAGGGGATCTGGCCTCTTATGCTGATCACCTCAAGGTCTAGGAGGATCTTAAGTGTCGGATTTGCAAGGCGCCTCAGCATGAAATCTTAAGGCTCGTGACATTCTGAATCAAGGCGACTGACTCAAACGAAGAAACCTGAAAGGTTTTGACCAGGTTGATTATTAAGATATTAACATTTGATAGAAATAGCAACAAATTGTAATATACACCTATACATTTATTCTAGCGTTTAAGTTTAAAGAAAACCGCTGTAACATTGTGTTCTTTGCTAACAAGAACTATATAAAAGCGAGCTGGCGAAACAATGCGGCCACCCCGGCCCCGCACGTACCTGCTCCTCCTTCGCCGGCTATAGCGGTGACAGTCATAAGCATAGTGGCCTTTCTCACCACACTCGTAGCATCTGTCGTTGGGGTCGAAGGGGCGCCGGGCAGGAGGACGGTCGTAGCGGGAGCGGCGCGGCATCCCTGTGGATACTTCCACTCTGACCCTGGAGCCGCAGATCACCCTGCAACGAGCCCACGAAGGCTCTGGGTAAAAACTTGCACTCCATGATAGAACTACAAAAGCACAGTGACCCGAGAAATAAACCCCGATTCTCTCTCAGTAGCCTCGGCAAACGCGAAATAGACACGTACTTTCCGTCAAGTCCACGGACAGCATCTTCAGCATCCCGGGGGTCTTCGAACTCCACGAAGGCGAACCCCGGCGGGTTCCTGGCGATCCATACGGTTCTCAGCGGTCCGTAGTAGCTAAAGGCTCTCTCCAGCTCGCCTTTGCCGGCGCCCGTACCCAGGTTTCCCACGTACACCTTGGTCTCTGCGGGAGCGGACCGGGTCTCAGCGCGGTGCCGGGAGTGGGTTCAGCCCCGCTCTTCCCCGGCCGCCGCCATCTTGTCCGCGCAGCCCCTTCCCGCCTTCACCGCGAACGCCTCGCGCCCGGCCGCGCTCCCTCCCCCACGGCCGCTGACGCAAAATGGCGGCGGCGGCCGCGTCGCCTGCCTTCTTTCATTCCGTCCCTCCCCACCGGCGCCCGCCGGCCGCCCAGTTTCCCGCGGTAATCGCGTCTCTCTCAGACCCGTTTCGCCTTCCCCAGCGAGCAACCTCCCGCCGTCCGTGGTCCCCAGGAGGTCTCACCGCCTCCATAACGGCCGTAACGCGACATCTCGACGGCTCCGCCGCCCGCGCCGCCTCGCGCGCCTGCCCCCTGTCCCGCTCCTCCGCGCCGCGCGGAGGCGCGCATGCGCGCATGGCGGTGGCGCACGCCGCGGGGCGGGCTCTTCAATGGGAACTGGGGCTTGAATAGGAATTGAAGGGCTAAGTGGGAACAGTCGGGAGAACATTTCTCTGAGAAAGCGAGCTCTCAGGTCCTGCTGCTGGTGATCATCTGTCCGGTGGAACTAAGCGGGCAAGGCCTTTTTGTCCTGGCATCTCCTGAGTGGGAGCAATCCTTGGACGCATCCAGTATTGGAGGTGATATCCCCAGGAGCTGCTGCGTAGCTGCCTCTGGATTGCATTACTTGTTCTTAGAGTGAAAACAAATAGATTGTCTCTCCCTGCTTTCTAATAGACGGGCTGTGACTGAAAGAGAGCGGTAGCTGTATGCAGTGGCATAAGGTATTCATGCACAATCCCTGTAGTACTGGAGAGGCTGAATTGAGACTCCCGAAATTAAAGGGGGGAAATAAAGGAAATTGCACCTTTAAGCCTGCAAAATATGACTATCTCATTTTATACCCTTTATATTTTTTGTGTTCGCAGTCGCAAAACCACTGCATGCTTGCTTTCACAAATTACTGACAAATCACCGAATTAGTGACTAGCAGCTTGTTTGTTTCATCCCTAGCATGAGTGCTGCGGAAATGGAGCATCTGTGGGGTGGGGGTGGGCGCTGGAATCAAGCCTCTCCCCCTCACGGCGACACGGGAAAGCTTGCTAAAAAGCAACTCAACAATCAGGGAGCAAAAATATCTTATTTTTATGTAGCAGATGCACACAGCGGGCATCTACCCGTTAGCGCACACGGACAAGGCACGGCTTGGCATGCGAGAGCCACAGCGTCACTGCACCAGCAGGAGCATCCCAGGAGCAAATTCAGCTCCAGAGGGGCGGAAGGCAGCGGGATTACAGTGCCCACACGCCCCGACTACCTTGTTTGGCAGCGTGGCCTGATACGTGCAAACCTCTGTGTCATTTAAGTGCCCTCCCGCAGCCGTAACACTCCGTACGGAGAGCATTCGGGTCACCCGTGCCTGGAGACGGCGCTCGGCGGCGGCGCCAGGAAGCGACAGCGCTGCTCGGGGGCAGCTCCCAGGGGCCCTCGGCGGGAATGGGAACGGGGGCCGGTGAGCGGGAAAGCGGAATGGGGACCGGGGGCCCCGGGGCTCCTGCTCCCGCTGAGCTGGGCTGTGCAAGCTCTTCCTGCCAGGAAGGCATTCCTGGGGAACTAAGCGCCCTCCAGCCTTTTGTGCTCCCCGAACTGCGCTGCGCCCATAGCTCTGCGGCCTCGCTGGCGGGGAAGCGTTGGGATGGGAATGCTGGACGGGAGAAAAGGATGGAACAGCGCTTGCTGTTGCTCCAGCGCGGGGGATGAGGAGAAAGGCGCTGAACTTTTACCTCCAAGGTTTTGTAAGAAGGCAGAGCAATAGATGCAGTGTTGAATTTAACGGGAAAGTGTAAGGTTACAGTGGGGTAGCAGAACAGAGGGGTTTGAGGCTTTGCTGTGTGCTTTTAAAAACAAGCAGACTCCGTGGGGAGTTACAGAACTGCAGCTTTATGCAAACCACTTGTGGGAATGTCTGCTTAGAAAAGCCAAATTTTTGCTTAGGACAAGTCTTTACATGCTTTACATAGAGGCAAACACAGTTCTGACGTGAAGAGCAAAGCAAAAAGATTGACTGCATCTGCTGATTGATATGGTTGTTTTCTAGGTCCTGGATATAGGAAATATGAATGACTGGCAGAGGAAAAGCCCTCTAGACTGGGAAACGTATGTGAACAAATTGGTGAAAGTTGTTGCTGTTGAGAAACATGAATATGAAGGATGGGTTTTAACAGTTGACCCAATTTCTGCCACGTAAGTACCGAAGCTTTTATTTCTTTAAAAGTAATAAAAAGCAAGATTTTTAGGAGGAGAAAAGATCCCAAGGCTGAAGCAAACTTATCTGGAGCAAAAATGGCATGTTATCTTGTTAAGTTGCAGTTTCTGCTGATGGCTGCAGCCTCTTCTGGTTTGTACTTCCTGTGCACCTCATCTCTGTCTGAGCATGGGAAACTAAAAAGTCCTTGATTTAGAATCATCACTGCTTAGCAACAACCAAAATATCAGTATGCTAGGAACGTTATTCTCACTGTCAATTCAAAACTCAGCACTGTGCCGGCTTCTAGGAGAATTGCTAAGAAAATAAACTACCAACTGAATGCATGTGTTCAAGGTGAAAGTTCACAGCATGCAGCCAAGGCTTCAACAAATTCAGCTACTCATACTAAGTAAAGCTAAGTGAACAGCATATTAAATCACACAGTATTATAATTCCAAGTGACTTACTCTTATTTAAACCTTACATATTAAACTACACTATTACATCTCAATAATCCATGAGCTAAGGATTGCTTTTAATAATATACCAAACCCTGCTTTACAAAGAGTGCAGGAGTGTTTTCAGTGCTTTAGGTGTTGAAATCCTTACCCTTTGTCCAGAGTTATTGCATTGATGCCTGGCTTTCCACTCTAGCCAGACACCCAGGATTGTGTAGAGGCTTCTTTGGAGAGCAAGCAGGGAAAATCAGGGGCACTGGACAGAAAGTGGTACCACACATCTCTGGTATCCCAAGTGAGTAGCTTGGAAACAGGATTTGAAAAGCAGAATGCACCAGGGAATGGGCAGAAATTTGTCTCCTTGCTGCCAGAGCTCTTTCATACCGTATGGGATATGAGCTTGTCCAGCATGAACACGGGATGGAAGCTGAAAACATATCAGCTTCTGATGTGTTTCAGAAGAATTGGTTGTTGTGCCAGCTCTGGAGTAGCTCAAATAAGCTCCTGAAGTTTCTTAGCATTTTGGTGAGAAAGGTGCATGCAGCTGTGATTCTGGTGATGGTCCAGGCTGAAATCGATGCATATCTCACTGGATACATCCCAAAAAGTCATTACTATCACTAATGGTGGCAATACTAGGCTAGTGAAGTGCTGGCATCAAGTTCTGGAATTTTGCTTCCTACAAGAGGAATAAAATGCTTTCTGATACTCTTTGTTGATATATGAGGGAGAGATCCTAGAAATATAACCAGCTGCCTTCCTACTTGCATTTTAGGACTTCTGGGATGCAAGTGTCCTTGGGAAAAGACCAGGCTTCTACAGTGTGAGCCTGAGCCTTCTGTAGTGTGTTCCTGTTGTATTTTCATTTCACAAACTGGCAACAGTCATAAAAAAAAAATATATATTTTTTGGGCAATGATCAATAAATATTACTATTTTTTCATTAAAAGATTCTGGTGTTGTTAGTTGCCTTCAGCATTCAAAGTGCTATATGTATGAATGTATCACTGTTTCTGAATGTTTAAATGTTTTAAAGGTTCTTCAGTAGTGTTGGGAATGCTGCACAAAAATATTTAGTTTTCATACTTGACTTTATTTTTTCAAAGCGAAGTGTACATTACTGTTCTTCATAGTCTAGGGCAGTTTCGAATTCAAGACCAGCAATTACCTGCAGAGCCCCACATTTTTAGTATTTTAAGTGTATATAGCAGCATGCTTTTCAAAGGAAAATGCTGGGTGCTGGATATTGCCTGACCTGTGTTAGGCTGATGCAAATGAGCTCTTATCTCCAAAACCTTGGAGGCTGCTTCTCAGTCTTCAGTTAAGAAACTTACACAATCTTCTTTCTTTGACAGCATTGTCCTTGCAACATTCCCAGAGAACGAGAAAGGGTCCCTATCATTCATTATGGGCCACGCCATCCAAGAGGTCGAAATACTGCAGGAAGTGGACAGTGACATGAAGCAGCGCCTCGCTCACATCTCCGCACCCGAGGAAAGCCAAGCCTATAGCCCGGAGGAGCTGGAGAAGAGGAAGAACGCCTTGAAGACTTGGCTGGAGACAAACCATATCCCCGTGGTCGAGCAGGGGGAGCAGGGCAGGACGCTGAGCGTGGCGGGGGTGCTGACCATCGAGCCCCCGTACAGCCCCGAGCAGTGCAGCAGCGCCAACGAGATCATCCTGTCCCGCATGCAGGGCTTGCTGCAGGGCTACCTCGACCAGCAGCCCCCAAGCCCTGCTGAGGAAGCCTTTTGTCTCTAGGAACGCTCCTGCTTTAGGAACTCTCTGTTTTTAGAACTCTCCTGGGCATCACTATTCACTATTTGCAGAAATGCTACGTTTTGGGTACTTTTGTCTTGACTTTTTTGTGCGTAAAGAAAGGGATAAAAGAAGAAGTATAAACTCAAAGCACAAGCATTTTTTCATGCGCTGTTTTTATTAGAAGCAAAGCTGTTGGATAATGCTGATGTATTAAACTGATTTGTCAGTTCAACTTGTCAGTTTAGAATTTTTGTAACAGTATTGTATAAGATGATATAGAATACATTTACTGTTCTCCCTTTAAAACTAGTTTAATTATCTAGTGCTGAAGGCATGTTTATTTGAACTGCATACCAGATTTTTTTCTTTTCTTTTTTTTTTTTTTAATAAAGAGAATTACGACATCTGTACTTCCCAAACCAAATTTTAAAAAATGTTCATAAAGCTGTTTTGATTTGTTGCTTTTGTGGCTGGTTGTTTTATTTGTTTGTTTGTTTTCCCATTATTGTTTTCCTAGTTTAGAACATAAATTACAGTGTATGTCCAAGTTTGTAAAATTATTAGGGAAGGTTAGCAGGCAAACAGCAATTTAAAAAACATTACCTAACTATATTTGTTATTTTAGAGCAGCAGTGCCTGGAAAACCAGGGATCTGTGAAAGGAAAATTTGTTGCAATTCACTAAGTTTATGTTTCTTAATGCTATGTTTCTATTTTATGCCAACACACAATGTAGAAATCATTATGTGATTATTCCTGAGATTATTAATGCAGTGAGGAACATTTAAAGCCCTCATTTATATCAGTGTATTTGTTCTGCCTTATTAGGAGATAAGCACATTAGTGTGCTCAAATGCAACTGGGAAATCTGCCTGACCCTTGTTCCTAAAAGGTTCTCCTCATTACTGCTGGGATTTACCTAAAATTACTTTGAATCTGTCAGGTTTGTGTTGATTTTTTCCTTAATACTGCACATCTATTCTTGTGTATCTCTCTGTAAAGTTTGGGAGATGCCAACACACAACAGCTCCATGTGCATGCCAGATATGAGGGGATAAACCAGGGCCTGAACTTCAAGGCTGGTTGGGATGGATCCAAGGTGCATGTGACAATTGATAAAAGATTCGTGTTAATCACAAAAGCATTGGGGTTTGCATAAACCAGAATATTAAGCTCTGAAGTGAAGCATGGACACTAGATAAAGGAAATTATATGATTAAATAATTCTGTTTAAAATCACCTTGTTGTGTTATATTATGTTGTATTATGTTACATTACGTTATATTATGTTTTTCAAATAAGTTGTATCGGCTACCAGCTTGCGAAATCGAACTTCCCAAAAAGCCCTTCCTGCCTTTGTCTGATCAATGCTGCCTATCTCAAGGACCAGACTTCCAGAACTTCTCTGGTGGTTATCTACAAGGACCGGATGGCTATCTGTGACTGATTATCACCCAAAGGCTTTGTGAATTTGTGTAAGGATGTTTATTCGTCCACCACTGCTTACCTAGCAAAATTATGACAGCAAAAAAACCCCAAAAATTATTGATTACAATGAGAAACCACAGTATAAGAAGGGACTGCAAACCAAGGTTCGGTGGAGCGTGGAGTGGGCGGTGACCCCTCGCGTTCCCCAGCGCGCTGCTTGCTCTTTCTGTATCAAATAAAGCAATCCAAAATTTTACTGAATATCGAGACTTTTGTCTCTCATTTATAACATGCATGAGCCGTCACAAGAGAATTGGAGCAATTTGGGAATGCCTGGTTCCTAGGAAGACACCACTCCTGGCCGTGGAGTAAGGCCCATGGTGTCAGCTCCTTCACAATCAGTGGAGGGGTGTACAATGCAACAAGTGGCTCGTTTGCCCCCTCAGAGCCAGACAGGAGTTCTCACTGGGGGATGGCGGGGGCGAGCGTGGGCCCCCCTCACCCCCGCTGAGCTGTTATGGCCGCCGAGCGGGAGCCGCCTCTCGCGAGACCCGCGCCCGCCGAGCAACGGGCCCGCCCCCCGCGCGGCGCGCAGGCGCAGCTGCTGTTTTTCTATATAAGGGTCGCGCCTACCAGCGATTGCACTGTCGTCGGGAGGATGTCTCGATACGGGCGATACGGTAAGGGTGGGCAGGGAACTTGGGGCGTCTCAGAGTCGCGTAGGGGCTTCTACTGTGGGCAGGGGGGCGAGGAAAAGGTGGCGGGAACGGGGACGTTCGTGCTGCTCTGGCGGTGGGAGAAGGTGCTCGTTCCCTCGGGCGGCCTCTGATAGGGGCGGTGGCAGCGGGGAGGGTTCGCCGGGACCGCCGACCACTGCCGCGGGATTTGTGCGGGGCCGGCGCGGCCCGGCTCAGCGGGAGCGCTCATAAGATGGACGCGGTGTTAAAGATGGCGGCGGGGAGGGTGCGGGGGAGGGGTGGCCTCATGCCGGGCGCGGCGCTGACATGGTGGCCGCATGTCCTTGCAGAGACCAAAGTGTACGTGGGAAACCTGGGTACGGGCGCCGGCAAAGGCGAGCTGGAGAGAGCCTTTAGCTACTACGGACCGCTGAGAACCGTATGGATCGCCAGGAACCCGCCGGGGTTCGCCTTCGTGGAGTTCGAAGACCCCCGGGATGCTGAAGATGCTGTGCTTGGCCTCGATGGGAAGTACGTGCATGCCTGGAACTTCTCTGAATATCACAGCCCTCGATCTCCCTATGCCACACCAGTCATGGATTTTTCATGTTCGTTGCTTGGGCCGATCAAAGGAAAATATTCCTTTGACTAATAGCTGCTGTGTCTTGCAGGATAATATGCGGCTCCAGGGTCAGAGTGGAAGTATCCACAGGGATGCCGCGCCGCTCCCGCTACGACCGTCCTCCTGCCCGGCGCCCCTTCGACCCCAACGACAGATGCTACGAGTGTGGTGAGAAAGGCCACTATGCTTATGACTGTCACCGCTATAGCCGGCGAAGGAGGAGCAGGTACGTGCGGGGCCGGGGTGGCCGCATTGTTTCGCCAGCTCGCTTTTATATAGTTCTTGTTAGCAAAGAACACAATGTTACACCAGTTTTAACTCTAATTGTCGTAAGTCAACAGGTGTATATCACAATTTCTTTTTTTTTGCTAATACATCTAAAATGTTAATATCTTAATAATCAACCTGGTCAAAACCTTTCAGGTTTCTTCGTTTGAGTCAGTCGCCTTGATTCAGAATGTCACGAGCCTTAAGATTTCATGCTGAGGCGCCTTGCAAATCCGACACTTAAGATCCTCCTAGACCTTGAGGTGATCAGCATAAGAGGCCAGATCCCCTCGAGCCATCTACACGTAGCTTCACCTTATTCTTTAAGGGCAGAAAATTTGAGACGGTGACCGCCGTAACAGTAAATTTGGCTTTCAATTGGGGGGCCCCCCTCCGGTTTAGAAAGAGGAACACCAGATTGACCACATTCCCACCTAGAAAAATCTTCTTGCGTCCATCAAGCCTCACCCTGGCTCATTGGGCTGTCAGTTTGATCGTCGTTAGATTGAAGAGAACACCTACCTAGATGCAGCGCTCGCCTATAGATACTTCTAGATCGTCTAGATCTGCTAGACCTTGGGCCAAAGAGGGTCGACCTGCAAACTTGCAAGGTTTATTTTAAATACGCATTATAGTGTTTTCTATTCTAATGTAATTCTGCAATGTAATTCAGCTTTTAACATTTTTCTAGGCAGTAAAAATGCTCAAGACAAGTAGGCCCAAACATTTTTCCAACTGACAGATGCTAGTGGTGTGTTTTTGTTGTTTTCTTTGGTTTCGTTTTTGGATTTTCTTCTTTTGTTTTATTTTTAAATTCTCTTTTTAGTTGTCTGAAAAAAGTTTTGATTTCAGCAGGGCCTCACACGTGCTGGTTGCTGCAGCTGTCTGCTGATACCTGTTTTTTTCTAACCTAAACCCAGGTCTCGGTCTAGATCCCGCTCGAGGTCCCGAGGAAGAAGGTATTCCCGGTCACGCAGTCGCAGCCGTGGTAGGAGGTAGGGCCCTGCCTTTTCTGTTTTCATTCTCACTCCTTCCTCTGGCGGCCCCTTCTTCCTCTCCTGTAGTTGTGCAAAGTACCTTGCAGCTATGGGTTGGTTTTCACTTTATTTTGCAGATCCAGGTCAGCTTCCTACCGCAGGTCCAGGTCGATGTCTCCTCGTAGATACAGATCATTCTCACCCCGTAGGTCCCGCTCTGGTTCTCTAAGAAGGTCAAGGTATGTGATTGCTGTTAAAGTCACAGCATTATTGAAGGGTATATAACTTGGAGCTGAAGTATCAAGTATCTATATATAGCATATATAATATAATCAGTAATTTTGTTTTGCAGTCCATGTGTTGGTAGGAACCTTTGTGGTGTAATGTGCACAAGAGCTACTCTGAATAATTTTTAAAAAATTTGTGTGTGATTCTGGAACTGCTGTGTCTGAGATTTTATTTTTTCTTTCTAACGTTGTATCAAAGTTACAGGCCTGCTCTCTGGTTAAGCTTTCCAAATTCAGCTTCAAGTGTACAGGCTGTAATTGCTTATCCAGTAAGACAGTTGGATTCATTTTATATGCATGGCAGTACTGACCAAAGGTGCTACAACCTTCTAATAATAAAACTTCTGTAAAACCAGCAGTCCAACAAAGTTCTTAGTCTTCTGAGACATTTACAACAACTGGTTACTGTCTCACCTTTATGAAGCATGTGATAGTAGTTCTTTTTTATTTCCAGATCTAGGTCCAGGTCACGTTCCAGGTCCCGCTCTGTTGTATGGCCTCGAAGCAGGTGAGGCGCTTGTTTTAATTCAAACCAGTAATAGTTTTGGTGTGTCGTTTGGTTGTGGTGGTGTATAGTTGATTTTTTTTTTTTTTTTTTTCCTTCTTCCCTTGGGGAATTTGTCTGGAAGCACTTAGAAGGCTGTCCAGCAGAGCAATATTTTTACTTAATAACTTAAGGCTTTTCCCAGACAAAAGTAGTGATATACAATTTAAGGTCTGTGGAGAGAATTTTAAAAAACAAGTTAATTCTTAGGTATGTAGCAAACTGAGGATGGTTTTGTGTGCTGTGCTGCCTTTTACTTAGCAGTGGAAGAGATGCTCATGGTGCTGAGTACCAGTTCTGGGTGGTTGTGAGCATTCCTATCGTCAGTAACTGCCATCCAGTAAAAAGTTACTTGTTTTAAGGGGGAAAATGGGACAGACAGTGGCTTATGATAGTGAACATGAAGGTTTCAAAGTAGTGCCATTTCGTTTACCATGTGCCAGCAGTGCCTTTTTAGTATTTCCATGCGTTAATACGCCAAGTAAAAGTGAATCTTGATTACCCTTCAAAAACAGTTCTGAGCAGAAATAGAGTATTGAAAGTACTTTGCTATTTTGGCCAAACTTGCTGAACAGCATTCTGATGTCATGTCAAGTGATAACCTGAATTCTGACACTCTAGGAAGACATAATTTTTAAGTAACAGCAAATATTTGAGTTGATAAAGTATCATAATAAATGTGAAGGAAAGTCTCGCTGCTCAAGCAGATTTTAATTCCTGAGATAAATTGAGAATAGTTTACTCATTAGTAGCCAGATACTGGTGCAAAATCTGTATTATGCTTGAATAAAACTGGGATTGGGAACTTGAGCTGAAGAATGCACCAGCTCTTCAGCACACACGCTCACTTGTGGCTGATTCCAGGCTCTTAATGTGCTGTTAAAATACTTTCTAAGATGACACTTGAAACTATTCTTCCCTTTCTTCCTACCTGCAAGTTATCACTTCTAGAAAGTGTGGGAATCTGGTGTTTTGTGGAACCGGCAGCTGAAGCTTTGCTGGGGAGCTTCCTCTGCTTGCACTTGTGCCTTCTGATGAGTGGGATCTCTGCAATAAGAGCTAAAGGATTCCCTTGGAAGGTCCCAGGGGAAGGCCTGCAGCACCAGAGCCTTCCCTCTGGTTGGTGCTGCTGCATGGGGTGAATTTGCTGTTGCTGGTATAGCTAACTCTCGATGTGTTTGCATGCCCACTGGCTGCTTTGCTGAGCTTTATTTTTCTCCTGTTTGTAGGTCTGAGTCTCATGGTAGATCTAAATCTGGCTTACCTGCTAAAAGGTGAGCGTTCATACAAGTTACCTCAGTTGGTTTTTGTTTTGGGTGGTCGGGTTCTTCGGTTTTCTCCTCATGATTCAAAATGTCTGTTTGGACCAGTGTTTCAGTTGCAGGGTTCTTTTTTTTACTTTTCATAGCTGGTTTTGAAAACATTTTTCATACATTATGATTTTTTTAACAGCTGAGGGTTTTTTTTGTGGGACAATAGGTAATTCTTCCAGGATTTTGCATACAGATGTTTTTCACTCATTATCACAAAATGAAATCTTTTGGACAGGATTTGGGGCATATTTTCTCCTACCTTTATTCTCAAATGTCTGCAGCTCTCCCTCTCCCTAACTGTGCTCAATTCACTGTCCCTGCTTTGCAGGGTTACTGTGATTTTCCAGCAGCTTTGAAGCCTTGTGTTGCTCAGAGGGTTCTGGCTTCCAGCATTTTTCCTTCTCACCTGCAGCTTCTTGCTTAAAGTAACTGGGCACACTTGCTACCAGCAGTATCAATGCATTTAACATAATAAATTTTTTCTGGTTTTAAATGGTCAGAAGTGGTTACTGAGAGCACCTAAGTGTACCAACCGAACTGACTGGTTTGTTTGTTTGTTTTTAAACAGCCGGTCAAAGTCCAGAACACCATCTCCAAAGAGAAGGTAGGAATGTGTTAAAACTGGAGTCTGTCCTGTGGTTCAATAGCAATGAGCTGGAGCAGTTCCTAGAGAAATGAACTTGGGCAAGGATAAAAGCTCAGGTTTTTTACTTGCCTAAATCTGTGATCTGTGAGATGAATTGTTCACGGGCATTTCTTGTTGCTGGTAGTCAGAATGTCATAATAACCCCTAAGGAAACCTGCTTTAATGAAATGTTTCTGAGGAATTTAGAATCTAGGGAGCAAGTGAGTAATGTAAGGTGTGGAGCAAGCCATGAAAATGGTGTAGGCTTAAATTCCTTCTGGTGACTCCTGCAGGCTCAGGAGTTGCACAGTTGCCAAGCTTGTGCTATGCTCCATGAAGGAAGAAGTTTTCCTGTGTTGCCAGGGAAAGTATATGCTGGAATTGAGATTTTTGGAGCAGGCTTGATGTCTCTGCTCTATTATTTAGCTTTCAAGCTTAAAGCAGTTTCTTCATTAAAGTGTAAAATACAGCACTTACTTGCAGAACTCCAGAGGAAGCCTGGGGTAGCGTGCAGTTTCTGTTGGTTTTGCTGTAGGAGGTGTTCTTAAGGCTTTGTCTTTTTTTCCTTTTCAGTCACTCACCATCAGGAAGCCCTTGAAGAAATGAAAGTCCTAAAAGAATGGGTTCAAATCTAAGAAGTTTAGTAAAAAAACCTATTTTGTTTACATTATAAGGGATTTTGTGATGTAAGGGCTTAGTCCTAGAAGGCAGTTTCTATTTACTAGCAATTGGCATGAATCTCTGTCTTCTAAAAGTCTTGTTAGCAGACTGATATAAAACTCTTCTGTTGTGTTCATGTTCTGTGATCTGAAAATGTTGAGAGTTTTTTTTTTTTTTTTTTTTTAATTGGTGCATTGAAATAAACTGCCTTTCTAACTAAGAAACCAGTTGTGATAACCCTGCTATTCATATTTGGGATGGGGAAGCAGGCACTGTGCCCCTGGAGTGAAAAACAGTGTGCAGGTTGGGACAGGCACACGTGAACCATCTGTATCCCTGCAGAGCACCAGCTAGTGGGAAAAGGTACCAGTGCCAGGTGCCTGTTCTGTACTATATGTCCATATAACACTTTTAGGAAATTGGAGGGGGTTTGTGGAGATGACAGGTCCTAATCACATCCTGCAGGTCATGTTCAAGTAGCAGGATCTGTGCAGAATTGAGAGCTCAAGTTTCCCCTTCATCTGCCTGGTTCGATCCAGGCAGTGATGTGTGCCCAGGGAAGGGCCTTGCTGCTGTGCTGATCCATGATTGCTTTAAGAAACCAGGCTATCCCTATCCCACCATGGATCAGTTACCGAATTAATAAAATAGTGCAGGATCTTTGCCAATTTGATTTCTCTTTGCAGCTGATAAGGGCCGTTATCAGAATAGCAAAGAAAGGGGAGTGCTATGTAATTTTAGGAATGTTAGAAAGGACAGCACCTTGCTTTCCCAGAGTGGCTGAACACTTGCCTGCCCAAGGGCAGTGGGGAATAAATTCCTCACTGTGCTGTGCCTGTGCATTGCTTTTACTTGATGTATCGCTATGTGTGAATCTTCTCCCATCTCATCCTCTTACCAGTGCCAGGTCATGGAGGTGGGATGGAGCAGGGAGTGAAGCCAGCTGGGACTAAGCCATCCCAGCAGAGCTGCAGTGGCCATTCTCTGCACAGGGATGTTGGTCTTGGTACTCCTGTCATCTTCCTCACAGGAGGGTGTGTTGGTGTGAAACTCCTACATTCATGTGTATTTTCTTTTTAAATCAAACAGTTCTCCAAACAATGTTCTTCCCTCCACTCATCATTCCTCAGGCTGAAGGTTGTAGACCAGACTGGTGCTGCTTACTGGTCTTACTGTGAAGGGTGACAGCCCACTCCTATCACTTCAGGCACTTGGTACTGGAGCAGCTTGGCTGCAGCAATGCTCAGCACTGCAATTAAGCAAGGCCAAAGGGAGGAAATAATAGCTCATTATTGCTACAGCGTTTTGCCACACACTGGAGCAGCCCAGTCCCCAGAGCAGGAGTTTGGCTCAAAGCTTTCAAAACTGGGACTTTGTTCCAGCTGTGCAGGGTGGCAGGAGGATGACCCCACACCAGAATACATTTCATGCACTACAGCAGTCCTATCTTTTTTACTTCTTCCCAGTGCAGGAGGGCTGGAACAGCCTCTCTTTCAGGGAGAATGTCCATCTCTACTGTCCTGGAGTTTTACCTTGTCACCAGAGCACCCTGCTTTGATCTGACACTACACTGACTGATCCAGTACATCTCACCACAGGACAGTATCTGAAATTCAGAACCTCTTCACATAAATCAAAATAAACCTCTTCCTCACTTGCACAAGGGCTTTGGGTTGAACTGTAAACAGAGGATCCCTGGACAGCCAAACTTGCCTCAGTAAAGTCTTGGTCAAAATACAGCAGTGAGTTTAAACCAATTTGAGAGCAGCTCCCTATGTCACATGCTGCCTCCAGCCATGACTATTACAAGAACCAGCTCTCTACCAGGTGTTTGTGTGACCAGAAAATATGACTACCAGGGTATAGTCCCATAAATACTAAGGTTTCTATTCCTTCTGGAAGAGTTGCTGTTTCCCCAGTTCCCAGAGTCTACTGTAAGCCACCTTAATTTCAACCAGCAAGCAAACAAAAGGGAAAAAAAGCCCAAAACCGTACAGTTGCCAGCCTTTTCTTCCGGTGGTCAATGCCACATTTTGGACTAATGAATACATCAGGACACTGATGTTACTTGGTCTGTTCTCAGGCAGTGGCCATGGGTGATTCTTTACAGAAAGCTGTTCTGATGTCATTGTGTGGTCACAAGCTTGACTATCATCCCAATGATCTGAGAGCCACGGGGGCACATACACAAATCCATGCTGGGATTCTTGATTTTATCCTGCAGCAGCTGGTCCAGCTCACAGCGCAGCTCCTTCACCAGCTCGGCCACCTAGCACACGTGGTGAAACACAGAGGTAAGGGTCAGACTCATCTCCAGCTCAGCTCTGCAGCTCTCCTAGCATGGCCCCTCCTGCTCCTCACCTGGTGAGAGGTAGCCACAAACTGTATCCAGCCATCATCCAGGGAAATGACAAAGTCCCCCTTGAGCAGCTGGATGTGCACCTGGCCGCCCCCGAGCAGCACCAGCGGGTACACGGACACCATGCTGCAGTCTCGGATGAACACGCGGCTTGTCTTGATCTTCTCGTGGTACACCAGGTACGGGCTCTCAAAGTGCCTGGTCTGGGACAGGGACACAGCGGCCTGGTCAGAGTGACACTGCTCCTCCTGCCTCTGCCATACAGGCCTCCTCTGCCTCTTCTACAGCTGCAGAGAACAGCAAATGTACCTAAAAGTGCACCTCCAGCACTGAGAGACCCTCCTTGACCCGTAAGAGCTGTCAACAACTGTTTGGAATTTAACTGTGCCCAAGAGGACACTCCTAACTCCAGAATGCACCATTATTTGCAATCCTAACGCAGGATTGCTCAATCATTAAGATTTTTTATTTTAAACATCCATAGGGAGCCTCAGTGTAATTTTAAATACTCAAGCAAAGGTGATTTCTTTTATAAAAAAAGAGCATGCTTTGCAGAAAAAAGCATCCTGACCTGATAATTCACAGACGAAGGATGAATATGAACATAACCATCATTTTTAGTAACAAACTTCAGCTCTTCTGCTTTTGGTTGCATTTTGACTGCTCCTGTACTGGTCTTTTGGTATTTACCCTCCGGCTTTTTCACCTGTATGGTAAGAAAAAAGGTTATAAAAATCTTCTGCACCAGAAAATCTTTTAAGTTTTTCAAAAACAAATTCTGTAGTAGCAACATACCAAGTTACTGGAGACCGGCATTACACTCCAGGTACTGTCTAACCCTGACTTCCTTTGTAACCTCAGCCTTCTAAAAAGATGTAATTTTAAGTGTCTTAACATTTGCAGCTGGCTTCTGTGTGACACTGCAATCAGCCTGTAGGAACACCAGCAGTCTCAGGCAATATAAGCTGGAGCTCTACTCCAATCTCGGACACCACAAGCAGCGAACTTTGGCAACCTAAGCCAGGCTCAAGGCTGCCACGTTGAGCCCAAATGAAAGCAGGCTGTATGGCTATGCTAGATAGAAAAAGGAAAAATGAAAAAGCATTCTTTTACCTGGACAACATTGGGATACAGTGCAGCACACAACATAGCTGAGATCAGCTTCATGTTCTCTGCATTTGAATTTGCCTGTGAAATCAATAGGGGACCATTAGGGATCCTACAGTTCAGTGTGTGAAGTGTGTAAAGTTAAAGTTCAGTGTGTAAAGGTAAAGCCTTGCTCCAGGAATCACTGAAACTGGTTCACTTTTATAGCTGCACTCTAGTGCTTGATTAGAGGAGGACAAGTCATGGCTCCTGCAGCCTCAGGCTGGACCTGGGCTGTGTTTCCCCCCACTATCAATGGAACAAATTGGCCACCACTTTCCTGGTGTCCAGCTGAATTGCTCTCTGACATTTGGCTACAAAGTGGCTTGCACCCTAGAGAAAGCAAGCACAAGTTGTGCCAAAGCACAGAAGATCCTACAACTACTGAACGCTGATCATCATGTAACCTCAGGATATCTCTGGCCCCAGCCTTTCTGGACACTGCCCACATGAAAAACTGCAGCAGCATTTCGAAGCACTGATGAAATGCTGTGAATTACCTCCTCTCCTGTGGCATCCAATACGCCATCGCCTCCTTGGGACCACTTCTCAATATCCCTGGCTCTCAATCCCTCCTTTACAAAGCCAATGCCAGAAAGCAGCTCTGCAAACTGCCTCTTCAGACTGGCAATTTCCTACAACAGACAGAGAGCTCTGCGACGGCTGCCACACCAGGCAGGAAGTCTGCTCCAGTGGCTTATTTCTGTCACTGGGATTCTGCCAGTCCCTGTGCCAGGCCACAAACACTGACTTACCTGAAGAACTCTTCCTGACAGAAAGTTCTCCCTGCAGTAGTTGTAGCTTGCTTGAGAGCCTTCTTTGATACTTAAACACCATCCCTGATTGAGAGGAAGTCTTTAATAAAACATTTCTGCTTGAATTTCAAAGACATCACAAAATCCCAAGAGAGGCTACCGCGTTTAAACTCACCTTATAGGCCTGGAGAAGAGCCAGGTAGTCACTGTTTCCTACTGCAAACTCCAGCTTCTTTTTGTTTGCTTCTTCCCTTTTATCCCATGGTGACACCTAAACAGGCAGTAACAGGTTAGTGTGTTCTTTCCCTCACCACTTGGACAAGCCATTCTAGAGCTACATGGCATATCCTCTTTGTTATTTTCACAGCAGCTCACAGGTCAGAATGCAAATTTTCCCTGTGGATAACAGAAAATATGAAGCATTCAAAAGAGCACCTGTTTCAAAAAAGCCAAAGTGACAGTGAAGACACAAATTGAGATCCAAACTGACCTCTGCATTCATAGCTCAGATATGTCAGCTCCATCATTATCACTGTTTCACAATTTATATTACCAGTAATTTTCACACCAAATTCAGACAAAATGTGTGCACTTCCTAGCTAGAAATCGAAAATAATATTCACTGTTTCTACTGTATATAAATACCACTCTTGCTGCTACCACATGGTTTTGAACTTCTGCTTATAACTGGACTGTTTTCACTGCATTAACACATTAAAAAGAATTAATATACTCGTGTAGTGTACTGCAAGTCACAACAGCATTTTGCTGCCACACAAAAACACAGCACTTGGGTTAAGAATACTTACAAAAGGTGACTTAAAGGCCAAGCTGGCTGCTATGGTCAGTGCAGGATCCAGACAGCGGAAAATGGTGCCAAACAGCATGAGTTTGCCAATCCTGACATCCACAGGCAGCGAAGCCAAGTGGTATCCCAAAGGGGTGAGTTTTTCATCCGGAGTTAATGCTCCCAGGTCCCGCAGTCGCACCTTTGATGCCTGCAAAGACTCGATCCTAGGGGGCTCGATCAGTCGTGATAAGACGGAGTGAAGACTCTGCTCAGAAAACATCTCCAGCATCTTAATTCTTTAGAGGAGGGGAGGAAAAGTTAAAAAGAAAAAACAAAGAGGAAAAAAAAGCTGCTTAGATCCATACATAGGATAAAAAAAGAAAGCTTTTGTAGAAAAAGAACAAAAAAAGCCAACAGAAAACATGCTTTCAAGAGCACACTCCCTAGAAGAGGGCCTGTAACAAAAAGCTGAAGTCAGGGAGCAATGTGGAATAGTGATTCTGTAAGAACTATTTAGTACACTAAGGTTTGAAATAAAGTTTTTACTTTATATATTTGTACTGCTTTGTTTCCTTCCAGTACAAAGGGGTGTATAGCGTGCAGCAGAGATAGGAGAGCCTCTTTTAACGTTTGCGTGAGGATGGTGCTTGGTGCAGGTCGTGGCAGGTGCCTCCCTGCAGCACAGGAAGGACATTCTGCACACTGGCTTTTTCAAGAAGCATAACAGCTCACCTCAGACAGAGCTGCTCCAAGGGCACCCTCTGTATTTCTGGCAGCTGTTGTTTTACAAGCTGATGGTTGTAGTGGTGGCTGCTGAAGAGATGGAAGCAGACTCCTGAGGCCACACGTCCTGCCCGCCCTTTCCTCTGCAGAGCGTTAGCCTTGGACACAAAGGTGTCCTCCAGACTTTCCATTCCTTTGCCTGGGTCATATCTACAGGAGAACAAGAGACAGGTTTGTATTCACAGAGCCACAGAATAGTTTGGCTTGGAAGGGGCCTTAAAGATCATCCAATTCCAACTTCCCCCTGCCACATTCAGGAATAGGATCATATTTACAGGAAAATGGACATGTACCAAATGAACCAGCCTAAACCTTCTGAATAAGGTCATCTCTGTGGATAAAAAAGCTGATGTTGCAAGAAGAAAGATGCAGAAAGTTGCTGACAAACAAAGGGGTGTCAGCCCAAGTTAGATGAGGAAAAAGATGTGTGCTCACCTCATGGAGAATTTAGAGCTACCAATCAAATAATGTGTGACTGTGCAATCCAAAGTATAATAGAAGTAAACATAAACAATGTTTAGAAGCACAATAAATGGCTTTTGCTTGATTCACACTGAATCGTGCAGAGTCCTTTGTCTTCTCTCCTCAACGTTCCACTAGACCAAGCTGCTCAGGGCCCTGTCCAGCCTGGTCTTCAACCCTTCCAGGGATGGGGCAGCCAAAGCTTCTCTGGAAAAATCAGTGCCAGTGCTTCACCACAGTAAAGAATTTCTTCCTAATATCGAATCTAAACCTCCCGTCTTTCAGACTGAAGCTGTTTTACCCCTTGTCCTATCACCTGCCCTTATAAGGGGTGCAGAGAGAACAGGCTGGAGGTTGAGCAGGCAGATGCTGCCAACTTCTATATAGATACAACTCCCACCCCTGCACTTGGATCTGAGTTTAGACTGGTTTTCTCCACCTCATAGCAGCTTTCTACAGACGAAGTTTCCTTCCAGTTTTTCCCAGCTCTTTGGAAATCTCAAGGCTTAAAATAGTTTAGAAAACCCCGAGGAATGAATGCCAGTACCTTTTCTCTTTCATTTTTCCAGAGTCAATCACATAGACCACGTCATTGATGGTGACAGATGTCTCTGCAATGTTGGTAGAGATGATAATTTTGGTAACTCCCACAGGAGTCCTGAGGAACACAGACTGCTGCTCTTCACTGGACAGTGAGGAATGAAGTGGATAAACCACACACCTGCAAGGATAACAGGACAACACACTCAGGGCATTTCCAGCCTCTTCCTTCTTGGGAACAATCTGCCTGCACACACTTCTGTCTCATTAGACACTGTCCAGAGAGTCACTTCTCCTTGTAACCGTCCAAGGCCAAACACAACCACAACTAAATGTAACTCAGCAAACACTCTAATACAAATGAAGGGTTGAGATTTCAGCAGCCTGGATCATGCAGAGCACAAAATGGAAACCACTCCTCACTAGGGTCTCTGAGAACTTTAATAACTGACCTTCCTGAGCTGAGGAGAAAAGCAGAAGGAGCGAGCCAACATGATAGTAGAAAAGCAATTACCCTGAGTGGAGTCAGCTTACACATCTAATAAAGCTTATTCATCCTTGGATAAAGGCAGGCTTTGTGCAGGAAATGACTCTTTAGTTATGGGTAAAGACTGACTGTTTTGGAGCTTTTCTGCCTTACCTCTTGCTGTGCCTGTTATTAAAAAGAGCATTGGTCTGAAGCTGCTCATAGAGCATCTTGATTTCTGCTAGGCCAGGCAAAAATATCAACACAGCACCTATAAATGTAATTAAAAAAAAAATTTAAATCACTCAACAAAAAGGACAGCACAATATTTTATTAATGTTCAATTACTGTACCAAAAAAAAGCACACAGGCTGTAACAGTCCTTCACAAAAGACTTTTCAAAGTAGACAATTTTCTCACATTCCCCCTTCCATGTGTATCACAAGCTTTGTAATTCAACTAGAATATTTTTCAAAAATAGTCAGTAGCTATAGAAACTCTGCATGCAAATCATTAGCATTGCACTGTCCAAGAAGCTCCCAAGAATCTTCTTTCATTTATTGCCCAAGGACAATGAAATTACCTGGGGGGTATGAATGTCTGCCAGCAACTATCCATTCCAGCAAGGCTTCAATTAATTCCAGATTAACTTTGTCCAAGTCCATGACAAACATTGTTTTCAACACTGCCTTGCTGACTCCTGGGAAAAAAGAAACAAAACATGCAGTAAATCCATGTCTTGTAAAAAAGATCTGTGGAAGCATGGGACCAGTTACAGCTTAGTTTAAAGAGCACCTGTCTACACCTGAAGAGGGCAGATCCATGCTGTGCCTCAAGCAAAGCTGCTTCAGCAAGAACAGATACAGAGAGCAAAGTGGAACTAACAAGGCATCTGAAAAGGGATGGAAAGAGACAGCAGCTGAAAATTGTCTATTTTCAGATGCTAAGTAGTTTCAGCCAAATGTTTGCTGTAGTTTAAAAGAACAATGGGTTCTCTTTTATTTTTTTTAAACTGGCAGGAAGTTTTTTATCTAGAACTTCACAAGTGCAAAACTCTGAATTAGAGCTAAGCATTCAGCTTACAGTGCTAATATCCCATATTAGTGTGTGCCAATTTATTAAATTTAAGAAGGAGCTCACCTTTATATCGTGTAAGGAGCTGTTTCAGAGTTAATTTCTGGTCTGGGTCTGAATCTCTGACCACTGTGTCAGTGGTTTCCAGAAGGCCAGCATGCCTCAGGTCTTCCTCTACTTCTTCAAATGCAGTTCTTCTGTGTCTCTCATTCTGTTCTTGCTTTACCTTCCTCCTGTAGGGACTGCTGCCCTCTAAAACATACCTGGACAGCAGAAGAACATTTGATAGTGTGGAAAGAAGCCAAACAGTCTCCTTCTAATAATTAACTACAGAAATAGGGTATCCAAAATATTTTTTGTAAGTCTGAGAGGAACTTTGTATAAACCATAGATAAAATGAAGGTCAAGGTGCTTTAGTAGAACTCCAAGAGTGCAGGTGATAGGAGAAATCTGAGAGGATTTACTTTTTAAATAAATGCACAGAACTACTGCAGTCTCAAGGTCAAAATTGCAACATCAACCTCACCATTCAAATGCATCTGAGAATGTGTGAATTTCACACCTTGTCATTGCAATCACATCTTCCAGAAAAAACTGGTCCACAGGAAACGTTCGACCTGAAAGGAAACATGAAAATAAATCTATCTACACATGGCATAACAGCATGGAGAAAAGATGAAAGAACAAAGATTGTTGTAATTTTATACAGGTTATTATGACATACACTGGCTTCGCAGCTCTCATCAACACTGCACTTTTCAACACAATTTCTGACTAGGACAAACAGTGAGTGTCTTCCAAGCATGGAGTGTTCAAGGCCAAGCTGGATGGGGCTTTCAGAAGCCTGGTCTAGTGAAAGGGTATCCCTGCCCATGGTGGGGAGTGAAACTAGATCACTTCCAAGGTCCCTTCCATCCTAAACCAATCTAGGATTCCATGGTAACCTGCACAATGCACTCACACATGCAGAGAAGGGCTGATACACTTATGGGAACACACCCATGTTCCTCTCTTGCTCCATGTCGTAACTCCGGAATTTTGCTAAATGTGTACACATCCGGCTGGATCCTCTCACTGATCCCTTTCTCACAAGGATCCAGAAGAGTTGTCAGCTATGGTGAAACTAACCCAGGGAACCATGTAATGCACACACCATATAATGACTGTCTTCTGAGGAGGGAAATTCTGCTGGTATACAGACAGCACAAAAATGTCAACATTTCCAAGTCCTTTCTCTCCTAAATCTCATCAGTCTCTCCCTCTATGTCTCCAGCATCCTACTTCTTGCATACATCCTCATCTTGAATTGAGAAACACTTTGCAGGAAGAAATAGTGAGAACAAATCTCTGATACAATGAATGATAATAAAAATGAATGTTTTTCACCTGGTATGTTAATGATTGGACAGGAGTGGAAGTACTGAGAGAAAAGCTCAGCATTCAGGGTCGCACTCATCAGTATAATGCGCAGGTCTGGCCTCTGAACCATTATATCCTTCAAAACCAGCAGCAGGAAGTCACTGAAGAAAACAGGCAAAAGAACATTTCAACGCGTCCAGCATTAACTTTCAGACTATTGTTCTCCCCCTTCTGTCCACCTTCCTGGTGTTTTCCAACAGCACAGCAACACCATCACAGAAGCATGAGCTTATTGGAATGGCCTAGTGAAAGGCAATCTGCAAATCTGACTCTTTTCTAGTTGTCCCTTACTGGAGTGTCAGGATTACTTAGCAAAACCATTTAAACAACCAAAAATTTTATAAATTACTTACATTAACGACAACATAAGAACAAATAACAAATAACAAATAACAAATTAACTCAAAGTAACAGATGAGACCTTTTTGCTCCTCTTCTTCACTGAAATAGTTACTCAAACTTACCCACTCTTCCCTGCTCACTGTATTTTTCCCTATATATTTATAGTTTTTGTGGCTTTGACTGGAAGACTGGCTTGAAGTGATTTTAAATAAGAAGGAAGAGGAATCCTTGAGAGACAGAAGCCCTTTTAAGTGGCTAAAATACTACCTGAGCTACAGAATAATGGGTAACAGACAAAGCCTCCTAGAAACCCACTACACTGCAGTGTTTGACAAGGAAAACAAAGAAAAGGATGCTCGCCACTTAATTTACAGAGATACTGACAGACATTATCTTTTGCATGTGATCGGCAGGTAAATGGGATAAAACTGCAGGAGGCTAGAGCAGGTTAGGATGAGACTGTCTAGTGAAATCTATAGACTGTGAGGAAATGTGAGCATTTGTCCCTTGCTCTGTTGAATCCCGCATCATGAGAAAAAATTCCCCAAAAGGCATGTGAAGAATTATGGCATTTGATAAAAGTTGAAACAAGGAAACTGTAAGAAACAGACAGCTCTGGTTAAAGTTACTTAACCCTCCAGCCCCATCCAAAACCTCTTTGCAACACTGCTAAAATGTGAGAGCACACTGGAGGCACAGCAACTTACAGAGATTTGCTTTCTCACAAGCTGCTGCAGCACAATTTCCTACTGCCCAAAGACAAGAACCTAAACCCAGACTCCTTCCACCATCCCAGAATACTGCCACAGGATCAGCTACTTGCACCTTAGCCACTTTCTGACTATGTTTCTTCATTTTGCTTACAGGATAAGAGATTATTTACCTTTCTTCTGTTCTTTCGTGAACTTCATCAACAATAACATGAGTGACTCCCTGCAAAGTCAGATCTCCTTCCAGCCTTCTCAACAGCACACCAGTAGTGCAGTACAAAAGCCTGGTAGCTGAGGACTTGAAGGGTAAGACAAAGCATTCAGTTGACTATGGGCAAATTAACACAGTGCAAAGAAAATGCTTTACATCTGTTGCTGTAAAGCATTTGGTTTCAGCTCAGTGCCAGGTTTGACTGAGAGGGAACAAGCAAGTCCTGCTGGAGATGGATTTTAATTTCTTGGCTGACACTGACAACACCTGATTCTTAACAAGGAGAATTGCTACCTATCAAAAAATATGAACTGCTTTTCCTGTGGATGTTGTTTTTGACAAAAAATTCATATCTCTGCTCCTAGAAAGATTTGGTGAGTCTCTTTTTTAGCATACTTCTTGGAAAAAGTAATCAGCTGCAACACAGACAAAACTCCACTTCCAACACAGCAGTTTCTGTCTGGCTGTAGCTGTACCCTTCAGTCTCCTCTTGGAAGACATGGGAATGGCAACAGGCAGAAAAGCAGCCAGTAGCCTTCCAAAGGACAGCAGGATTACTTACACTCTCAAACCCCTTCACCTCACTCAACAGAAAGCAAGACACAGCACTGCACTCTCATTCTGCAAAGTGAACAGTGCAACTTGAGATGAAATAAAATATAGAACATGTTTCATAGTATTTTATAAAATACAGATGATACAAACTTGCTTATCTCACTGCATGGCAGGTACAGGGCAGAGATTCTATACACTAGAGAAGCACTAAGCACATTTTAATAGGACTAAATGAAAACCAGCAAGCAAAGCATATGTACCTTTACACTTTCCAGACGGATCTGATATCCAACAGTGAGCCCAATCTTTTCTGTTCTTTCCTTGGCTACACGTTCAGCCACAGAAATGGCAGAGATCCTGCGAGGCTGAGTGCAGATGATGTTTGCAACTCTGCTTGGTGAGCCTTGCAATGAAGCATCCAAGATAAACTGAGGAATCTGAGTGGTTTTCCCACATCTGTACAGCAAAGTCAGGAATTAATTAAAAACCCAAGTTCAACACCTTCCACCCACATAAACTGACTGCATTCCACTGGAAATTTGCTTTGTTTCATGTGTGATCTTTCACATGAAGTTCACCTAGGACTGCTGTCACTGGTCACAGATGAGCCACCACCCCAACCTTTCCAGAACATGGATCATATTTCATGTTATTCTGTGTATACTTTGATACATAAAGTCTGTATGTGCAATCTACACTCTTACCCTGTCATGCCACTCACAACAAGAACTTGGTGACTCTCAAGCAAACCCAGAATATTCTCTCTCTCTTGCCATGCAGGGAGCTTCTGTCTTTCATACAGCATGGACTGAAAGTGTCTGGAAGACTGATGGACAAAAACAGACAGCACAGCAGTAAGAACACTGAACCGTCCGAAACAGCTTGTTTCTTAAATATTTATTTCTCTAAAGTAAGCAACAAAATTATGTTCTGCACATTGTACCTTTTTCTGCCGAAACTGCATGCAGATTTTAACATTTTCGTTATACAGAGACTTTGCCTGCACATCATATTTTTTGGAAGGCTTCTTCTTCAAGTTCACATAACTCTCATTCTCCACAACTTGTTCAGGCTCTTCTTCCTCCTTCTCCTCCTCTTCTGCCACCACCTCTTCTTCCTGAGGCACTGACACTGTTGAGGCTTGAGACAGTGAGTGTACAGTTAAGTATTGTTATTGCTAAGGAAAGGGCAATGCAGGAAAGAGAGATATATTCCAGCAGCAATCTCATCAAAGAATCTTGTTAGACTGGGCCTGAGGGTCTGCAGGACTGTTTCTGACATGCATTCAGTTTAACATCATCAGGAAAACTCCCCTCACCTCACCAAATCACCTACAGCTTCTCCAGCCCCATTCCACTTGTCCCTACCCCTGCACCAGGGTCTGGGTGGCCACGCAGGGAGCCAGGATAATTAAGTGGTTTGCCTTTCTGAATGTTTCCATGTGCCTCAGCTCACCTCTCCAATACATAACCCCTTCTTTGAAACACAAAATGCTTTGATAGTAGCACCAGCTTACATATTAGTATAGTTTTAATTAATTAAGTGTTAAGCCACTGCCAAGTACTTTTAAACCAAAGCTGAAACTGGACCAGGTACTTCAGTGCATTTGCCTATCAACTGAAGTGGGATTTGCTCAGACTGTCAGCCAGCCCTTGAAAGTTTTAAGGCTACTTTTGCCAAAAAAAAAGAGATATTTTATAGCATAAGGAATATTTTCTAACTAAAGAAAATTTTTTGGCATCTCAGTTTCTGGAACAAAGCTGTCTTTCCGCAGAGATATTAAAAAATGGAATACTTTGTCTTACTGTAACAATAACACAGTTTGTCACTATTTAAGTGCTCTTAAAAACTGTCTTGAAAAAAGCTTGCCTTAAATAAAAGCAGTTTTGGAATTGAGAGCCCTGAAGTCCCCCTGCCACAAGTGACACAGCCTCAGCTCTCCCTCTGTGAAATCAACCTGTTTGCACAAGTATAAATACAAAGGGATCATACCTTGAACAACATTCTATAACCACTTGTCACATTTGCTCAGCCTTAAACCCACCTTTGTAAGTTAATTTTGAGGAGCTGTTGGTAATTTTAAGTAATCTAAAAAAAGAGGTTTCTGAATTGATGAGTTGCAGATGCAGCAAAGCTTGCAAACAACCTTCCCTGCTCCCTTCCAAGCACACTTCCCTGGTCCATTCTGGTGAGCTCACACCTCTCAATGCTTTCCATGGATTGGGTGGCAATAGGCATCACTCACTCAGCCAAATCAAACTCTGTGCTCCTTGAACTCAGTTTTGGCCAGCACAAAACCTCTCTGCTACAGCTTGATTACAAAAGGAACTTCATGAGGCACAGACAGATCATGAATCTGGCTCACCACATGACTTTAATCTCCAGAAATAGATTTGGAACAGATGGCTGAACTGGGGGCTCTGCCTCATCTCTCTTTTTTCTTTTAAATCTTTCTGACTGTTCTTAGCCCAGAAACCATAACGGAGATTTGGTGTACCTTCAGCTTGTTGATTTGAAGCAGGCGTACTCTCTGTCTGTGGCTTTACAGGAGGTGCTGCCAGCAGGGACACGGGAGGAACACTGAACTTGTGCTGAGTATTGCTCAGTAACTCACTGATCTTGTGTTCATCTTCTAAGCAAGTCACCAAGGTGTACACCACTGGCTCATGAGACTCTGCAGCTGCCAAGGCCATTCCAAAGAGGAATTCAGCGATGTGCAGACGACAAGCAAGAGGCAGATTCTCGTCAGTGGAGTAAAATGCCACAAGAGGTGCCTGAAGAGGATACTTGTTCTCGTCAGGAAATCTTACTTCAAGTTCATATATGGGACCATCATTATGTCTGAGATGAGCATCGTCTACACAGTTCTTGGATGCATTTAGTGGATGGTTTGGAGGGAATTCATGTCTAAATCTGCATTTTGAACCAAACCTGCAGCCTCCTCGGCAGTAATATTTACATATTTCCTTTGAGGTCTCTTTTGCTGTGTCCCTTGTACTGTTTTGTTTAGATTTACTGAGCCTGTGGGCTAGGTAGTCTAATTCCAAACTGAAAGTCCAAACACGATTTTTAATCCTTTCCACAAATTTTTCTCCATAAATTGACCAGAGAGCAAAAGCTTCTTCTTGTCTCTGCTCTAAACATTCCTCTTGACTGGCTTCAGCAGCTGCTGCAGAAACCTGCATCTTCTCTCCATACCTTTCAGAGAAGCACTGCAATAGCAAATACTCTAATGATGCCCCAATATTACCATTGCAGGATCTCAGCACTGCCCTACAACGCTCACAGTCAAAACCATACCTGCACCAAAACAGAGAAAACAGGGTAACAGGTGAGTGAGAGGCTCATATGAAGCAAAATAACCACAGATCTGCTTGATTAGGCTCACAATAAGGGAGCATGCAAGCCACTGACTCACACCTCAGAATGTAGCACTTAATAGTTTCAAGGTTAGATTTCCCCACTCAACTACAGAAATTAAACTCTTCAGAAAAAGCCGTCACATACAAAATGCTCCCAAACGAAGCAAAAGTACTGAATAAATATCCACATCTGAGCAAAATGGATGAAGAACACTTACAAGAAGGGCTTATAGAGTATTGAGACCAGTGATCTACCTCTTCATGATACAAATTATTCACTAAAAAGCATCACCTGGAGAGTTTGTGCACAGCAAATGAAGACACTTCACTGTCTACAATTCTGTGCTCAGCTGGCTCAGCAGACAACCTCGGCATTACATCAGAAGCTTCCTGTTCTGTTGACCAGCACTGTTTATCATTGAGGTAATTGGGCTCATCATCATCTTCTCCAGCTACACTGATAAAAAGAGTTATCAAGTTAAAATGTAACAAAATTAAACTGTTGAGTAGACATAAAACTTTGCCTCTACAGTTTTAAATCCTTCATTTAAAGGGAAGATTTGGCTACCCCTTTCCCAGAGTTAATATTATAGAAGAACAAAGCAGAGTCAAAAACAGAGGATTTGAGATACAATTAAAAGTTAATGAAAAAAATACTGTTTCCATTTCTAACAATATGCCTGCTAAAGCACTCTCATGTAGAAAATCTGGAAGCAGTGCCTCCATTTAAACTAACACTGATTCAGGAGCCAGCTCCTGCCCTTGCAGCTGTTGAAGAAGTTCTTTCACTTTTCTCTGGTTCTCTGATGTCATGCATATGGTCTGCAGAGGCATTCTTGCTTCAGGTCTCTGCTTCATTTGCCCTCCTCTTCTGGCAGGGACACTTGATCTGAAAATTAAAATAGGACATAACCATGAGTTATTTGCCTGGCTCAAATGTTCATGACTGAATTGGGATGTTAGGGCCCAAACTTGTAATTCAAAACAGGAAAATAAAAATAAGAGAAATCTATCACCAAAGGATTATTCATCTGGATTCACTCTTATGTGACCAGGATTTGTATGTCTTTATCTGCATACACACGTGCATATATGTTTTGTATCTTATGTCACATCCAAAATTGTTTATTGAACACTTTGCTAGGCAAAGCTGTTCTTAGACTACACTACTAAAATACAATATTTCTAAGCTAGATGGATCAGAAGACACACAGGATACTAAACTAATTCTAAACTGCTGATTTTACATGGCCCAGCTTCTGTTTTGTAATACACAAATATTAATATCCTAATATATTAATAAATATCCTATATATTTAAATATAATTAATATTAAATATTAATATATTAATTACTTGGATATTAATATTAGTGTCTTCTGACCAAAAGTGTACTGAAATTACTTTACGACCAAAGAAGACAATCAGAGGTTCTAATCTTTAAAAAATAAAACACTTTCTTAGGTATCAAGTTTATAAAACAATAATCAAAAAAATACATGTAAAAACTGCTTCATACTGAAACACTTTCATCACCCTTTCACTCTTCTCTATATTCAAACGTGTCCAAAAACCAGACCCAAATGTCTATATATGACAACATCCAAAAAAGTATCCCAAACAACCGCCAAGTATCCCAGACATCTCTATGCCAATGCCCCTCAAATTAACAGAAATACCTGGATTCTAGCCTTGGTTCCTCAAAGAGACAAAAATCATCTCCATCATCCCAGATTTTGGTTGAACATTTCCTGTTTCCACCAAGTTGAGACTTGTTTGAATGGCCACTGCTGCCTCCTCGTTTTCCACCGCCTCCTCTCCCTCCTCCTCCTCCTCTGTTGGGCTTTCCTCTCTTCCTCCCTGCCCAACTCATGTTTCCTTGCTAAAGAAGAGGAAAAAGCAGTCCTTACTTGTGATTAAGGTGATTAAGCACATTGTGTATGTCTGAGCGCACATTATTTGTTTTTCTATGTAACAAGGCACTCTCTCAAATCACTGTTGATTATCTGCATGTTGGTGTATCTGTATGCAACTGGAGCAAAAAATATTCTTCTGGGACATTGTTTAGTAAGTTCTGCGGCTTCAGAAAATAAATAAATTAAAAAAAAAATATATATATTCCTCAGCCAAAAGCTGCAAGTTTGAAAAAACTCCCAGCAAAAGCATGAGCCTACCAGCAGTTCTGGTAGGAACTGGGAACCGCAGTTCTGCCACTCTGATGGAACCTTCTTGGTTCAATGAAGTCCACAGGACAAACCTTCAAGGGAAATTTCACAGAAGGTAGCAGCCTCTGCCCTATCACTTTTCAACTCAGCAACTTGCAGGACTTAGACTAAAAAAAGGAAGCTAGAGCCAAATATACAATGTTTTTTTTCACGTTATCTCACTCTGGGCTCCGTTCTGCAGGGAGCTGTCCAGGCTGCTGAGCCTGGTGAGGGGAGGGAGCGGACTTGCCTTGGGAAGCAGGCGGCCTCCCCTTCCCACACCCAGTGTATTCCCAGCGCCGATAGCAGCCCATTAGGGCTGAGCATCCGTCATTAATACACCCAACATTAACACACCCTCCCACTGCACTTCCTGCTATGGGAAGCTATTGCAGGGAAGAGGCGAGAGCTGCAAGCAGCCCGGCAGGAGCTTATTCCCTGGGTGATTGCACTGGCACCTCCACAGCCAGGACAAAGAACTGATGTGGCCGCGCACAAGCAACAGCCCAAACGAGGGCTTGGAAAAGAGCAAATTCCCCTTTTTGTGGCCGCTCTCGCCACTGGAGCTCCACCGGGGCTGGACAGAAGCTCACAGGCAAGCTGACCCCGCTCGGGGCAGTTTGGCAGAAGTGAGGGAGAAGGGACATCATGGCAGCTGACACACAGGGTTCTGTCCCCTTTCTCTCAGTTCAGAGCACAGAGCCCCGGGCACGGAGCAGCTCCGACGGCACCCGCCCCGCACACCCTCCACGAGTGTCTGGGGACCTTCAATCCTCTCCCACGCCCGCGTTCTCCGGACCCCATCCCCTCCCTGCCCACCTCCCCTCAGCGGCCCTCGCAGAGCCCCGCCCCCCCCCGAGCCCCCGCGCATTCCTTTCTTCTCCAGCCCCGCTCCCCGCGGAATCGTGACGCCCCCTGGAGCTCCAACACCTCTTTTCCTCAGCGTTCTCACCTCTCTGCCCAGCACGTCCCGGATTCCCCGACCCGGATCCGCAGCATTTCCCTTCCGGGCCACGGCACTTCCGCCCGCCCTGCTCCTCTCACAGAGCGCCCGGCTCTGGGAATTACGCGTGGCTTTAAGCTGCTGTGCGTTTAAGTATCTCTGTGTGTATGTGACTGTAACAGTGACACGGGCTGCTTGTTTCTCAGCAGGCATGCTGGTTTTTAAAGTATCTCTCGTATTGCCAAGTAAAGACGAGAATGATGGTTGAAAATCTTGGTAGGTACTCGCTGCGCCAACCCCACAAGTTACCGAGGGAGCTGGGAGAGCTCGGCCAGGACAAAAGGAGGCTCAGGAGAGATTTTGTCACTTTACAATTCCCCGACAGGAGCAGCCACGTGGGTGGCCTCTTCTCCCAGGCCACAAGTGACAGGACGAGAGGAAACAGCCTCAAGTTGTGCCACGGAATAGATTGTATATTAAGAAAGGTGTTCATGGAAAGGGTGGGCAGGTATTGGAATCACACAGGGAATCACCATCCTTGGAAGTATCAACCCTGGGATGTGGCACCTGGGGACGGGCGTGGGTTGTTGGTGGGCCTGGCAGTGTTGGGTTAATGGCTGTACTCAGTGATCTTGGAGGTCTTCTTCAACCTTCACTACAAAACTGAGTGTGGAGGATTAAAAGGGAGGAAAGCTATACCAGTTTCAGAGTAAGGGTGACATAAGTGACAAGAGACCCCAGTGCTGTGTCACTGATGTGGGGAAGGCCTCTCTGCAACAGATCCCTGCACACGCAGGGTCACCCACGACAGCTGCCCTTCAGCACATCCTGTCTTGACTCTATGGATGGAGACTACACAAATCCTCCAGGTAACCTGCACCAGGTTGGAGTTTAAAGCAAAAAACTACCATAAAAGAAAAAAATATATTTTTACGCACTAGTTTAACTGTATAAGAATCGCCACAGCCTCCAACCCAGACACAACACCTGCCATGAGGGTGTTTCCTCAGGGTCCTACAGCCACCACTCTGATGGTCTATTTAGGTCTGCTCTGCCCCATAAAGGCTCCCCACCACCCCCAGAGGGGTAAGAGTGGTTCATAGGAATGCTGCTGACTCACATTCTGTGCCACCCAAAGGTGCCTGCTCCAGCAGGGCTTACGTGGTCTATGGACCAACCTCTGGGAACAGCCTGTCCACAGGAGATGGAGAATCACTTCCGAGAGAAGTGGCTCTCTACAGCAGAAGAAATGTATTGCATGATCTCATGGGATTTTGCCTCTCAGATGCTTTCTGTCTTGAAGTGAAAATACTTCTCATACATACATACACACACTATTCTCACTTCCTACAGGGGGACTGTAAAAGGACACCTGAGTTTGTGCTTGAGAGGGGAACAGTTGATTTTGTTCAATTTTCCTGCGTTTTGCTTCTGAAATAGCCAGCTCAAAAAAACCCACAAACAAACAAAAAACCCCAACCAAACAAAAAAATAAGTGCTGTGTCCTCTCTCCCTAGTCCTTGATTTCAGAGGTAGCAGCATCTTCTAAGAAAGCTTCTGTTAATTTAGGAGTCTGTCCTTTCAACTCCTTTGCTAGGGCTCCACATTTATCTATGCTGCACAGCAATTATACTGATTTAGGCTGTGCAGTTTCATATTTCAGATTTTCTGCCTGGAGGGTATCTTTGAAGCATATCTTTGTGTTTCAGGGAGAAATTATTCTGCCTTTTGTTACTGTGTCTCCTCCTTTATGTCTCCCTGTTCTTATGCTTCAGAGTGTGATAAATGTGATTTGTGCTAATTAAGTTGTAACTATATAACAAAATTGTATTTAGATCAATAGAAGACAATTGTTACAGAGTGAGGGGGGAGATGGGTGAGACAGGACAAAGGACATCTTCCAGATGTTGGGAGTCGAAGAAGAAGGTTGAAAGAAAGTCAAATAAGAATAGTAGAAGGACGTAGGTCTAATAAGCAGCATCTAGAAATAGAGCTTCAACCTTGAAATGGGCAAAAATGGAATGATTCCAAGCATGGGACTTAATTAGAGTCATGTTATGGAAAACATCTGCTCAGTCACACAGGGCGTCTGCGCTACCTGCGGGTTACACCTCGGTCATTGAGGAAGACGACGAGCCTTCATCGGAAATAAGACCCTCAAAAGGATGAGAGACCCCCTAACCCATTAGTAGAGCATGCGCCGTGCAGTATAGTTACGTAGATTTTAGGAATAGAAACTAGGAGGAGCTTTCTAGAAACTTCTGTAGCCTACAGTATATAAGTGGGATTGTTAGCCCGAATGCTTTGGTATGTGAGGAATGGGAGCCACTCCCCGTATCCCCGGTCGGAGGGGGGCCCCTCCCCGGTCAGTTTTGCTTATGCTTTATACGAACCTCAATTATACTAAATTACTTACTGCCAAATTTTGTATATTCTTAAATATATGCACTTTGATTGTTTCATCTCCAATACTTTAATTGTCATCTCCAATACTTTGATTGTATTCATTTTGTTACTATTAAAAACTTACTATTAAATTTAATCTTGTTGCTTGATAAATTGGAAAAAATAGAACATCATTCATAACAAGAGTAACTCTGTGGACTGGCTCAAGCACTCCCCTGACAACCCTGCCCTTGGGTTACTTGCATTCTCCACATGCTTTCTTGAGGCCCTTTGGAGCAAAGAGCCCTCCAGTGAAGGGCTGATCCTCCTTAGGGAAAAAATGGAGCAGGTGTGGAGGGCTGCTGCTCCCTACCCTCCAAGCCCTTAAATAATTTTATTCAAAAGAAAATGTTTCATCATGTAGCAAGAAACAGAAAATACTCAAGTGCCGATTGTTGCTGCTTCCCTGCCATGGCTACTATGGCAACCTTGCCCTTGGCCCCTGCGCCTTCTTGGCCCTGGCATCCCTAGGAAAGCCAGGGTGTCAGCAGGTAGGGAGGAGCTGGTCCCGTTTCCCTGTCCCCAAGTGGCAGTTGTCTTTTTTGGATGCCACAGGAGGTACTTAAGGTCCTCAGAGCCTGGCAAGGCAGCACAGCCATACCAGCCCCACATGGCCCCTGCTGCCATCACTTCCCAGGGTTCCTCACTCTCCCTCCCCAGCCCTGTGCAATGCTAATTAAAAAGTCAGAAAGTCTGCATCACCTTCTTCCAAGTGCACAGTCCTGGTTTTTGCTTGGGCACGTGAGGATGTGACCTGAAGATTATATAATTAGAAGGCTTTTGTTATGCTTTTCAAATCAGTGATTAGCATGTGACAGTCCCATCCTGGGAAATGTCAAGGCTCCACTGCTCTCCTCTCTCTCTCTCTCTCTTTCTCTCTCTCCTTTCTTGCACTGTGCTAATTCCCAACTCTAGCAACCGCCAGTGCTGAAGGACCTTCAACTAGCCTGGGGTAAGTTTAAAATGTACTCGGCTTGGGATGAAGAGTGGGGTTAATTATGCCATTTTTCATATTATTGGAAAAAGCTAGACCTAAACCTAATTATACTGTGTGTTCAGCTCATAAAATAATATTTAAAGTGGTTTGCATCTTCAGTGCCCACAGTTATTTTCAGCGATTTCTTCTAAGATTCTGAATGGAGATCTAGCTTCTTAGTGTGCTGGATAATCTTCTTAGGCTGCATTTATAGTGAGGTCCCTAAAATAGTTTTAAAAGGCCTTTTTTTTGCTCTCACCATTTACAAGCTAAATTGAAGTATCCTGCTGAACTGACTTATTTGGATGACAACTGCATTAGAGTTAGTTGGAGACAAAGTGCAAGAGTGATGAAAGTAAATAACTGATTTTTTGTTCTCTTTAGAGGACTGGGGGTTGTTCTCGAAGTGGGATATATAAAACAGCCAGCAATCTCAGCCAGCAGCATTGAGACAGTCACCAGGAAGATCTCAAGCATTTATTTAGGAAAACTGTGGATGCTTAACAACTGAAGCAGCAAAAGTGTACTTGGATTCCTCTGCACTGTCACCCATGTCATGATTTCAGAAGCAGAATGGGACAGGAAGCCAGACAAATAGTAACAGTTGTGCTCCAAGGCTAGGCTGTGAAGGCTTTACTGAGCCCTGCCTGCTTGCATGCTGAACCTTGGTGTAGTCCCTCAGTCTTTTTGATCTGTGATTCTCTGCACAGCTGATTCTCTCCTGTGGCTTTTTCTGGCCCTTATGGAGTCTTCACCCTTTCCTCCGAACTAGGTCAGATGTTAGGGTGAAGCCTCCCGGGCCCTGCCACATGGACGTAAATAAAAGATAACAAAAGAGGCTCTTTCCCCTGAGGAAGTTACAGGGTTTATTTCTTGTGGTTCCCCAGAAGCAACAGGAGATAGAAAGAGAAAGGGAAAGAGGGCAAGCTCAGGGGGCACAGGTCTTTTCTAGGGTCTGAAAGGGGGGTGGGAAGAAATTGGATCTCGGCCAGCCAGGTATGGCTAGGAGGGAGAGGGAACAGACTACAGGACATTGCAGGGGTCATGGAATGTACCATATCCAATGCTTTTAGGGAGATGCAACATCTCCCCGTTTTTTGTTTAACAAAGTTGAAAGAAGGATATTAGGTTCATTTTGATTCAAATTATGATTTTGCCTACCACTTGTAGTTGGTGGGAGGGTTAGATTGTTCTAAGTTTTTCATTTCTATGTGATTGACTACTGAGGTAGAGGGAATTAGGCTATTAATAGCCTTGAAAACCAAGTGACGCAGGATCCCGAACGCCATTACTACAAGGAAAAGAATAATAAAAATTAACATAATTGTTTTAACTATAGATGTCCACCACCCTGTGAGTCCCCAGCCTTTGAACAGTTCATTGAACCAATCTTCAGATTCTTGCTTCACTTGTCCGATCAAGTTGTTCATGTTTCGGAGGGTAGCATGGATGTTAGGAGCTCTCAAGGTCAGGTCCATGCAGCAAAGTCCTTCAAATTCCTGGCACTCATGTCCATGCAGCAGTAGGAGAAAATCTATAGCAGCACGATTTTGGAGTGTGTGTGCCAGGGTCACCCAGATGTTCTGACGTGGCTGAGGGACGATTCCTGCAGCTGCTAAACTGTTCAGTGTTAACAGGAAGACAATGTGGATGGGGTTCATCACAGGACCTAGAGAAGGGAAGCTTTTCTCTAAAAGGAAAGACAGACATTGTAAAACCTGTTAAAAGTCTCTATCTGCTGGAATGTCATCCTCTATGAGGATTTCCTTTCCTTTTTTCTGGCGGTGTCTTCTTTTCGAAGCCACAGACACCTGCTCCTCGTTCCCCTCAGTTGGAGCAGGATGTTTGGGGACATACGGTTTCACCCACTTTTGGGGAATCCACCGAGGGCCTGAGGGAGTGGATACGCACCCATAGCACACCCCCAGGTAACGAGCTCATAGGGACCTTTGATTTCCCAGGTTTCTGGGTCCCTAATCAAGACTGGAGGATGTTGGGATAACTTGAACTGTTTACCACTGTTAAAGTGGCGTACCACAGGTGGACTCATGCTCTCAAATGAACAATTCAGGAAATTGATAGTAAACATGGCTTTGCAGAGCTTCTGCTGTGGAGACATTCCACGCAGTTGAACTGCTCTGTTTAGCCAAGACCTGCTTGAGCGTCTGATTGGCTCGCTCAACTACACCTTGGCCTGTGGGGGAGTGGGAGGTGCCAGTTTTATGTTCCACTCCCCACTGCTGGACGAATTCCAGGAACTCCTTGGACTCATATGCTGGGCCCTGATCAGTTTTGATTTCCCTAGGGATCCCCAACACTGAAAAGGCTTGCACTAGGTGTTGTTTGGCATGCATTGCCCTTTCTCCCGCGTGGGCAGAGGCATAGACTGCGCCTGAATATGTGTCAATGCTTACATGCACATATTTGAGGCGACCAAAACTAGGAATGTGTGTGATGTCTGTCTGCCATACCTCACAACTGCCAAGACCTCGGGGGTTAACCCCCATGCCCATTGATGGCATGGTCTGGAGCTGACAGTTGGGACAGGTGGTCACAATGGCTCGAGCCTGACTCCGTGTTAGCTGGAACTGATGCATTAGACCTGGTGCATTCTGGTGATACTGCTGGTAGCTCAGCTTTGCCTGTTGGAAGATGTCAGGGAGGCGTGCTTGCTCTGCTGGGGTTGCTTGTGAGTCTGCCTGATGGTTCCCTTCAGCAATTTCGCCTGGCAAATCTGTGTGTGACCTCACATGCATCACATAGAACGGGTGTTCTCTATGAGAAATCAAGTAAATTAGTTTGGAAAGCAACCTGAAAAGCTGCTCATTCTCGATGTCCCTGAGCACTGCCTGCTCCGCCCTGGACACTACCCCCACTACATAGACTGAGTCTGTTACCAAGTTGATTGGCTCCGAGAACTTCTCAAAGGCTCTCACCACTGCTGCCAGTTCAGATACCTGGGGTGATCCCTCCACAAATTCAACATCAGCTTCCCAATGCTGAGTCTGGGGATTTCTCCAAGTCATCACCGACTTGTGGGATGCCCCGGATGCATCCGTGAACACTGTGAGAACTTTGGTCTCCGACTCCTCTTCTCACGAGGAATGAGGTGGAATTCCTCATTAAACAGCTTGTGAGATGGGGCATGGACTGATATTTGTCCTCTATAGCTGTCCAGGGATAACTGCAGACTGGCATTGCTCTGGAGCAAATGCTCAAACATCTCTTTAGTCAATCTCTCAAGAGAGTTCCTTCCCTCCTCAGACAGTTTAACTGGGAGGTGAATACATGTGAAGTCACAACCAGCTAGTTCATACAGTCTCATCCTTGCTTTCTCCGAATTAGCTGAGCTATCATCTCTTGTGGCTTAGTGATGGTTTTGGATCTTTGGTGGGAGAGGAAGACCCACTCTATGATTAAGAGTGACTCTCTGCCCCTCGATCCATTGGAATATTAACCCGTGTAAGTGTGGCAGTTTTCCTAGGACAATGAATTTGAAGGGCAGCTCGGGCTGGTAACGGTGAGCTTGCCTCTCTCCTAAAGCCTTTTGTACCTTTTTAATTGCAGTCTTTGCCTCTGGGGTCATTTCCCTGGGAGAAAGCAGCTCTCTCTCCCCCTTCAATAAATTGAAGAGAGGTTCTAGGTCCTCATTAGTGAGGCCTAGCCAGGGCCTAACCCAATTCAAAGACCCACACAAGGAATGGAGATCTGTTAAGGTTTTTGGATTACAATTAATTTCCAATTTCTGCAGAACAATGGTCTGTGCAGTAATTTCCAAGCCCAGGTACTTCCAAGGTGTCATCCTTTGGACTTTGTCCTCCTGCAATTGAAATCCAGCAGAGGTTAAAACTTTAACCACTAGGTCAAGTGTGTCTTGGAGTAGAGAATTACCGAGGGCACACACAAGCACATCATCCATGTAATGCAAGATGATGGCTTCCCTTTCCTGAGCATGCACCGGGGACAGCAATGAGGCCACATGCCACTGGCAGATGGAGGGACTACATTTCAATCCCTGGGGCAAAACTTTCCAGTGGTAGCGTTTCACTGGGGCTTCTTGATTGATGGTAGGAACCGAGAAGGCGAACCATGGGGCATCCTCTGGGTGTAGGGGAATGTGGAAGAAACAGTCCTTGATGTCTAGAACAGCCAATTGCCAATCTCTGGGAAGCATCATTGGAGAAGGCATCCCAGGTCGGAGAGACCCATGTCCTCAATTACTTTGTTTATTCCCCAGAGGTCATGGAGCAGCCTCCACTTGTCCTTTCCCGGCTTCTTTATTACAAAGACCGGAAAATTCCACGGACTTGTGGTCTCCTCTATGTGGCCTTGAGCCAATTGCTCCTCCACAAGCTCTTCAAGCTCCCTGAGCTCATCGGCCACTGTGCTACCCACTCTGGAGTATCATCTAGCCATTTCAATTTTTGGGTAGGGCGCTCTACAGTGGCCGCCTCTAAAAATCCCGAGGAGTATTAGGAATAATTAATTTCACCCCCCACTGGGACATGGTGTCTCTCCCCCATAGAGGGCATTTATAGTCTGTAACAAATGGATGGATGCTAGCCAATTTTCTATCTGGCCCTTCAATTTGCACGATGCTTTTTGATATTTTTGCCAATTTTACTCCTCCTATACCTTGGATTCTGCTTGCCACAGGCTGAAGTTCCCAATGTGATGGCCACATCCTCTCGGGTATGATAGTCACATCAGCACCTGTCCAGTACCCCCTCCACATGGAGGTGGTCTGATCCACGGGTTAGGCTGCATGCCAGAGAAGGTTTGTCCTCACCCACCACTTCTGCCCAGTAGACTTCAGGTGATTTTCCATCTACTGGGACCTCCTGTGGAACAGGAATGGCCTGGATGAGGATTTGTCCCTCAATCAGGTAATATGGTGGTAGAGGACATCGTGCCAGGAGAATAAGGCCAGTTATGCCTCCCTTGATGGTCATGGGAGCTATCTCAATCTCTAGGTGCGTGTGTGCTGTGTCCCCGACAACAAAGTACTCACTGTCCAGTTTCATGTGGTTTAACGTCACGTCCTGTGTACTGTTAGGTAAGTCCACTGTTATGACTGTCCAATCAGGTGACCTGAAATAAAAACCTTTGGTAGTCACGAGCCTAAAATGGCCTAGTGGCTTCCAAACCTTGTTAGTTGAACATTTAATACTTTCATTGCCATGCATCCCCACACCCTCTATTCCATCCTCCCCCTTTTTGTTTAAAAGAGAGTCCTTTGCTAGTGTGGGGCCCAGTATTTATAGCCGAGCGCGCTATGGTGTTAATGGCGGGTACGCGCTGTAAAGCTAGTTTTTTTGTTTGTTGGTGTTCTTCTGTTTCTGGTTGTGTGGACAGTCTCTGGCGAAGTGTCCTGGCTGCTTGCACTGGAAGCAGATGATCTGCTGCAGCTGCTCTGGTGACATTGGTTGCTTCTTGGCTTCTGGTGTTACAGCTGCCATGGCCTTTGGGTGTGCCAGTCCTGGATTTCTCTTGTGTCCACTGAGCAGTTCTGCTTTCCTGGTGCAGGCTTCTATCATCTGTGCTAAGCTAGGTGCTGGCTCGAGGGGAAAGCTGAGGATAACCCTACGGCAGGTATCATTAGCATTCCTCTGAGCCATCTCTTTAATTAATTCAGCTTGTACCACTGGATCAGACACCTGTCTTTCCACTTGCGCATGAAGGCGGTCCACAAACTGTAAGAAATTCCCAGAAGCAAACTGTTTAATGTTAACATAACTGCCTTTAGCATCTACTATTGGTAATTGATTAAAAGCCTTTTCTGCAACATTGCATATTTTATCCAGGACAGACTTGGATAGTACTCTGGTTTGGCTCAAGCCTAAAGGCACAAGCTCAGACTCCCTGAAATCCTGGTCCCTAGTGAGAACAGCTTCCCCACCCACACCTGGGGGGAACAGAGGACAAACCTTCACTCCAAACCAGGGCAAGGTTCACGTTCGCTTCCAGTGATGAGGAAGGACTGATTAGTTTTGTTTCTTATATTCAGCAATTCAGAAGAACCAGGGTGAGAGAGACAATGTTACTATATTCACTGAGTACAGTAGTGAGCCCAAATTTCTGGAAAGTAGCCAATGTTAATGCAGTTATTTCATGTAACAAGGAACCAAGCAGTATCTCAGGAAATTGCAGGCTGCAGATAGAGGACACACAAACACAGTTACTCTGGTAAAGCAGGTAAGATTTTCTGGACCCACTTAACCAAGGTCAGCCTACTTTGCAGCACAGTCACATAGCAAACCTCCTGGTTTGCCTGGAGCAGGAGGGGATGGCGGCATCCCCAGAGTCCCGATTTCAAAGATTCACTCCTCCTCAAACCTCTGCAGAGGACACAGACTACTTAAATATGTCCTTAATAGAATAGGCAAAAATACGCTAAAAAGAAATTAATTAATTTCCAGCAAAATGCTGTTTTCTTTGTTTTCAGTGAAAACACAGGCGGTTCATGATTCTTTCATATCTGTTTTGTCTTTCCTATTTGTTCCTTTTCCCCCAGCATTGCAAAAGCAATTCTGAATTTTAAAACAAGTTCTCTGTTAAGCACACTAGTTCTAGTTTAGCAGCCCAATAACGAAAGCCTCTGGGATTTTCTATGGTGCTGACTAATTTAAAAATTGGGAGTAAAATTTTAGCAACTTTGCTACTGAAGTTGAATTTTTAAGTCTATTTTGCTCAGAGACACACACTTAAATACCTTGTCCTCAAAACTTCTTAAAAAGAACTCGCATTCTTGTAATTCTCTGGAATACCTAATACCAGAATTTTTTTTTTTTTTTTTTTCTGGAAAAGGCTGGCACACAGAACATAGAGTGAGAGGCTGAATTAATTGGGTTTGTCCAGCTTGGGGAAAGGAAGGCTGTGAGACTTCTACAGCCATCTGCAACTACTTACTTAATAGGGGTTGTAGTCCAGACAGCCAGGCTTTTCTCAAAGACACAATGAAAGGATAAATGGTCATGGTCACAAACTGCAACAAAAGAAACCTTGATTGGCCATAAGGAAAAAGTTCTTCCCCATAGGAGCAGTATAGCCCCAGTATGCAGGTGCAGAAAGGTTGAGAATTCTCTAACCTGCGACATACTTGGACCTTGACTAGATGTGGCCCTGAGCAACCTGGTCTAGCTTTGGAGTTAGCCCTGCTTTGAGTCAGACAACTCCAGAGGTCCCTGCCCATCTAAGCTCTGTAATGACTCTAAAAGTCTTCAGAACAACAACAAAAAAATACTACCAGCTGATCAAAACCAGATGTAACAAACGCTAAGATTTATCCCACTGTGGAAGCTTTCCCAGCCTATTTGTACAAAGCCCACTTCAAAGGTCCCTCCACCTTTGCTCAGGTTTTTCACACGCCTCACCAAGGGATCCTCTGTCCTGAGAAGTCAGTGGATCTTCTTAGCAAGGGATCTTATAAACAGCTCTCTTAAAAATAACTTTATCTTTTCATTAACCCTCAATCTTAAGATGTTGCTTAACCCCAAGTCCCTCCAGCACTGTGCTGGAAGCCTTTCAGTCCACACCACACCCTCCAGCAAGAGGCCAACTGGGTATCCTGTGGCACTGATAGTTCCGCCACCCTTGTCTCCTGGAATTCCACACTCAAAAGCCCTCAGATTTAATGTGTGGTACCCAAAGCTACACTCCTGACTGCACTAGAAGCACCTGCTTCTGCTCTGATTTCCAGTAGCCACACAGGACTCGTGCATATTTTGCAGTTCTCCCATCTGTTTAAGGCTATGTGCCTTTCTCTGTGCCTGCTTCTCTGAACACATCACCTCAGACTTCTCTGAACCACCTTGGCAGAGCTGTGCCAGCAGAGTTCTGCAATAATTACGCTGCTCACTCCAAAGCCAATGATGACTCACATCAGCCTTCTGCATAGCTGTGTCCAACAGGAATGGAGGTAGGAGGTTATTCTAGAGTCCTAAATCACATCAGGTTTCCTAGTAAGGCTGGACAAAAGCAGACTTGAATCAAACCCTGGGAAGGGGAAGTGTGGATGTGGGGCAGGGTCCATGTTGATAAGTGTGAGCTGGTACAATCCATTTTTCTGTGTCTCTGCCCATGTCATTAATCAGGCATCAGGGTCCTAATCCCAACACCAGGTGAGTGATGAGGTGCTTTACCACAGGATTGGCTTGGGCACTGCATCATGCCCTGGTTCCCACAGAGGCCACATCTCTGCATATCGACGTGCCTTGCAGCACTCCTGTGTCTCCCAGTCAGGGAAGCAATCGACACAGAAAGAAGGTATAGCCATACAAGTGCCTCCTAAAGTGCTGGCAGAATTGTGCAGCAGCATTTCTGTGGCCCAAACACAGGTCTGAAACACATTTTGGGTGACTGGTTGCATAGCAAAAAGCTGGCTCTTTGATGCAGAACACCTGTGCAAGATGTTAATCTGCTGTTCAAACTACAGCATATTTTGATTCAGTGTTCATACAGGAAGTATCTTGCTGAGGAAACAGTCTCTGTGGGATTACATAGAACCTTTTAGTACCTGTCCATGGAAGCACAAATGGCCTTGGGCTGGGAGGGAAGTGTTTGTAGCGGCATCCACTCTGTGGTGGCACTGGAACCCAAGCAGATCTTAGGATGCTTCATTCTCTCAAATCCCTTCTCCTTTCTCTGTTGTCTGAACTTGGAGCAGCTCTGCTCAGTAAACCCTTTCTGCATCTTTCTGCACTCAGGGTTCAGATCAGCTGACCCACCCCAGGGCTCACATGTGGGCAGCTCTAAGCCATGGAATGTTCTCAGTGACCAGACAGAACACTTCAGAGTGAGGACACGAGTCCGTGCAAGGACGCACACACCATAGCAGCCATGGACACAAACAAACACGAAGGTAAAGCATCCTCTTATTTCACTTCTTGCTAGTATGAAAGACAGCAAGAGAGAAATGTGTTCTCATAGGCTAGGACCTGTCTGCTGGCCACCAGCCAGGCCCCTGAGAGCACCTCTCAGCCATGACAGCTGTGGCCAAATGTTCAGTACTTTCAGTTTCTTAGAAATATCTGGGGGTTGATGTTTTTATCTTATTTTAGAACCACCTCCCTCTCCTCTCTGGAAAATACTCCTGTGGCATAGGTAATGTCCAGTGTGGGAAGTCATTCCTTTTCTTGTCTCATGCCCCACTTCTGCCTTAGGATGTAGCAAGACTTCTGACTGTCCAAAGCTGTGTTTCACAGGAGGGTGCTGTGATGAGGATCTGCTTCTCTCCCCTAAGCGCTTTGCAGAGAGGGGTTCTTGTTCATAACAGTGCCACAACCCAGATATCTGCACCAATCCCAATCTTGCAAGCAGCGAGATGTATCCAGGCCACATTGCTTGAATGCAAACAGTCCTTGCTAAGGTTGGCTGCATTCTAGAAAGTCTGCAAAGCTCAAATCCAGGGTTTTAGTGGTTGCTGACTTCTTTCAGAGGAATGTGGTACTTGCTTTCCACCCCAAACCCCTTGCATTGTGCTTTGCCTTGCCACCTCAGGGGCACTGTCTCTGTATGGTGTGGAGCTCTTGGAACTATGAGCAGGCAGAGCAGCTCTAGGAGTGTTCCACAGCTGTCAACTCAGGAGAGAGACTGGACCACCTCTTTCCCTCTTAAAAGATGCTTGGTGGTGCCAGTATTCATGGCATAGTTAACAGAAAAGTTAATTTCTCTATTATTATTATGACCATTTTAATTTGATGAAATTAGGTCTGTGTACCTAGGCCCTTACACTATAGCAGGCTGAAAAGGAAATTAACTCAGGAATTTTCTCAAATTAATTGGTATGCCCTCATGGGCTGCAAATGTTCACTGCAGAAACTGGGAGATAACCACGAAATCTTGTTTCCCACAAGTGAGACTGTGAGGAGCCTCCTCTGCTTCAGCTCTTTGCAGTGACTTTATATAAATGATCTGGGTTTTGACTGGGTACATTCAGAGAGTGCTCAAGGCAGCGGTGGGAGATAAAGTCACAGTAGCAGTGATCCTCCTCCCCAGTTCTGGTCTTGCTCAGGAGCACTCCCTCACTTTTAATATATCCAAGGGCATTACAGACTGATCCACAATCAAATAGACATGAAAGATCCTTACAGATTTCAGCAGGACATGGGTCAGGCCCTCTGTGTTATGTATTAGATTGAAAGACACCCAAAGAAAATTTGAGGAGGCTCTTCCTTCCAGTGCCATGCTTCTACTTGACACCTCCAGTCCTTCACAGAGCTCAGCATTCAATACACCCACTCATGTTGTAAAAACAGCATCTCCTTGTCCTCCAGCACCTGGTTTGTCTTGTACTATTAATTCAGAAACAGGTTCTCTTGCTTTCTTTGAGTCAGTCCTTACTATCCCACAGCAAGAGCCCAGCAGAACTGGCATGGGCCTCAGTTTCCATGATCCAGGAGAGTCACTGTACACATAGCCTCAGTTCCATACATCATGAGAAAGCTTCAGGCCAAAGGTCGGTTCCTAATTCCTGTAGTTGCAGAGAAGATCTGAAAAAAAAGAACCAGAAAGGCCAAAGCTGTAGATGAAAACAACCTGTAATTTAAAAGTTGAAATGTGAGACTTGGTGCAGGCTGGCTGATGAGTGCTGACCCCAAACAGCTGGCAGTTTGGAGTCATAGTTACTTCTCCCAGTTGGCCTGCTGCTTGCTGCTTTTTGTTTTCCCTAGGAGGAAGCATGAGAGGATATTCCTCAGAGGGTCAGTGTCTGACCCAGCTACTCAGCCCCACAGCTGAGAGAGCCACTAGCATAGGCAGGAAGTGGCACATGAGCAGAGCTCTCTCTGCCTCTCCCTTCTGCAAGTCACTGGGGAATTTGCTCAACTTCCTCTGAATCAGGACAAATCCTGGAGACCAGAACAGGGCCATTTCATAGGTGTCCTTGCTGGTAACCCACATTCCCCATCAGTGGTAAAGAAATCAGAATGGAGCTATGCCTTATATAGCTCTGACTTCCAGGCTTCAACATTCCATTGGCCGACTGTGCAGAGTCCTCCCTGAATGCATTTCCAGCCTCTGCAGGACTGAATCTCTGTGGTCTTAAAGGCCCAGGATGGAAAAGCACCAAGCATCTGCAGCCAGCATGGAAGGAAGGATCTTGGCTTCCCCTGGAGTTGAGCACAGGGTTACTGGTCATGTCTGTGACTTAACAGCAGAGATGAGTGAGGCAAATCCTTGGAGGCAAGAGAAAACCCATCTAGTGGAGTGGCATTCCCAAGCGGAGGCAATCCAGATGAGAAACAGAGTAGCATGGTGTTTGCTGGGAGTGACATCCAGACAGGGAGCCTGATGGAGGAAATAACATGATGGCCATTGGACTGCAATTCCCTCAAAATGCAATGCCAGCACAACTGGCAGCGATTTCTGTGGACAACTGAAGGTTTCTGCACAAGACAGTTGGACTACACGATCTTAAAAAAAAAGGTCCCTTCCAACTCAAATGATTCCATGATTCTAGGATTAATGCCTAGAGGTGTCTCAGAAGTGTCCAAAATACTTCTGCAAAATAGCTATAATCTCCTCCATCAGCTAAATCTGTTTCAGCAATGTTAAGTTGTACAAGATCAGGTGGGATCACCATACCACAAACTCCCAGGACTGACAAAACCAATGAAAAGGTGTAATTCTAGGAGGTTAGAAAAGACATGATTATTGCTTGGACTGCATTGTGACAATATATATTTAAAGATATACAGAAAAGGTATTTTGCCTTTTGTGGAGATTAAAGAATCTGTACAAATATAGTAGAGGATAAAATTGACTGTTTCGGTACAGGAACAGCTCAGTAGTTCTTTAGGACAAAAAACCCCTCTTACCTAAGGCTGATACACAGAACTAAACTTCACAGGGAGCAATTTAGTCCTAATTGAACATAGAAACTTTCTCACTTCCTTGCATGGATCAACTCTGGCCAGACACAGAACAGAAAATAAGTTGAATTTGACATCTGAATTTAGGTGAGTCATTCCTATTTTATAATTGCAGATTATTTTACAAATTATATGCTGTTCAGACCTCCTAAAGTGAGACTTGAGTCCTTTAAAACTGATTTGTTCCTCAAGAGGGATATCAAGCCCTTTATTCCAGTTATTTATAGCAGCCATTATAAGTAATTTTAATTGACTGAAGTTCTTTATTCCCACAGGAGGGACTGAAAGTGTGCCTGTGAGTACCCCTGCAACACAGATTTCCCAGGTAAAGATGAGCAAAATGCCCTAAATAACTCAAAGAGTTTAAAGAGTTACTAATATATAAACAGTAGTTAAAAACCTAAATTAAGTTGAAGGAATAATATAGGCATTTACAAGGAACATGGCAACCGAAACGTGCACTCTGCATGAATAAGTGTCACACATCTTGGGCCTCATCTTAAAAGACTTTTCAGTAAAATTTCTCTGCTCACAACCAGTTGTATTTAGACAGGTGATTTGTGAGCTCAGCTAATTAACCAACTGACATCATTAGCCCAAATTAGAGAATGTCAATTCACTGGGCTTGGGGGAGACTTCATGACTGAGCTTTGATGAGCTTTCAGCAAACCTGATGAACTGTCCCAGAAGGAAAGATCTGTTGACTGACATGGGGTAGGGGTGTCTTAAGCAGCAGAGGTCCAAGTCTTCTGTGGGGCTTTGGGTTATCCTGGCACCCTCCCAGCTCCTCAGACCATGGGGTGCTCTTGCCTGATAATCCAGAGCAGCCAGAGTGTTGAGTCTTTCTGCATGTCTTTGGCCTCCCAGCCAGAAACTTGGAAACCCTGGTGACCAGTTCCTCCTGAGCTCTGTGCCCTGTCTTTGGGCTAACATTTTTGCTGCAATTGGACACCACAGATGCTGTAAGGTTGTCTATTACCACAGCCCAGGGAGTATCTGTCCTGTAAGATGCAGTTTCGCCTTTCTACAGTGATGTTTCCTATGCATTTCCAGTCTGTGGGAAATGTGACAGAGTTTTAAGCACTTTAAACCCTGGTCTTGTTCAATATGCAACTGTAATCTGAGAGAGGAAACATACCCCTGAAGTGGAAATCCAGACTATTTGAGATCTTGTAACCATTGCAACAGTAATGTCCGTAATTGCTTGCAAGTGCACCATGGCAAGTGGAGAAGGCACTGCTTTTCATTAACTACCCAGCACTTCTGTCATCTCATCCTCTTTTCCCATCCAGACAGCTCCAAGGGCCCAGCATAGTGGATCCAATATACATGTGGGATTGCATGCTGGAAACACCATGCATGCACTTTCCAGCTGATGTGTGGGTACTTTAATGAATCCTTAAAAGTCAGTCACCAGCTGGCTCTTCCCTTCTGCTTCAGCAAAGGCCCTGTGGACAATGCAGTTACCAAAAGGGACTGCACAGATGTTGGAAAAAGGGCTGATGAGTACTTGCAGCCCCCTTTAAGCACCTTCATCGTTCTCTTCTATACTTATTCTGCTGCTCTGACTGTATTCCTACCATCCTTTCCTAGGAATATATATGCTGGATATACTCCTAGGATCAGCTTCTTTACCACTGTAAATCGCTGCAGCTCTGCTGCTTTCCTGCTATGAGGCACTGCAAGCCTTCATAATGCTTGGCTGTAAGAGTGCTGCCCTTAAGAGCAGGAGTTAATAGCTGTTGTAAAAATTAGTTGTTTCCTGGTAAAAGTATGCATAATGTAACTCAGAAAAATCAGATCCAAGGCTTGTGTCAAACACTGGACTTTGTGCCAGATTGGTTTCAAGCAGTGTCCTCAGGCAGCCCTCTTTTAAGAGATACAAAGTATATTTACTTCTTCAGACCAGCCCCAAAAGATGTGCAGTGATGGACAGCAGATAAACTGGGGGAAGCACCATAGACAGTACTCCTTAATGGCCACAGAAGGATATAATTATAATATGATATAAAATGATATATTTATAATAGCAGAATTGTTCTGTGCAGTATTTCTTTATAATGAGTCTGCTTTCTACTGGTTTTGACAGGCTTCAGCTCAAGGTCCCAGACAGCAGATCCTGTGTTCTAGTGTTTAGCTCAGGTCCTGTTCTAGTGTAAGGACTTAGGCTGCTGCCAAGCATGGCTGATGCAAATGGCCATCCCTGTGGAGACAGAGCCCTGGACAGCCTGGCCAGTGCTGGGGGAAACCTTGTGGGGACACAGCTACTCAGAGAAACAAGGGCTCCCTCTCATCCTTTTAGTGGCAGCCAGGACAGTGACCCAGCTCACCAAGGCTCTGCTGCCCTCTTTCCATCCCACTCCTTCCTTCCATAAACCATGCCCATCTGCTGTCCACAAGTGTCTTCCCTGGGCCGCCTCAAAGCCTGAACAAAACTTTAGTCTGCAAGGACAGTTGTTATCTTTTAGAAATGTCTTAAATTGCTGTCACCCACCAAGAAAGAGGGGGAAGACTCTGCAGTTTTGCTGCCTTGGGTCTGGGAAGCAGCCATCAGTCCTGTGCTCCCTTTGTGAACAGCATGGTTTTTCCACACAGAGCTGAAAAACATCAGGGCAGCAGGTGAAATAGGAGTCATGAGGCCCAAGAAAGACATAACCTACTACAGACACATGGCACTGGATGCCTCACTGCTTTGCTTTTTCAGGTTTGAGGGCCACACTCCAAAGGCAGATGGGCACTGAAATCTGTACTTGTTACTAAATTATTTAGGTGCCTAAATGCTTTTTTTTAACAGTTTTTTTAACAGGTCTTGGACAGGTTCAAAGGACTCCCTATGACTGTGCAGATGCACTGATCCTCTAAGCGTTAGTTCAATTTAAGTTATTGTTCCTTAAATTCCACAACTTAAGTGTTACCTTTACTCCCATGAGTAAGTGAGCCAGGGCAACACATTACAGTTTACTGTAATACTATTGCTGTTTTACAAAAGCTGTCTTTTTTGGTATGTGTTGCACTTAGAAACTTTAGAAACACAGAATTGACTTGATTTTCCAGAGGGTCACAAACCTGTGAAGTATCTCTCTGGTCCTGTAGGCATACGCTATCCCTGAGAAGACAGAGCCCTGTAACTTGGGCAAGACACGGGCAGGGCCTGATAGTTCAATAGCTTCCATCTGTTTTAGCAGCTTATGGGATTTAAAGGATGGTTTTCTACAGCTTGCTTTTAGAAATGAGCTCAAACTGAAATCCATAGCTACACACTATGCTTGGCAAGAGTTTAAAGATAACACACTGTTCCTGTACCACTTCACTTATTTTGGATCAACCTTGCATCCAATGCAACAAGAATGTAATTCCTCTCTATGCTAACCCTGACCTGCTCAGGGTTTCAGCATTTCTTGTTCCATCATACAAGCTCTGTGGCTGGTTGGTGTTTCTGGCTGCATTCATCCCTCAAGCAGCAACACAAGGATGCATTTCAGTGTCTGAAACAGCCACTGCAAGCTGCATGGGGCTGAGGAAGGATATATGGGGCAGGACAGACTCAGGCTAGGCTCTGGAACACTGAGATGGACACGCAAAGAAACTAAGCTAGCACTGTCACCAGAAAAGCAGAGATTGGTCAACAGTGAATCCCAAAATAACAGGTCACTGTCTGCTCTTTGATGCAGAGGATATTTTGTCCAGCCTCTAATCCAAATCTTTCCTTTTGTTGGCTGACTTCTGCTTTCATAGAGTGTTTCAGTGCACATGGACATCAAAGTCTGCAGTGGTCTATTTTTGCTGATGACTTGCAGTTTCTTACTCTGAAAGCTGAAGGTCAGCAATGATTCCCATCCTATACCCTTCAAAGGATCTGTGTAGTTTACCCCTCTTCTAGAAGCATCTGAGGAGGAGATGGCCAGGCTTGTGGGCAGAAACATTTCATTTTTGGCTTATTCTTCCCAGACCATGTTATTTCCAGGGCCAGCTCCAGGACTGCTCCACTGCGAGCAAGACTTGGGGCTGTGATATCTCCATCCTGAAGCAGATCTCTAAAGTTGATAGCATAGGTTAGAATGGAACAGCATATTCCAGTTGGAAGGGACAGATTTAGCAAACCAACTCTTCACTTGGAGGGCACTGTGTGATGCCCAGCCCTGATGCAGGCTGGCAGACAGACTGTGCCTTGGCCACATCAGCTCAGGGGGCAAATGTGTCAAGCACCTGTGAGCAGGGACGGGAATATGAATATTTTGCACAGTCACAGTCCTTTATAACCCTCCCTCCTCCTCCTCCATGCACATATGTTAGCATGTCTGATGATGCTATGACCATTTGCGCTGAGATATTAGAAGCAGTGCAATCATTGTCTGCCCTAAGCAGCCCCTCTAACCTTCAGGATACATTCACAGTTCACAGGGTGACACTGTGGCCAGGAGGGGTGGGGGAAAGGGTTGTGACAAGGAGTCTGGAGCTTCAGCTGGCTTGGGGACTCAGGGTTATCATCCTGATGAGAGAAATGTCCTCAGCCTCCTGCTCTCCTCTGCACTGTCCCAGTGGCTGCAGTTCCTGTCAATCCCACTCCTCCTACTCAGGCACTCTGGAAATGTGTGTCCAGCCAGATCAGAGTGGGGGCTGTGGGATGAGCGCTGGCGTAGGAGTGGGGATGGCAGGCAGACATCCTCTGTAAAGACACTGCCAGTCTTGACCAGAGGAGGCTGGTACATGCCATTGCCCCGAGGTATCGGAAGCCATCTCTGCTCCATTTGCAGGACTCAAGCGCCTGAGTTCCCGGGGTGGCTCTCCACTTACCACCAGTGCTCCCGTTTTGGACTCAGTTTATAACCAGATGTTAGGCCGAATTTCTGTGGTAAAGGTAAAAACCTCTGTGCGAAGTGCCTTGGGCCGTGACTTTGCTGTGGGCTTTTTGCAGGCAGGACGAGTGTCGCGCTCACAGCAGTGGGGGCAGAGTCCAGGGTCACCATCCCGAGCTGCTCCCAAAAGGGTCCTCCCTGCTTAGCTCTCCACCAGCTGCTGATCCCCCCTCACTGCCCACCTCCACACCTGCCTTGTCTGCTTGCTCTGCCAGCCTGGCTTGCCCCAGTCCATCTCTTGCTTCATCCGGCTATCACTGGCTGCCTCCAGCTTAGGTAGTGAGCTCTTGCAACAGCACCAGGGCCTCTAGGAACAGAAAACAGAGAATGGGCACAGCGTCACTGTATGCTAGGGGAAAAACTCCTGTTCCTTCCCCAGCACAAGTCAGAGCTGCCTCCTTCCATGGAAAGGACGCGTGGCAAAGGAGAGAGCTTCTTGGAGAGCAAGGAGTTAGACCTGTGTGGGGAGAGTAGCACCCCACAAGCATGTGTGGGAGGAGGACCTGCTCAAAACCAGACATGTTCTTGATTGCTGAGCTGCTTTGGAGATTAATAATCTGGCTGCCGTGATTGCAAACCTTCCTGGCATGTTTCAGGATGTCCTCTCCTACTACAGGCTGACAGGCTGCAAACTGCCAAGGAGCCTGCAAAAGCTCAAAAAAGTTTTTAAAAAACGTCTAAAAAAGGGGTACATTGATTGCCCAAGACAAACACCTCCTACTCTGTACTGAGGCTGTAGCAGGGGCCAAACCTCTCCCCATGTTTCCCAGGCATGAAAGGAGGAGGAGAAAGAGAACAGCACCTTACAGGATGGGTTACACTGAGCCTTTGTGACCCTCGGGGACACAAACACCTGAATCTGGGAGGAGAGACTGAACCCACCGTGTTTGTGGTTGCTGTAGTTGCAGGCATTAGCCTCTGAGCTGAAGGCAGGTTTCACAGAAGCAATGCAGGAGCTGTCACGCATCCAGCATGGAGAGTATGCCCTGGAAGAGAAGGTGAAGAGCTGCCGCTGTGCCATGGAAGAGAAGGTGGCTGAGATGAAGAATTCCCTCAACACATTCAAGGTAGGAGTGTGACCTGTGGGGAGGCTGCATACATTCCATGTCAGCTTGTGTGGCAGAGGGAAACATTCCTCTGCCTCCATCAATACTTCCTGTTTGCAAAGAAAAGGAGCAGGCAATTGTTTTGATACAATTACAAGTACACCTGGGGTACTTCCTTTGGCTTTAGGTCTCCCCTGACTGTTCCAACTCAGTCTCTGGCCAACCCATACTCTGGCCTATTTAGCCTTCTTGACTGGCCATGAGGCAGTGCTGAATTACCTGAGCACAAGCTCTGGGCTGCATATGCCATAGGTTTATGGTTGTTCATAGGCTACTGCTGGACCACTGTCCCACAACTCTCCCTGGGTCAGGTCTCCTGCATTTCCTGCAGAAACCAAAGCCACCAGGGAGCAGCAAATTAACACAAAACCCTAAAGCCTTTTGAAGTCGCATTTCCACATGGCTGGGAGGAAGTGCTGCCTGGGTTGATCTGGCCCAAGAGGATAAAGACAAAGTGCTGGAGAGACAGCCTAGCAAGAAGGCCTGATGTATGTACACTTTAGACCAACCAGTGTCTCCATGCAGAACGTAGATGACGAGGCAGGCAGAGGAACTCTTTTATTGTTTTTATTGCAAATTTTCCCCATGGGGTTTTGCTGAGTCAATAATACCTTGTGAAGTTAAAGCTTACTGAAAAAGCCCATTACTAACCCTGTGTCAGGGAGACAGATGGCACCAGGCAAAAGGAGCCCTTGGTGCCAGACGAGCAAGGAAGACAACAAAAAGGGCAAGGACATATAGGTTAGGTCTCAGAGCAACCAGACACATGGTTACCCAGGACACTGTCATAGGGGAAAAGGGCATTTAAAATGCAGATACAAAGAACTATGCAAGCAACAGAAGGGGCAAAGGCTGCTCTCCCTTTGCCTCATGCCCATGTTGGCTATTCAAACACTGAGCTCCCAGTGAAGCCACCTCCTTGCTTGGGGAAAATCCTTTCGTTTACGTGAAACTCTTGAATATTTCTCCTCAATCCTGCTGCTCACACTCATGAAACCTGCAGGAACTTCATGCATCTGAGCTCTACATCTGAGTAAGGTTTGGCAGAAACTGCTTGAGGGAGGATGGACAGAGAGGATATGGAGCCCTCATTTCCTCAGGAAACCAGGCTAAAAGGGCAGATCCATGGCCTGATTGGCAAAAGCTTATACATGTGAGTGCTAACACTGGGATCTGAACCAAGTGCAACATGTGAATACACATGCGGGAAATGTGCTCCCTAAGGTCCACCTCCAAATGCCATTAAGGGCAGGAACCCTCCCAGTGCTTTCAGCTGGTGGTGGATGCCCTGAGTCTCGTCTCCCTCTAGTGCCTTGATCATGTGGCACCACACTGGCTTGGGTGAGTTGCCTATAGAATTAAGATCAGCACGTTGTGCATGGCATGTGTGACATCCTGGACTTGCAAAGGAAGAGTGTCTAATCACAGAGCCACTCCCCACAGCACCCTGAAGCACCTTTTGTGCACACCAGCCAGCATTCAAAGTTGTGCCACATAAGGCTGATGGGCACCCTGGGAATGGTGTGCTTTTGCCTGTTTCTCAGGAGGAGCTCAGCGATGCAAAGTCAATGATTGAAGAAATCAGTGCCAAGCAGGAGGAAATGCAACAGAAAATTGAGCAACTGCAGCAAGAGAAGCGGCGGGAATCACGGAAAATGAAAGCTAAGTAAGGGCCCGAACTCCAGGGTGCTGAAAATGCTAATTAGAAGTGGTGTCCATTTTGTTCCTTTCTGTATAGCATAATTTCTAAATTTTTTTCTTGGCTGGACATGTGTATCAACCCTATTTATGACCAGAAATACTTAAATCACTCCAGGCTTTTAGACACACACCCCACAGAGCAAAGACAGAAGAAAAATGCAAACACCTCACTGTGATTCCAACACCCCCCAGCAACTCCCTGGAGAACCAGGGCTTGATGGAACAGATACCCACTAAAGATATGCTGGGGCCGTTGAAAGTCAGAAGCCTCCACCATTCAGACAACAGCACTGCAATTTCCCCTTCCAAGCTTGCAGGAGTCAATGGTCCTGATGGTGCAGTCATGCTCTGCTTTCCTGTCACCAGTCTTTTCTCCTCTGAGCAGAGTCAGAGAATGTTTGCATACTGCTGGGCCACATTGATGCTGTGATGAAGCAAATGGTTGTCCAGCTTGGCCTTAATTAGCCTCCTTCTGAAAACAGAGTTTTGATCATGAGTCTATACAGCTGCCTTGATGCAAAAACTTTGCAAATCTAGGCTAGGCCCTCACCTAATTAAACTATTTAATTAGATGAAATATGCTGTGCAAAAGAATAGATCTGAAATAACCTTCTCCTACAGCCACTAGAAGTTATTTCCAGAACACAGTTCATGAATTGCCACTTCCATCAAAGCCAGCTCCTTTCCTGGTCTCTGCTAGAGTTGCCCTATTTCTGACAGTGTTGGCCCCAAATGTAGTGTAGGAGCTTCGCCTGTAGCATTCAGACTTTGCAACCACTTTGTTCTTTGTGTTTGTGCAGAAGAGCACAGAAGGATGACCACGGGTCACAGACAGTGCCAACACCTCTCCAGGGTAGCCCATTTCGATCCATCAACCTCCCAGAACCTGTACTGATTAATGAAGATTTTATGAGTCTTTTACACAACGTGACTTATGAAAAAGGTAGGAAACAGAATAGGCAAATGCAGTGCCTTCCTCAGGGAAAACAGAAAAAGATCACTGGGGTAACCTGGGTTCAGGAAGTATTTGCTTTGCGAGTGCTGTCCCAACGGCCATTTCTTGCCTCCTCCAAGGAGAGGGATGCAGGCTAGATCTTCATTCCTGTAGTGCCAGTGACACAGATACAGAACCACATGGGGGGTCATGATAAAAATCCTGGTTTTGTTTCTGTGTGAGGTAGGAGGGCACAGGAAGGAGGATCATGCCTTGATGGGGAAAATACTTTCAACTGCCAAACACTTCGAAATTGGAATCAAAGAAAAGGTGATGGACAAGAGCCTTTCATTCTATAATTAAGTTTGAGGGTCTAAACTGTTCTATCACTCTCTTGCTGTTCAGATAGGAAGACAATAAAGACATATTCATTTAAAATGTCAACAAAGGCAGAGATTAGATGAAAACCATGTGCTGTTTTCTATTCTGTTTTGCTCAGAACCTGCTAGTCATTGCCATTCTCTGCTCTATGCTCTGAGGTGGTGTGTTAGCCCTCTCCCTCATATCCCTCTTGCACAGCCACCTTTCTCACCCACTTCTCCCACTGCTCCTTTCTTTCCAGTCTCATTCCTCTGCTCTTCAATAAGCTACTTTCCACTCAAAATGGAAGCCTGTCTCTGTGTCAGGTCTCCATCATCTCTGTTCTGTGTGGAATACCTTCTACCCAACATGCACCTGCATGCCAGGAGAAGCTAAGACTGTTCACATTCCTCTGCAGTCACAAAGCACGGAGCACAGCAGGGGCCCCACATTATCTGCCTGCAAGTTCTACTGAAACACAGACTGTCACAAGAGCACAGCAGTAAAGATCCTCCCTGCTGGAGAGTCCAACAGGGGTGTTTTCATAGCAAAACTGTGAAAGACTGGAGGATTTAACCCTACTGAGAGGGCCTGGCAGGAAGAAGCAAGCTCTACAGTTGCCTTCTGTTAAAGTTCCCTTTGTTCTTCAACAGTGTCTGACACCAGGATCATGCCCATGGGAGAAGGAGGCGTGAAAGTCATATCAGGCCCAGGTAAGAAAATATCAAACATCAAAAGACAGCAGGACAATTCAGTTAGCATGCTTGCTTTACTGCACTAAAGAAATGCTTTCATGGAAGGCATTTCAAAGGGATGTCTTTCACTCTGCCCTGTACCTCCATCTTCCTACTTGTAGTTGAGATATGAGGGCAAACCTGTGTCCCTGAAGTGTCACTGATGACCAGTGCCAAGGATTTGGCAGAGAAAGCCTTTGTGCTGTTGCTTTCCTCGATTCTAAGTGCTTTTGCAGAAAGGAAGAATTGAGGCTTCCTGATGTGACAAAGAATAGTGAAAACACTACTTCTCCCACTTGGGAAGAGATGGTGTTTCTTCTTCTCTAATATATGTCTAATCTTGGATCGTATTTGGCTTGAAAATAAACGCTGGAAGAGTGCAAACCTTGTTCTGCTGAAGAGCCCCCAACTGCACTTCCTTTGTAAATTAACTCTACAAGGCTACAGCCCTTGTGAAGCACAAAGAATGTTCCAAATTCACCTTCCAGTGCTTCAAATGGATAGAAACATAGCTTAGCTGCCTGCTGCAGCATAACCTGTCAGAGACATGCTGAGATATCAGAGTCCATAGACCTGTTTATCATTGCAGGAGCAGCCATAGAGACAGATGACAGCCTCAAGCCTTCCCTGGCAACAGAGGGGCAGTCGAAAATGCATCTGCCATCAACAGTATGGAAGCAGCCCAAGGACACCAAGGACTGGGGAGATGAATACATTTCCAAAGAGCAACCAGAGAGAGGGAAAGACATGGGCCAAAGCAGATACAGCTCAGCAGACAATATAATATGTGAACCCTCTTTGGCTGGTAAGGAGTAGAAAACTCTGGCTAGAGAGGCTCAAAGCTGTATCCATGCCTAGTGAGAGAGGGCTGGTGATCAGCATCCATGGAGGGAGACACACACCAGTTTCTGCTGCTGGGGGGAATCTCTCAGGGCCTCACACTCCAAGACCTCTGGCCTTTGTATTCGCTGGGCTGTGTGACTGACAGAACCACTCTGTACCCAGGACAGCCCTTCTCCTTTCCAAGACCTGTCAGGTTCAGAGTACTGATGGGATTGCAGCAGTGTAGTTACTTAAGTGGGTGAAAAATATAATTTCTCATTCTGCAGGGATTCTTCAGGATGGAAAACTCTGATATGAGTTGTGCCTTAGATTACTTGTTTTGTTATTCTTAGAAAAAATTCATATTCATAGGGAAAAACACACTTGCTTTAGAGCTTTCTTGGCAAACTGTGGCTCTAGTCATATCTGGGGCATGCTGTAGCATCAGGCTGGAGTTTTACATTTTGGCTAAAGAAGACACAAAAAATGAGACATTGACATTATTTTTAAACAAGTTTCTCCTTTCATAATCACTTCACCAGTTTAACATGCAGCTGTCTTTGAGGTCAGTATTTTCTTACTTTTAAACTTAACCATTTATCTTCTGAAAGCCAAAAGGCAGAACATTGCCTTGGAGCTGCTGGAGTCAGAAAGGAAGTACGTCATCAACCTTTCCTTAATCCTGAAGATCAAGGCCACACTGCAAGGGCCGGATGTGAAAAGAAGCACCAAAGAGAGAAGGTATTTGATGTAATGTGCTCTCTGTCTTTTGGGGAGTTTTCTCCAGTCAATATTACTTCTGCATTATCCCCTCACAGACTTTTCTTACATCCACACAGAGATCTTTGAGCACTTAGTTTATTTTTAGTTGAAAACTGGAGGCACTGAGAGGTTTTTGCAGTCATTAAAGATGTTCCTGCCTGTCCCTTGCATCTTGTCCACCATCTTCATTCTGATTCTGGGTGAAATCAACATGAAGTAGCAGAAAGGCAGTAGCACATTTTGACCAGGTCTGCATCAATGGGTTGTCTCGTGAAAGGGCCTGGCAAATGGGACAACACAGAAAGCTGGGGAGTTCTCCAAGCTCTCAATGGAATGGCTCGGGACCACAGTCCTGCATCATCAGCCACAGCAGCATTGCCTGGGGGATTTTAGTGCTGCTAATTCTGGTCAGCTACTCAATGCATATAAGGGAAAGCCTAAGGAGCTTTCAAAACACCTTATTAATAGCCAGTTGGAGAGGGTACTTGCATGTACACAGCAGCCAAAACAGGACCCTCTAATGCAGCCAGGGCTCCAACTACAGGAGTTAATAACACCAGCACTATAGCAGCAATAATGGGTCTAGTCAATATTACATGTGAAAGGCTGTGCTGACTACTCAGGAATGCCCACTTCAGCAGTATTCACTTACTAGGGGTGAGGTTTTGCTCTGTGTAACCAGTCTGATTTGGTCTCCCGTTAGCTTTTTCCCCAACTCTTTGCGATTCCTGGTGCAGCAGCATGTGGATTTACTGCACGCTCTCCAGGAACGAGTCCTCAGCTGGCCACGACAAGGGATCCTAGGAGACATCTTCCTGAAGCTGACAAATGATGAGGTATGTTAAAGACGTCAATCATTTTGTTAAAGACCAGAATCTTGTCATGATTCATTATGTTTTGTTGGGGCATAGGTAGGCCCAGGCACCATGAACAGAGGGGCTGTGCTGTGCAGCTGTGGTCTGAAGGGTAAGGCCTTTCATCAAGCCCCCTTGGAGCACAGTTCTGGGGCAAACAGCCCCTTTGTTGTTCAGGGATCCCACATGCTACACTCACCTGTGGGCAAACAGCCTTACAACTCAGCTCCATAAACTACATAAGACCCAGACCTGCTTGCAGGAGCCACACATGAGCCTTGGCAGCTTGAATGGCTATATTTCCAGTGAGGGTGTGAAAAGAAAGTGGTTCTGATGCTCCCCTTCCCCAAAAAACCTTGCTCAGAGTTCTGACAAGCAGGTGGGCAGGCAGAGGTTTGTTGCACCCACTTCTGTTGCCCAGGTGAGCAGCAAGGATGTGTAAAAACTCATCTGATACTTTTTAAAGAGTCTTAGATAAGAAGAACTTCTAACTGCCCAGCCTCTCTATCCCTACCCACCTGGAGTAAAGCTTTACACACTGTGCTCAACAGCTGAACACATTTTATAAAACAGACTTTCCTGAGAAGTTCCAAGCCCTGAAGGAGTGAAATAGCAGCTCTGCTGCACTGGTGACCTTCCAGCAGTGATGGTGAGGAATCAACAGTTTGGCTGGCTCTGTGACCAAAAATCTCTGTTAAGTTTGTTTGTTCTTTTCTCTTTCTCTTTTGTAAGAATAATTTCCTGGACTACTACGTTGCTTACCTGAGGGACCTGCCAGAATGCATCTCTCTGATCCACGTGGTGATCCTGAAGGAGGTAAACTTCCTGCCTGCTTCCCAGACATGTAATGGCAACATGCAAGCCTGGATCTCTTCCTGTTCTGCTTACCCATGATAGAACTCTCCTGCCAATCCACTTGTTCTGTTTTCTGGAGGTTGCCATGGCTGACAGGCACCTACAAAAGACAGTTTTAACACCTTCCTCATTGTCTGAAACCACAGCTGTTTTTCTGCTGTGCCATGAAACAATGTCTCAGACTAAACCTCCCAAAAGCTTGCCTATGCACATGCTATCCAGACCTCTTCCAGGAACTGGCTTCGGGAAAATGGAGGACTCATCCAATGATCGAGTCCATTGTAAAGAAAAGTCTTCACTTTCAGCTTCAGTTATTTGGTCCTGGATTCTTGGTTTAAACTTGGAAAGTTAAATATAAAGATGGTTTAAAGTGCAAAACTGAACCACATTTGCTTGCTTCCAAGATATTTTAATTTAGAGGTCAATCTCTTTTTGTTCAATTAATTTGAGCCTAAACTAAGAACTGTGTTCTGAACAACAGTGTCTTCTTGGGGTTTCACTGAAACTTAACTAGTGCACTTTCCACGTGCCCCCCTAATTAATTAGGCTGAGTGTCCCTTGTAGATAATCCCCAACCTAAATGCCTGGTGTGCCCATGTGAACTGTTGTAGCTCCTTACAGCATAACTACTCATTAAACCACAAAACCATCTGGAAGGAGATGTGTTTTATGGGTGGAAAAGACTCTTAAGTCGCTTTCTCTATTTCAGGTAGAAGAAGAAATCAAGTCTGATCTCTACATTCTTTTCTTTCATATAGTCCAGCGAATCCCTGAATACCTTATTCATCTACAGGTAGGGCCCCAAGATGGAAACTGTGTTGTTGAACTCCTATCACATCAGGTGACTTTTAACTCAGAGCTGGTATTTGGGCCTGTACAGCTACATGGTCCTGACAAAACCAGTGAGTTCTCTGAAGAAAAAAAAATTTTGCAAGGGAAAGCCAGCTAACAATAGGTTAAGCTTCATCTTTTTCCCATGAGGCTTGCTTATATTTGCCAGTTTCTCCAATTAAGCTAACAGAAACAGCATTTGTCCCCTGAGAAGCCAAAGGCTCTGCTGTCTGCTGCTCTGGGAAAACAGAAGGCCAGAGAGGGGACACATCTGAGAGGGCTCCTAGGGCCCAACAACCTGTCCTACAGAGAGATGGCTGATAAAAAGAGTTCTGGTTCCCAGAAGGCTTATCTGAATTGTACTGAAACATTTCAGACAAGGCAAATACACAGAAAGCAAGCCCTAGAAAAATCAAAATATTGGTGTATTCACCCAAAGCTAAACTCAACCAGTGCATCACCTACACATCCCATGATTACATTTATAGTAGTTCCTTGTGAATTTGCACCAGACTAGAGGAAGGCAGGCCTCATCTCAATCCCTCAGAAACTCAGAGCCTAGAAAAGCTCCCCCAGGGCAGTGCCATGAGCACTCCAGAGCCCTAATCCATGGTTCCAATAGTGCCTTCTCCCCAGAAAGGGTCAGGACAGCCTCCAAACAGCCTGCTCTCCTCTGTGCCTCAGAATGTCCTGAAGTTCACGGAGCAAGAGCACCCTGACTATTACCTGCTGCTAGTGTGTGTGCAGCGCCTCCGGGTTTTCATCTCACACTACAGCCTCCTTTTCCAATGCAATGAAGACCTGCTAATACAGAAGAGGAAAAAACTGAAGAAGTAAGCACAACATCAGCTCATTTCTGTCACCAGGGAAGGGAGGGGTGGGGGAAGCCTGGCAGGTCCAGGTTTAGGTCCAGGCAAGATCAACAGGAACATTGCTCTGTTGAAATAAAACAAAGCCCTTTGCATCTGAATGCTGGAGAACAACTATTGGCACTTGCCCTCCAAACTGAGGTCAGATTTGCAGTGGGCCCTTCTTCCTAACTCTGAGAGTGAAAGAAAAATCACTTCTAAATCCTTTTAAATATAGCAGCCACGTTTCATGGAATCATCTGATTCCTTAAGCTCGCAGCAAAGTCACTCTCCAGTGGGAAAACACACGGGGATTTAGCTCTGGCAGTTCAGCTCCGGGCCCTGGTGAGGGTGAGGACTGTTTCCCTTATGGGCTGAGACTCCAAAAGAATGGTGTTATTTTATCTTACTGTGGGAAGAGGTGGGAGAAACAAAAGCCTCTCATAACCTGTTTGAGATGAAGTATGACAGAAATTACCCTGAATGTAGATTCTCAAGTTGCAGTTCAGAACAATTCCTTGAAATCAAGGCTTTTTACTAAAATCAGAATCTGGTTGCCTTTGTTCCTTGTGATGATTTACCTGAGGAGTAGGACAAGATCAAATTTCAAGGGAAGCTTCCAATTATGGAGGGTGGTAAAGGGCTGGAGCAGATTTCTGGGGAGGGACTGCTATCAGGAGAGGTGTTAAAAACACCACAGAAAGCAGGATGCCCTGCTGGCTGGAGCAGACTGGGTGGAACAGGCTCTTCCTTGGGGTGGGCAGAGGTGAATGGGAATATTAAGGTCACTCCCAGTCCTGTTTTCTGTGCTTCTACATGCTTGTGCTCATTCCCTGCCTTATTTCTTAGCCCGACGATGGATTTCTCATCCCTCAGGTCATCCCTGGTGAAGTTGTACAAAGGTCTCACCTCCCAGTGTACAAGCCAGGAGGTTTCTCCAACACCCAGTGCAGCATCAATGCGGGACAGTGGAATCCACACTGAAGAGGCCATACAGTCATTCCCAGCAGCACCTTCCTCTGGCACAACCACCCCGTAAGCCTGTTGTCCTTGTGGGCAGCTTTCAAAGTAGGCTGAAAACTCTCTCCTCATCCACACCATGCCAGTGACACCAGGCAGCTACAGGCTGTAATTTCCAAAACCACTCTCTCTATATGGATAGAGAGATGAAGGGCTGGCTCCATCCTGCTATCTCCTACCATGTCGTTTACAAGCAGGGAATGTTTCTGAGCTCTACCCAGGGCTGCCTGCTAAGGCAGTATGTCAGGGAGGACATCAATTTGTTTAGGCCTGACAGTGGTGTGCACAGTAACGCTCTACATTATTCACTGTCAACATTACAAGAGCTGGGAAATAAGACCAAGATTTCAGAGCAGGAAAAAATTACTTTTCCACACAGCACACAATTGAACGATGTGATTAGCTATCACAAGATACAAGTATAAAATGGGTTAGAAAAGACACAAGACTAAGTCAAGACAAACAGGGCTGGAAATCTTCACAGAATCACAAAATATTCTGAGTTGGAAAGGACAAGAATCATTGAGTTCAACTCCTGGCCCTGCACAGAATCATCCTCAAGAGTCACACCAAGTGCCTGAGAGCACTGTACAAACACCTTTTGAACTCTGTCAGGCTTGGTCCTGTGACCATTGCCCTGGGGAGCCTGTTCAGTGCCCTCTGGGTGAAGAATCTTTCCCTAATATCCAACTAAACCTCCCCTGACACAACTCCAGGCCATTCCCTCAGGTCCTGTCACTGGTCACCAGGGAGAAGAGATCAGTGCCTGTCCCTCTGCTGTCCCTCATAAGGAAGCTGCAAACTGCAGTGAGGTCTCCCCTCAGTCTCCTCCAGGCTGAACAGACCAAGTGACCTCTGCCGTTCCCCTTTGGCTGTTTCCAGCCTGACAGGTGCCAAATGAGATGATGAGAGAAGCATGCTAGACTTACCTTTATTCTTATAAAATTTGTGGCCATTGTGCTTTCTTATCTCATTTGATACTAGCAAGAGTTTGGCTGCATCATTCCCAGTCCACTCTGTTAGCAGTGATATAGGTCAGTCCTTAGCCTCCTTCTCCCCAGACTGCCCAAACCAATCTCCCTCCTTTCACTGTTTGCTCCAGGCCTCCACCTCAGCTGGCACCACCCCCACATTCATCCTGAACTGAAGACTCAGCTGGAACACAAGGAGGGTAGGAACCCTCCAAGTACTCCTCACACATTTTGAGGACAGAGTCACCTTACCCAAGAGAAAAACTCAGTCCACCTGAAAAGACAACCAGACCACAGGAAAGTGAGGCACAGCTCCTACATTACAGAGAGAGAAGGAAAGTTAAAATCTAAAATGCAGAGGAAGAGGAGAGAGATGGAGCAATTGGCTTCTCATCTCAGTTTCTATTCATTTCATGCTGTAGAGTATAAAAGTCAGCCAAAGCTATTGGATAAGCAGTTCTGTCTCTCCAAGTTTGATCCTCCTAACCAGCCAGGCAATTTCTGTAAGAGACACCTCTGTTACTGTTCTCCAAGAGAGTAGAGTACCTTTTGGCCATAAAATCAACATAATAGGGATGAGAGAGTGAGGCAGTGGGGGGAGATTTGTCATGCTGTCTCTGTTATCCTTTAGTATTCCACTTCCGTCTGTTTTTTTGTTTTGTTTTGGTTTTTATTTTTAAGGCATTTGATACCGCAGATGAAAAAATCCCAGCCAACTGTTATGGAGAATATCCAGGCTGTAAAGCCCCCTGACTGGGAGATGGAAAGCAGAAAACATGAGAGGCCAGAGAACATCCTTGCCTCCTCTCAGCTGACAGAGCAGGAGCTCAAGGCCTTGACAGCCCCCTTGCAATCCATCCCCGAAATGGAGTATGAAGCACCACCGGCTGACGCAGTGGGGAACACTGAGAGAGCCATCAGAACCTCCGTGGAACTGCTGCAGGATGCCAGAAACTTTGCACCAAGCTACGAAGAGTTTGACTACCCTGGGGAGGTTTTCACCATGCCAGGTCCCTACGAAGACGACACCTTCCAAAACCTCCCTCTCTTTGAGAACTGCTCCCCGGCCTCTTCTGAGTCCAGCTTGGATATTTGCTTCCTTAGGCCTGTGAACTTCACATCAGAACCAGAGAGGACAGACCACGCCTTGCAGCCACTGCCTAAGAGCTGCACTCCCGTGAGCAGCAGCACCTACAAACGTGAGATGTTCCACAGCAAAGGGAAGCAGCTGAGCAGGTCACTGAAGGAGCTGCCACGGAGTGCGGAGGGCGTGAGCACCAGACTCTACAGCACACGGAGCAGCAGTGGGAGCCGTCTGCAGCAGAAGCAGGACAGGAATGTTCAGCCTCACATGATCTCAGCCTCATCTCGAAGCTCCCAAAGGAGCTACTTCCCCCCACAGAGAGGAGCGGGTGAAAAACCGAGCTTTTTGGAAGTAAGGAGGCTTAAATAGGAGGAGGAAAAAAAAAGGCACATGGCGGTGCAACAGAGCAGGAGAAAGATCTGAGATACAGTTAGAGTAGAACACGACAAAACAGCTTTCAAGCCCACACATTCCATGTCCTCAACTGCATGTACACGCCCAAGGGAGGGTCAAGACAGCTTGTTTTCACACACATCTTCCCCAGGGACAAGCATGGGTTTGAGGTGCACAGCTGGCTGAGCTAGAGCACCCTTAAGACAAGGTATCCTCTTGTGTGTCTCCACCTGTCACTGAGCTTCCCCCCAGGTAAATGCTCTGAGCAGGTCACAAAGTTTATACAAAGCTGTTCAAAATTAGTGCTGTGGTTGGCACCCAGTTAAACAGGTGCCTTTCCACCTGCTGTGAGGAGTGCTGGGTAAGTCATGCCAGTGTAAACCAGAATGACTTGGACAAGCTCAGCCCATTTACACCAGCAAGGATTTGGTCCATAGTTTTTGTTTCACATGTATTTGTTGCCTGGATTGTACAGATCCATGCCAAAGTCTGTGTGAGAACAGTCAGAGCCCAGCAATTGTGTCCCTCAGATGGGACATGACAAACAGCACAGTAACCCTTCAGGGACACCAGGTCCTGCAGGAACAATGTTTCTGTAGTCTCTGTTTCTGACTCTGTTCAGAGTCAGCTTTGGGCTGTCACAGCCAAGAAAGTGGAGGCCAAGGATGCTCTGAGGTGCTTAGATTGGAGACTGTAGATGCAAATGATGATGGGAGGTAGGTTCCAACAGCCTGACTGAAAAGGCAGCAAGGAAACTTCAAAAGAAAAGAAAAAAAAGCCTAGTGAGTGAAGGAGGTGGTAGGTGGTTGAACAGGGGAGATGAGGCAGAGGGAGAAGAGCCATGGGGACACAGCCACCCCAGAGAAAGGGGCCTATGAACTCTTTGGCACTCACCTGCACAGAACTATGGCCCACAGCAGGGTGCAAATGTGGAGTTTGTCCAGAACTGCAGGACATGTTCTCCCCCACAGTGCAAAGGAAATCACCATGGCAGTGGTGGGCAGAATTGGAGAAAAGGGTCCTGTCCAGAGTCTTGCTGAGAGGAGCTTCATACTCTCCTGAAAGAGAGACAGAACTTTTAGTAGCACATTTACCACAAGGTGTGTGTGGTAATGAAGCCTTGTGCCCCACAGATACAAAACCATGCAGCAGCAGAGCCAGCAGAAGTCTTTCACACCTCATCACAGCTCCAAAGCCTGATGCCTCCCTGCCCTAGGGGAGAAAGTAGAGGGTGGGAAGTTCTTCCAACTGCCCAAGCAATTTTGCTCCCTCACTGACAAAAGAAGCTAGTGAGCTTCTCCTGAACAAAAAACTTAGCAAGAAAGGCTCCAGTTCCCTCTAACAATGCTTATCCTTCTATTCCTCTGTCACTGCCTCAGCCTTAGAGCCAGCAACAAGCTCTCTGCAGTGTTGTTTCCCAGCCTTGTCAGCACCTCCTCACCCAACAGGTCCCTCCTAGCACAGAAAGAGAAACAGAGAGAGAAGGGAACAAGAATGTGAGGTTGCAAATGCTGGTTAAATTGTCTTTTCCCTTTTAGGAGCTCCATGCAGAAGACAACACCAGGTTCTGCCAGAAGGATGACAATGAGCAAACATCCTTCAGCGACCACAACCCGCGGCACGAGCCCAAGGGGGGGTTCCGGAGCTCCTTCCGCAAGCTCTTCAAAAAGAAATAAGCAGCCCCAAGAAAGGCAGGCCACAGCCAAAGCACAGCAGTGCTTCCCCAGGTTCCCGAGGGTGGAGACAGACAGCAAAGCCCCAGGATCCCCCTGACTAACACAAAGGCTGCTCTTTCTAGCACAGGGCAGGGCCAGGCTTTGGGTTGCAGTGGAGCTCAACCAGCAGGTCCAATAAGCACAGGAACTTGCTAGCTTCCATCCCTACCGGAATGAACTTCCCTCAGTTTTGGAAAGCTCTGGTCAAACCTTAGTATCTTCTCCTCCCCCTCACCCCCAAAACTGCTTGATTTGCCATACATCTTTGCTCTTCCAAACTCAAGGCAGGTCTTATTTGGGCTCACCCACGACAGAAGGGTTACTTTTACAGCCCTGGCATCCTGGCCAGAAGTCTAAAATACCCTTCTTTCCTCTGCTTTCCAAAAAAACTCACCATCAAAGATGTATTCCAGGAGGCCAGCTCGCATTACCCAGGTGGTTTGAGAAGGTCTAAGAAGCATCAGCTGAAGCACCTGAGCATTGCACTGCCTAATCAGCAACATCCTTTCTTTTGAACCTCTCCAAAATCCTATTTCACCTCCTGTGTGAATGCTGTTTTCCTGAATTGCATCCTGCTGTAGGAATCACTGCTTCTGCTCTCAGAATCGTCCGTGTCTCCAGGCAGGTGATGTAAGCAGGATCCAGGGCCTGTCACAAGAGACACTCTTCCCCACCTTATCCCCAGTGTGGATCAATGCAGGCACTGGTAGTGCCAAACAGTGTCCTGGCTCCTGGAAACACCTGGAATACCTGGAATACGCTTTGCTAACTCTTTGGCCTGACACCCTCGTGAGCCCCACCATGTGCAGCTTTGGGAAAGTTCTTCCAGCTAAAAATGGAGGCACCAGGGCAGGAAAGTTAATGATGCACCATGTTCAGAGTCATAGCCCTCCTTCTTGTGCAAGGACAGATCAACAAGGCCACACACAGGCCACCCTCCTCACACCTGGACATGACAAACTCTCAGGAACTCTGATCTCTGCAGAAGACTGAGAGAAGCTCTGCTGTGAAACCTGTGTCACACACCAGCACAAAGAGCACCACTGGCACGGAGGTGTTACCAATGCAGTACTGGTGAGCTTGGCTGTCACCTGGAGCTGGGATGTTCTGAGGGCAGTTTCAAGAGCAACTGTGGTTTTATCACCTTGTTTTGACAAGCCTGTGACACTGGTCTGTCTAAAGGACAGCTTCACTTTAAAAAGTTGTGAACTGTCTCCATGGGGCCAACAGCAATGCCTTGGGGGAAATACTGTGACACTGGGGGCTTGGGACTCCCCACATCAGCACAAGGGTGGCTGATTTTGGGGCCAAGGGAAGAGCACCCACCATGCTGCATGGTTCTCCTGGCTGTGGCAGCAGGACAGGGGAGCCTAGAGCAGCGGCCAATACCTGCTGCAGATGCAGGGCTCAGAGCTCTCCAATGTTGACTGACCTGCATTTACCACCTGCTTTTCCTCCTCTGCTGGAGCCAAAGGGTGAAAAGGGCTGTGAAAAGGGCTATCCAAACAGACAAAGTCCATCCTTTACTGCAATCAAAGTTTTCCCAACGTTTCAAAAATGTGACCAAGCAAAACCCCAAAGATTAAGATGTTTTAGCTGGTTCCTCTCCCACAGATTTTAATGAAACAAATATCCACTTCTCCTCCTTACAAAAAGGAAAGTACCATAATTTCCTCCCCTAGCTTTTGGAAACTACTCTGAGAAGATTTTTTTTAATGTAAGGCTTTTAATGGCAAAAAAAAAAAATCTCCTTCTATCTCCTTCCCTTTCCCTCACATCCTCATAAAATTACAAATTCCCTGTCCCTTTCCAGTCAGGGCTGCTCCATGCTGACCAGCCACTGAATCACAGACAGTTCCTAGGATTTGGCAGCTTTTAGTAAGACTGTGCAGGGCCAGGATAGAAATTACGTAGGAAGAGATAGATACTAGTAACTGCAGCATTGGCAAAGCCTATTTGTTCTGCACAGGAATCAGCCACAGACAGAACTGTTTGTTTGTCCATGGAACCAGAGCTGTATCACTATGGACAAGTGTCCACTGTAATGCACTGATGCTGTCAAGGATTCTGATTCTTGTGGTTTTGGTCTCATGTATATAATGACACTTTTATCCTTCACAAAACAAACCTGCTTTTCATATTTGCCAGGCAGATACCAGGACAGAAACAGGACAAAGGAAAAAAAACTACCTGCTCACAACTCCTGGGTGAGGAAATCCTTCCAAAGAGGCAGACCCTTGCTTGTAAAATGCATGTGGATTCAGCTTCTATTTTAGTGATTTAAGGCACAGTCAGAACTTATGGTTATTTCTTTATGATTCTCTATGAGTTCTTACTTCCAGGCCTATACTTACCACTTGCGATGTCCTTGTACCTGCTCAGAATCTGCAAATGTCATTAATATGAATGAATGATGCTTGGCACCACACATGCACAACCTGTTGCAGGATCCATTTCAAATCCATCTTTAGTGTACATGTGTGCTCTGGATTATTTTTCTTCCCGTGCTAAATAAACGTTGCCTTTAAATAATGCTGTTGCCTCTTGTACTGAGTCAACCAGAAGGTTGCATCCATTAAAAGAAACATGTTTCTCTGGTCCCTTTCTGAGGCAACATGACTTACACAATCCTGTATTCTTACAAGTCCAGCCATGCAAGCTGACTGTTGACTGTTCCCTATATGAGGTTCTAAGCCTCTTATGCAGAACTCAGCTGAGTCACTCCCCAGGCTTCTAGTCAAGATCCTGTTGTTGCTGCAGCTCACTGTGACAGATCTTCATCTCCTTAGATTCTTCTAGACCACACCTCTCCATAGCTACACTCCCTGATTAAGTCAGCCATCCTAGAGTCAAAACAAGAAAGTATTACTCTGGAATAGATGCAACAAACTTGTCCAAAGCAATTCCAGTAACATGTCCTTGATCACCTACCACTGTTTACCTTCTTTTAAAAAATATTACAGATGTTCTGCACATTTGGCAGCTAAACTGTCATGCATCTGGCAAAAGGGCTTTTATTTTATTTTTCCCTTTCAACTTCTCAGCCACCCAGTACAGGATTTTACACCTGCTGGCTAGAAAGTGAGGAAAAAAACCTGACTCTTTACTTAGTTTCCCTCATAATACATTATTTCCCACTGAACACAAAAGGTAAATTTGCTCCCAGTGGTCAGAAAATGCATTGAATGGTGGTTTGGGTTTTTTTAATGAAAAATAAGGAATGGAATTTACAAAATAAGAGCATTTTTGTTTTTACACCTGTGTGAGGCCACAGGTTTCTCTCCCAAAGAAACATTTCACCTATGCATTGTCTGGGTTTAGAAATGACAATTCAAAAATCTTTTCCATGAAGCCCAATAATCTACTGTGTTCAACAGTGGTACTTCCAGATATCACTGGGAAAATCTAATTTAAAACACACACAAAAGACAAATAATTAAATATCCCACAATGTCACTCTAAAACTTGAAGGATCTAAATCCCGTGTATTAGCATGCTCTTTCTGAGACAGACCTCTCCCTCCCTGATTTAAGAGAGGCACATTAGAGCAGCAGGTTTGCCCACACTGGAAAGTGAGGATGGAGCACTCCAGTGCTTCCATGGTATCAACCCTGAAGGAAGACAATATTCCCCATTAGCAGACAAGTTTGTAGCAGGGGCTGCTGAACTGCCATGACAATGGAGTGTCACCATGGGGTCACCAGGCAGCACAACAGCGACTTTCCACACAGCGGCTGAACAGAAGCAAATACTCAGGACCTGCAAAATCACCACAGAATCATGGAACAGTCTGGGTTGGAAAGGAACCTTTAAAAGCCATCTAGTCCAACCCCCTGCAGTGAGCAGGGACATCTTCACCTAGAGCTCAGAGGTCTTCCAGCCTGACCTTGAATGTGCCAGGGTAGCCTGTCTCTGGGGTACCAGTGCCAGTCATTCACCACACCCATTGTAAAACACTTCTTTCTTATATTTTGTCTAAATCTACCTTCCTTTAGTTTAAAGCCATTACTCTCTGTCCTACTGCAAGAGGCCCTGCCAAAAAGGTTGTCCCCATCTTTCTTATAAACCTATGAAGTTCTGCTATATAACCCTGCCTGCACAGTTTGCAGTGGTTTTGGCTGACTTTTAGCCATATATCAGCTCTCTACACTAATACAGCAACTCTCCAGGCCTCCACACAACCACATTTCATTGTCCAGATCACATCATCACCCCAGGCCACACCAGACCAAATCAGGGTCATTCTACCAAGGAGATAGAGCATCATTAAAATGATTTAATTTTCTATGTGAAAAGTAGTGTCACTAATGCAAACATGATCCAAAGAAGCCATTCCAGATCAGAAATTATTAACACAGAGCTGCCATGACACAAAACAGTAGCTTAGCCGTTGTATTCAACTCCTAAATGCTACAGGTTTGATTCTGACCGTGTCCTTCCTGTTTGCAGCGGAGTCAACACCATGATTTGTGCACTGTGACTGACCCCTGGCCTCCAAAGAATGTTTACTTTAGGTTCTTGCATGGTGACCATTGTCACCTGTTATCCAAGTACCTCACCAGGAAATTTTATCCTCAACCACAAACAGGGAACAGCATTCCCCATTTCACAAAGGAAAGCAGAAACCTACTGACATTTAGGAAATCTGCTGATTAGCAGAAGCTATGCAAGGTCTCTCCTGACAGAGCAACCTCACCACTGGGTGGTCTGCTCTGCCTTAGCTGCACAACAGCACAGATAAGTGTGCTGAAGAAATACAGATCAGAAAGTCTCAATTTACGGAGTTTTCCGGGTAACCCACCAAGGAGCTAATAATTTAGGTAACACTGCCAACAGCATGTCCATCATGCTGTTTTTATCCAAAGAAACCATGACCTAAACTATACATCCCGTGGCTTGAGTTTTTATAAAGCTCCCACAAATGTTGTCCTCTGAAGCCAAGGTTTTGAGATCTTCACTTTGCTTTTCTTCTGACAGAAAAAAATGTTTCAAAACAACATTGTTAAAGATATCTAAGAAGGAATACAACTGACAATTTCAATATCTAACTGTGGTGAAAACTGCCATTCCTGTTGATGAAATGCTTTCCAAATGTAACGACCACACTAAAGGATGAAAAGGCCCTGACCAATGGCATTGCTGAAAGCATTAAAAAAGATGATTTCTGCCATCATTCAACTGACACTACCTTTAAGAGACACAACTTTCCAAGATCCTGAGATGCGTTCTTCTTCCAAAGAGGAAATGTGAGGGAATTTTACTTGCCCCATGAGCCATATGGACTGAAGATTAGACACTTTATGCTTCACATACCTACTGTAAAGGACATTACAAAGCTCCTTTTCTTCAACAACTGTCATCCATTACTGTCCCAGTCCGTCTGGAGCCGAAGAGCAGCATGCAGGTTTATGGATAAACCATGTCAGAATACTTACAACATTCCTGTTTTGTCATGTGTATTTTGGCCAGAGAAAGCCACTGTAAAGATTAATATAAGTTTGATTTTTTTCTAACATGTGTCATACACGATGTGGGAAACACTTCATAAAGTATAATAATTCATTTTGGGTGTAACCCAGACTCTCATATATTGCTGAATTATTGTTTTGTAATATGCCAGAAACACCTCTTTAGTCTCTTATTACTAGAACACATACACTGAACTAGGAAAAATATGTACCACAAGATGGGCTTTTATGCCCCTCAGTGCTTAACTGAAAAACTAAGTTGAACATTTGTCCATGTAATAATTTAACGTATGTCAGCCAAACATATCTTTATCTTTATTTCAATTAAATTAAAAACAATCTGCAAGTATATTTATGCAACATTCACTATATACACACGATTTATGCAACCGCAAGGCAATTCTATGTATGCTGATTAATCTGTTGTTAGTAAAACATGACAATAGCTATCGAAGTTGACAAGTGACTGTTTTCATGGCATGACTGAAAAAGAATAGCTAGTAGCCATGAAATGGACTATCAGTAAACCTTAAAAAGAATGACATAACCTAGCAGAAATTAACAGTCTTCTAAATGTAGTATATTTGCTTCAGATGATGGTGCTGCTTTTAAAAAAAAAATTGCTGTCACCTCGATCATGTAAGACTTTCATCCACTCTATCTAAAGAAAGCAATAATTAGGCATTATGCTTCCTGGCAAAAATTTATTTTTGAACTGGCACCACAGTATTTCAGAAAATAATAATAAAGTACCTCTTTGGTGAAGCCTAGGTACCCCCTACTCCTCATTGTAACAACTTGTAAACAGGACCGCAATGCAATGCTTTGCCTTAATTCTAGCTCGGTTAGGTACCACAGATCTTCCTCACAGTCCTTCTCATAATTTTAGGAAGGTATTTTAAAGCAGGGAGTAAGTAAAGCAAAGGAAAACTAAGGAGGATGTAAAGTTCCCTGTTTGAGATTTAAAAAAAGTGCATAATGTTTTCATTCCGAAAACTGTGCCACTGTACGGAACTGATGGATACAAGACTGTTTTTCCTTCCTGTACTGGACATGATTGATTATTGTACAAACGCAGTTTCTGCTCAATGGCCAAAGAAGTCTCTCCAGACTGTTTTCTGGTACAATCAGCTGTCCAATTACTTTAGAACAGTGTCCTGCATACTAAAACAAGAATAGCAAGTTAACCACTAGAAAGTCTGTCTCTGCAATTCCATTTCTGTATACTACATTTCCAACACATCAGAGAGTTCTTAGTGTTTGGCAAACACATCCCAATTCCTTGACACCACCAGGTTCGGTGCATCCATTGCCAGCAACAGACATAGCACCAGGACAATGTGACTCCCAGCGCGAGGGACAGTTCAGGAGGAGGGGGCATTCTCCAGCAAGGGTGGCCCATCTCGATGCATCGACGGGTGCGTGTGCTCCCTTTTGTAAGTTTTTGGAGGAAGCTTTGGGATATGTTGAGAAATGCTTTGTCGTGGAGGAACAGGTGGTCCAGCAACAGAAGGGAGGTCCACATCCTGTGGTATCAAAGGTGGTGATGGCAGGTGCCTCCGTGCTACATGTGGAGAAGGTGTCTGGGGGGGAGGGGGTGTGAATGGACAGGGGCTGTTTGGGAAAAACGTGTTACCAAGTTCACTTTTTCTCCCCAGGGGTGGGGGCTGGAGGTGTAGTGGTGAGCTAGAGAAAACATCCGGAGTTCGCACAGGTTCCCGTGGCGGTAACTCGGGAGGGTTTGCAGTGATAACACAGGAGTCAGAGACGCAGGTCCGATCAGGCACTGAGTACCTTGGAGAATACACTTTAGAGGTTGGCTGCCTAGGAGGGATTGCTGGTGGGTTGTCCTGGTGTGCAGAAGTAATCTGAGGTACACAAACATTTCAGTCAGTAAAATTCCAAAGTGGCAGCAAAGCACAGGACCCTGCTGTGAAACAGAAGCCCCCTCCTGCACTGTAGATTGCTCTTAGCAGGGGTGCAGCAACACATGAGTGAACAGCCAAGGATGGAAGGAATGAAGATGCACAGAGAGGGACAAGGGCAAGGCAAAGAATGGTCAAAGCAACAATTTCCATGCTAGTTCCAGGTCTGCTTGCTGGCAAGGTTTGGATATCTCCCACCACCTCCCCAGTAACAAGCACTTGGAGTGGGTTAACACACCAGATATTTCTTCAAGAAAACGAGAAAAAGGAGAGGCTGATGATGCTGAACAGGGAAAAAAATAAACTATGCTCAGATGATGGAATTAAGTAGTCAGAATTATGGAAGAGAACAGTTCCCAAGCTGCAGACCACAGTGACAGGATAACTGATCTTCAACACCCTATCATGTACACAATGTTTTCAAATCCATTTTGGCAGGATTTCAGATACATTTTGGTGATGTGTTAAATTCTGCTGACTGACAAAACAGTTTCCTGTAGTCTGAAAATAACTGCTGAAGAGCTACTTATAAGCTCTTTTCTAAGACCTATCTGCTCTGAAGTAATTTTGAGTAGAATTTTCAAATCTGAAGTCACAATTGAGCTTCCACTGAAATCAGGTGAAATTTGATACTGTCTGCGACAAGGCTGGATCAGATCCCAGTTGTCAGACAAATGCAAAAGGAAAATGCAGCCATGGCTTAAGCAGGCAGGCAGACAGGATGGGTAAGCAAGTAGGGAAAGCAAGCATTTGAGCACCACAGCATCAGGGTCAAATATTCTGGTGAAACTTTCCAGAGGATAGAGTTGTGTACAGCACTTTCCATCATTACTGTTCATCAGTTCTTACTCTTATTTATATATCCTAAAATGATACTCTGAAACAATTAATGGAAACATCTGCGTGAAGCCTCAAGTTCTCACAGGCAATGCAACGGCCTGAGCATAGCACATCAGTAGATGAGACATTTCTAACCCTAAATTTAGGTCCCATCTGTTTTTATTTGTTTGAAATCAAGACATAGCAAGGCAGGGTTGTGAAGGCTTGAAATACATAGCTGCTTACTCTTTCACATACAATTCTTCAAAAAATAATTGCACTGTCTTTAAGAGTTACTTTTCTATCATATCTGCCTCACTTCTCCTAGAAGAACAAATTACCTATTCTCTGCTTACTTTTGATGGGGAGGATTCAGCTGGGGCAGATTCTGGTCTTCTTCGTGGAGGAACAGGAGGAGGGACAGGAGCATCATCTAAAGTTTTCGCAAAGTTTATGGATGACACAGAAGCAGATCCTAAGGGACATTAAAAAAATTGATAATGATAAACTTTCGGCTCAATATTGCTGCGAATAAAGGTGTCATAAATAATAAAGCGATTGCTCATAAAAAGCACCATGAATCAAGGAAGCGGTAAATAAAGACAACAAAACAAGCCTCTAACTTGCAGCTGCCAGATAAACTGCTTTTCTGAGCTGCAAAGATCTCTGTGGCCATCAGCTCCTGAACTCTCTTTGAGTAATCCTTGAGACCAAAACCACACCACAAACTTGATCTTACGTTACAACAGCACTAAAACAATATCCTAAACCTGCAGTTGATGGACCCAACAAGAAAGAAATCCTTTCTTCTCCAGAGGATTTCTAAAGATCTGGCTTGGATATTCAGCAATGACACTGCTCTGCTAAGGAACTTCTGCCTTTAGGAAGTAATTTCATCTCCTTGTGGAAACCAGATGAACACAGGAGTAACCTCTGAAAAGCCTCATATGTGAAAGGAGCCTATATCCATTATTAAATACTAAGGGCACACCATAAAATACGATCTTCCTTGTATGTTGGGAAAGACAGAAGAAGCGTGGATATGTCCTGACGGATTTAAAGCAAGCAAATGCTGATTTTAAGTTCTGAATTAATTTCATCCATGTACACTGAAATCAGTTCTGAATTGCAGGCAGCAGAATAAGGCACCCACAAATGATTAATTTTTTATTCTCACAGTTCACCATCAGATAGTCACCAAATACATTCACACATACATATATGGCAGCAAATCCCACAAGTTTCTTTGGGACATATATGGGCCCTAGATATTACCTCTGCCTTTGGTTTTGACAGGTCCTCTAAAGACTTGTAACAGTCCCTGTTTAACACACCTAATTCTTTTCAGCTTCTCCTTTACAATAAAAACTTTTTGAAGAAAAAGGGAGTAAGAAATACCAAAAGTTTTTGATGCTGCAAGGAGACAAAAGCAATGATTTTTACAGTTACTTTAGAAGGCTAAATCTGATTTCTTCTGCCTAACACCACAAAATGTGACTGGCACATGCTGTCTGCAACCACCTACTTGTATGGAAAGGACTGGAGGGGTCTGAGTCAAACACGCTGCAGGCGTCGGTGGTGCTGGAAGTGGCAGAAGCAGGGGGTGGGGTCAGCGGGGTCCGGGGCGAGTTTGGGGCAGACGCTGTGGCTTCTGTCTCGCTCTCTGGGATGCGGCTGTAGCTGATTTTCCTTGGCTCCTGCTGCAGGGGTGTGGGATGTCTCATGGTACCTGGCCTTGGATTAGAGGGACGAACACCTGGGGACTTGAGAGGGTAGCTGTACTTCTTGGGCTGAAAAGACAGAAACTATCAATTAAAATCAAAAGGCTATGGGATCACTTAAATGTAGCTTTGGAGTTATGAAGTCAGAGATCTGAAATGACTTCTGCCATCTAAGAATGACAAATGTAAGCACTTTTTGGAAAATAAGTACAAAAATCGAATACTAACAAATCTTGGAGGAGGCTTGACATTCCGTGGCTCTATCTCCAGTGACTTGTTGAACAGATAATCTGTAAATTCTGTCTCCATGCTGTTTCCCATTGGATTCAGGTTTTCAAAAAATCTCTGCAATACAATAAGGCAGACAACTTGTCAGCTAAGATGCTTCTTAATACTGCTAGTTTCTACAGCACAAATGATCACAACTGTTCAAGAGAAGAGAGAAAATGCTGGAGTCAGAGGTAATGACAGACTTAAGCTATTAAATCTGTTTGTTGACAGGCCTTTTCTGGACATTGCTACTGCTATGCTTGGGCTTGAAAACCAGCTGTGTAAAAGTACCCTAAATGCTTTCTGCAGTGCAAAATCAGACCAGGTTTGCTCAAATACTTTCAGAAGCTGCAAACAATCCATCTTTACAGTGATGCAGGGAAGGCTGCTCCCACAATGCATTCTGTCAAAGCCTGAGGAGAACAAATTAAAAAAAAACCTTGCAGAATCTCTTAAGATAACATGTCCTGTGACTCTCTGAAAGTATAGCTCAAAAGACTGTAAGAAAAAAGAAAAAAGGAAGAAAGGAAAGCAACCAGAGAGGACACTACTTAGGCAACACCTCAGACCAAGGAAAGCAAGCACCAAGAGAAAGAAAGATATGAGTATCATCACCATCAACACACGATGTAAACACAGTGCTATCATGTAAACATGGAACATAAAGGCAGTGTTAACAGAGGAGGAAAAGACAACTGGGCTCACTGGACAAATAATTGCAAGTGAGTGAAGGACAATGAGAATCTGCCAGTTTCAATTCCTGTCTAACACTGATCAATAAGAAGATCTACCAATGTCCCAACAGCTGAGAAAAAAAAATGAAACAAACTCAAGAAACTGCAAGCATTGAGCTTTCTAGCCTTTCTTCCAGTGAGACCCAAGAGGAGTTTTATGACAGGTCTTCTGCTCATCTCTGATTCAGTCTGTGCTTACGGTCAGCTGACAGAATCACTACAGAAGGAAATCACGTCACTTACCCTGATGTCAAATTCCACTCTTAGACAATATGGCTGGTTCTGGTACTGCTGGATCTCCCCTGTTATCTCAGCTACCTTCCTTCTCTTGCTGAAGTTTATAAGGTCTTTCCCATGTCGCTTGAGAAATTCAGGATTGCCTTCTTCTGTTTTCAAAATGTTGGTTAAGTAAATCCCTAAACAGCACACAGAAGAGGTTTTCAACAGAGAGTACAAAACAACAAGGAAGTCACAACTGGAATACATGGAATTCTTAAAGAATTTAATTTGTGCACTGCAATTATTCAGAAAACTCTTCTGCTGTGGACAATAAGAGAATCGCACCTCAGCTTCCAATAAGGGCAATAATTTAAATATTTTAATACGCGTTTTCCAGAAAGATGCCTTTCTGGATCAAAGTCCCAAAGCACCTTTCTACGGTTTAGGAAGCTCACACAACTGAACACTAAAAGAGGACACTGAACAGGAGTGCTTTCTCTTAACTCCTCTTCTCCACTAGACATCTCAGCTAAATCCAAAAATTATTTTCAAGTTTTATTCTAGCTTCATAATTGCATCAAATAATTTGGAGATTCGGAAGCAAAAAGTGCTCTCCACTCCACAGATCATGTGTCTGGAATTGTCATTATGACTTGACAGAAATAACTGAAGCTATTCACATGTGATCCTGCTAACCTCCACTCATCTCTGAAGCAGGACAGAAGGTTTCTTAGTTGATCTTATCCTTATCTTTCTTTGCAGAGCTCTGGAATATATCTTTGTCCAATCTGTAAAAGGCCAAAAAAGCCATCAACACTATCTTCTTTCAGTTTTGGCCTGAAGCCTATGTTGGGCAAGTGCACTGTCCAGACTTGGAACTGATCTGCAGCAAATATTTAAGTGGCTTGCTTAAGAATAAGAGTGACATGTGCTTAACATCACAATTCGCTAAATTTCAGCAATCTACTTCAAAGAAGAACTGTTAAATATGATGATAAACAGGATGCTTCCTTTCCCAACTTTGTTTCTGCATATAGATATATGTAAATAAGAAGACTTTATAAATATAAAATACAAATATATAAAAATACATATAGTCATATATTTCAGTCATATAAATAAGGCTTTTTAATAGAAATGAGGCTCTAGCTATATTTATTCGAACCCTTGATGAGGAAGATCTTTCTTTCTCTCCCAGTCAATGGCAGTAATATTTCTAATGTGACTGCTTTCTACTGAGAGTATTTTTGGTTGCAACCGTTCAAATCACACTCAAAGTAAAAATCAGCAAATATGGAAATAGGACATTGAAGATACAGTTATTTTAACTACAAATAATATCTTCCCTGAATAGTCACTTTAGGGTTATTTTAAATGTATTTGTGTCTGGGCACCTGAAATTCCAAGCCATCTGTCCTGTTAAAATTGACTTTTCTCTCTATTGTTCATACTCTGTTTAGTACCTTAGCTCGGTATTTTCCAAATATTAATGTGGGACACAGCTCATCCAAACCAAATGTACTCACCAAAAAAAGGCACACAAGGAGGATTAATGGACCTGAGTTTTGCCAAATATTTCTTATAATGGTCCTCACTCAGCTCATAAGCTTCTTCCAAGATCTTCTTCTGGCGACTTGGAATTTGCTTAAAAGAGAGATCAAGAAGGTTGTTTGGAAAGAGAATATAAAGCATGGCCCAGCAACAATACTGAGAGTAATGGCCCCCACTGGTACATGAATCAGGGACCAAGAAGACAGGGCCCCACCATCCTGAGATGCCTTTCTTAAGTGGGGATAGATTTCTGGCTTCTGAAACGAAGGAGAAAACCCTCTCTCTTACAACCTGGTTGATTAATTTCTTGGGGGATTTACTTTCCTTGCTCCTTGGAAGCACATGCTTACTGACAAGACAGGCTTTCAGTGTAGCCAAGGTACCCTGTATGACACTGACATAGCAAAAGTGGAAAACATTTCACTGTACCTCAAATGTATGATCCAACCTATAAACTGCTGCGGAGTTCATAGCACTGACAATCTCAAGGACACCATTAAAGTTGTTTAGCTCTTGAAAAACTTGCAGGATCTCAATTATCCGGCTCACTACAATTACTCTTTCCTCTAGGTTTTCTGTTTCTACAATGCATCTAAATACACAAGAACATTGGGGTCTGTGTTAAAGCACTGATGAGGTTTCCAAAGTCAAATATTAAGTTGTAACACAAACGAATATGATTTTATCAAATTACTCGAGGTAGTTCTGAAAATGTCTTAGAGATTTGAAAATATTCTAAGAATAAAAAGGTTGAGACCATTATGTTAAAATTCTCACAGGGACCAGTTTTAGCATCTAAACACCAAAACAGAAATTCTTCCAGAACAGAATTTTTCACAGTATACTTGCGAATGGACTGTAAACGTTCAGATATAGAGTAGGTGCAGATTCAGCAAAGTCACTTACTTTTCAAACCACAGAGTTAGGTTAGTTGTATGCCTTATCATTTTGAGAAGGTTGGGAGAATTAATTTCTTTATCTTCCTTTGTCCACACACTTCCAACTAGTTCCGATGGCTGCACAGCTCTGGAAAAGTAGATGTTTTATCAAAAAATATAACTAAAAGCAGGAAAGAAGGTATTATTTTTCCAAACCCTATTGATTTTCACTGAATTTGGAATTCATATTTAGACAAATTCTTAGACAAATTCTTCTACAATGTTAGGCTGCCCTCATGACTAAATGACTGGTATTTCGATGCTTCTTTTTTAGACTGCAGATAATCTATGTGACTGTTCACCACCTCTGTTCATCTAAATGAAGAATGAAATCTCCGTCTCATTCACCATAACAAAAATGTGAGCTTCCAATGCCTGAATAATTTCTTACAGACAGCTGATGAGATCTGACACGGTCCTGAACTTGCTACACAAACTAGGATGTGAAGAAAACTGATTTAATAATTGTTCATACTTCTCAAAGGTTGATCTGCTCAGAAAATATCATGAGAAAGCTGGAGCACAACACAATTAACAATATACAACAGTCACACACACTTGCACATTAACTTGGAGAGGATAAAACACATATTGTATTTAAGAGAGCTTCCTCTGCAAAAATGGAAATTAATATACACCACCAGTAAAAGTCCCTTGATTTCTGTGGAAAATCAAGGGGGCTTCACATCAGAGGTCCTCAGAAACAATTTCAGGCATGAAGAATATTTTGATTTGTGCAACGTGCTTCTCAGTGGAAGAAAGTTACCTGTAAAAATCTGACTCCAGTAGAGTGAGCTGCCGAGCAATTTCTATGGGATGTAAAGTGAGCAAGTCAAAAGTCTCTGTGTGGCCTGGTTTGCTTATGTGCCACTCAATTGCTGGAGGGGGGCTCTCAAAAGTGATGTTGTGGCTCGGCCCAATGGCTTGTGCCTGCTTTTTCCTGTTGATTATCTTTGTGATGGATTCAACCCACTTCTTCATGGCTTTGCCTGGAGCACACAGAAAATTACTATTTAGTTAATACTATTTTTCCTAAGACATCAGTATAACTCAGGAATCTTTGGATTTAACCCCAAAACCTATTAAACTAAAGCAATCATATATTCTTTAGGATTAGCGTTCTCACACAAGTGTAGAAGTATTCAAAGACAGAAAGAATTCCTCAACAGCCAATGCTGAGCATGAACTTTGCCCAAGCACAAATCAGAACATCTAAATTAGACTCCTGCTCTGATTTCAGTGTTTTTGTTTTTTTTTTTCTTTTCTGGGTTTACAGTGAGTTTTTGGGAACAAATCTTGTTTTGCCCAAAATGCACTTCTGCAAATACCTTGAACTTTATAGTTTGGGCAAGAGCAGGTGATTACCTCAGATAACCTAGGAAGTCAAAATAACAAACAGGGAGAAGCTTCTTTCTGTACTGCATTTACCATCAAAGCTGAGAATAAAATTGAAAGGCCAAATGCCTTCTTAGATCTGCACCATAAGAATTTCACACACCAGTCCATTGAAAATTTACCAGTAACACCCATTGTATTAACTGCCTCATTCTGCCCTCTTTTTAATGGCTAAATAATCACTAAGCACTTCTTTGACATAGTCTTTTCCTACAAATTGCTCCTGTGTCTGTCTTGGTTTTAATTAAAAGGAAACAGGAAAAATCTGTACAGTAACAATGGTAAGGTGTCCTACAGTTCTAATATGCACTGTGAAGTAGTTGGAAACTCTTGTTTCAAAGAAATAATGGTTTCCACCATGCAACTTTTACAAAAATTACCCCTGTGTTAAGTTTAAAATGACAATCAAAGCAATTATTTTGTCCTGATCATTACTTGGTTCTTATTATTTTTCATTATTTCAGTCCCTCTACAACAAAATTCACAACTGACGTTAGTAACAATCATTATTCTGAACAGGAGCCAGATTTTGAATAACAGTGTGTGTGTGGGCTTAATGAAAGTTTATTTCATGCTCTTTATGAAGTATTTAATAAGCAGTCCATCCTGTTTTCCCTGAAAGCAAAAGTGATCACATTCCATACCTCAGAAACGGGATGCTCTAGGAAAAATGTCAGCACTTAAAAAATCGTAAATACCTCTTACTGTTCCAATGAACTCTTCCAAACGTTTCAGAAGGTCAGCATCTCTTTCAAAGTCATAGAAATGGTGCTCTACCCAGTGTCGACACACATTTAATACTCTGCAAAAGCAAAGAATAAACAAATATGCTACAGCTCACTCCACCTTCCCTACCAAAGCAGCTGCAAGGAAGGCCCATGGCTGCACGAAGAGCCGGTGCAGCCAAAGGGTGGCACTTCAGAAGGAATTCAGGGATGCAGCACTCACCGTAGCTGCACAGGTTGAATGTACTCTTTCCTAAATCTTTTAAGCTCTGCACTGAGGGGTTGGTCTCCGTTCTCCATGGCAATACGGTCGGCTTCCGTTGGCTCAGGTTCTGGAATTTCAAATCTAGCACAGAAGATGGGTGTAAGCACTAGGACTCTGCTACACCCATCTCGGGCACAAGCTTATGGATATAAACTTGTACATTTTACTGGCAATCCTTGAATTGGACAATTTTTGAAAAGGTGTTTGAAGCGACTCAAAATCAACTGGAAAGCCAGAATCTTACACACTCCAAGTAAAAAGGAAAAAAAATGCACTTCATAAGAACAGTATTTTTAACAGTGGCATACCTTTCTATTAGCAAACTCAGCAACTCTTGAGGTCTACAGAAGGATCTATATGTTGTGAGAAAAGTCCGAACAAAGTTGGGATCTAAGACAAAGAATAATTTTACACTTATGTCAGCAATTACCTGATTTTTTTTCCTTTACAATAACTTCAATTATCTGTTAAAATTAAGGATGTCACACTATCAATTTACAGAGAAGATGATGTAAACCAAAATGGCTTTGGTAACAATTCTAAACCTCCTAAAATAGCAATACAAAGCAGAACTTAAAACCAGTTTTTATTCTGTTGAAGGTACACAACGATTTTTCTCCCCTTCAATTGTTTAAAGACAGCATTCTTTGCCGATGATTTTGAAAATAATGAACAGATGACTTTATTTATGCGTAAACAACTTTGGTTTTGATAGTGATCTGGACATAAGAACTCAAAAAACACATTAGGTAACTTTGCATTGGGTAGAAGTGGCTTCTTCCAGGGCAGAATATTTCCCCTAAACTGGCATAACTGATAATCAGTTATGGTTAAGACAGCCTAGACATTTTTTATCTGACAGCTATGTTAGAGGTTAAATTAATTTCACTTCAAGAAAATCAACTGATTTCATTTAAATTGACTAACTACATATCAATTCATTTAAAATATGAAAATGTGTCTTAAAAACAATCAAATATTCAAAACAGAAACCAAAGTGTCTCTCATAATTACAAAAGCAAACCCATTCGTTTTCAAATATGAGGAAATGCAGTGACAGTTCACTGGCACTGCACAGAGCTGACTAGAAACAAGGTTAACACTGTTATCACTGAACAGAATTAATGAGCAGATTGTGACAGCTCTGCATATTAAATCCATATCCAGACCCGAAAACCAAACCCCAGTTGGGAATTTTCCTAGCACAGAGTGGCTGAAGAGGAGCACATAGGACAAGCAAGAATTCCTGTAGGCTGTAACATGTAGGATAGAAAGGCTGCATTATTTGACCTAATGCTCTATTGGATTTGTTTCCTGGAATATGGATTTTTAAAAGCTGCTTTAAAATCCTCCTTTACTGTTTACCAGCATCTTGTCCATTTGAATGAACATTCTACCTTTCTTAGATCCCACTGAGTTGTTCATTTGGGTGACAGTTTACTGCACAGTGATGTGCTGCACACCTTAACTGTGCCATGTAACACAGCATTCCCTTGCAAATTTTTTGCATGATAATTCTAATTTCTTAAACAATTGGCTATTATGCTTCTCACATGTCGTTTATTACTCCATTTTTCTAATCATAATACCTCTCCCACCAGTCCCTGAAACTGTACAGTCTAAAATTATTTTCAAAGGCAGAAGTCCAATACTTTTTACACAAAGAAGGTCATCCTTGTTCACATCATCTTCATTATGAAAATTCATTCACACAAATTCTGCTGTGCTAAAGAAGCACTGTAACTGATGCTTTCACAGCTTGCAATCTGTACACAGCATCTACTCTAAATAGAAGATTTTTGTCTACATTAAAAAAAGAGCTTCCATACCAATTAATATTTTCATATCACTGCAAGCTCTGAGTCGTAGCTATTGTTATTTACAGATAGGGTCAAGATATAAATCCACAATACATATTTAATTTCAAACGAAGTAGATCAAAAAATCAAATCTAACTGTGTTATCTTAGTAGCAACGACTGTGACTCAAAATAGTGTACAATATATGAGTAAGTGTTAAAAAAATACAGACAACACCAGTTAGCCAGGATGTCTGCTCATGTGATAACTCTTTCTTCAATGCAGCCAATTTGAAAGCTAAAAAAGAACAATAACTGCTCTACGAGGATTTATAAATAATCACCCTTGAATTCCTTAAGAAAGGAAACGGACACTATGATGACGCACAAGCACTCTTAACATATCAAAGCTTTGAAAATAGAAGAGTGTTGCCCTACTGATAAAAAAAATGCCATGACTTTAAAATGTTGGTAACACCTAATCCAGCTGCTTTTAAACAAGAATCGGGCAAGATGAGATAATGAATGCAGAAACACATTAAAACAAGGAAAACCTACCAGAATATGCAAATAAAGTCAGAACCTGAACTTCCTTTTGCAGGGTAATTTCTCTCATGCAAAAATACATGGAAAGCTGTTTTCGCAGAGGAGATTTCTCCCTGTTTTGCTACTCCACTGCAGGATAGTTCGGACAGGCTGCCAGACCTTGTGGCCATAAGGCCTGTCTCCCTGTCTGAGCTGAGTTGCAGTGGCTGGATGACTACCATCTCCGGCAGAATTGTTTCCTTAGAGCTGCCTCTGTTGCATAGCAAAAAAATTCTGGCTGATAAAACGTTTTGTCATTTGTCAAGGGGGTGAAGGATGACATATAAAAGGTCCAACATCCATATCTATAAACAATGTGGACTGCGTGGATCTTCATATATTATGAAAAATTGGGACCTGATTTGACTTACAGCAACTGACTAAACTGCAACAAATTCGTATAACCTTTGCAAGTGTATCTGTAATGATTTCTTATGCCAGTTGACCTACAAAGATAAAAACCTAGAGAAAAGTCACAGCTTTATACTGTCTTTAGACTGTCAGATCAAGGGCTGCCATAACCAGTCACACTGAATTTCAGAAAAATTGCCTCAGAAAGGTAAACCCTTGCTGTTCTGGCAACTGAATATAAAGGCAATGAAGACTTTTAAGGTAACCATCACACGTGCACAATCATGTGTGGGGCAAGAAAAGCATTTCTACAGTCTGTAGCCATTTGGTTACATATCACCACAGGACTCATCTTCCCAGGTCTCCAAGCAGAGAAGCCTTGAATTCAGCTGACACATGTGAAAGAGCTGACCTGGTACTATGGAGAGCTGCTGCCCTTCTCACTGGATCTCACAAGATGCAACAAAACCCTGAATGATTTACATTACAAATGGACCACGTTTCCTGCACAACAGAGCATTTTTGGTTGAGTCACTCTATCTCTTATTTCTTTGCTGTCCTGAAAAAGACTGCTCAGAATAGTGAGAACAATGATGTTTTTCCTTACAGATAACCAATTACAAAACAGAAGATATAGAAGATAAGAGTGTTGAGAAATTATGCACAATGTAGCATCATTAAGATGTCCACTGAGATGTTTAAGGCTACAAAGACAGGCTAAATACATTATAAGACAACTATTTTTATCCTTTTGGTGAAAGTCTTTTAGGCCATCTCTCAGTACCCATGTTCTCAGCTTTCTCATACAATAGTTTTTCTAATTTTTTGGCAAAGACAACACAAGATTTACAAATAATAACAGAAAAGTGTCTTCCTTTCTCTAAGGCTGAGTTGTTTGATTTTACCATTCAAGACCATAAAATTATGTCATAAATCATACCTATAAAATTCAAAGAGCTAGAAGTTTATAAAGCTACAGGAAAATGAAGACAGGTACAAAACTGCTCAGGTAGAAACTGCCAGCACAACATTGCATTTGGCTTTCTGGTAAATGTTAGAAAAATTCAAGGAAATTAAAAGAAGAATAAGAATAGTAATGGAGCAAAGAGATATAAATGTAAGTATTTTAAAAAGTAAACAGAGTACTAATCTACAGAAATTATGTTCTGCTTAGTCCTAATTTCTTTCAAACAAGTAGTCCTGATCTATGCAGGGTATCTAGGACTGTGCTGCAGAACAACCTACAACAATTAAGAGTGCAAAAAGGAAGAAAAAAAAAATCATTGAATATGAAAAGCACTAATACCAAGATGCATGAAGTTTCAGAGTAACTGACATACAGACAGAATCAGAGAAAAAAAAAAGCCAAACCCCAAACACAAGACCAGGCTTTGCAGCACAGGTTATGAAAATCCTGGGCTGCTATCAAGAAGAACCCCACACACTGAGGTCAACCTGGATAACTACCTAAATGTCTTTAATGTGTCTTCAACACAAAGAGAAACCCTAAGTGAAAAGTCCTTAAATCAAATCCTCACTAAAGTTCTGATTAAGGCAAAGTTCTCAGGCCAAAGCATGCAAGTGACTGCATCTATCAAGTTGATACTAGTCTTTCCATGGCATGCCAGCATGGACACAGGTAATAGCTGACAGGAGTACAACTCTGAACTGAAAACACTGGGCCCATAATTCTATCCCACAATGCTGGCGCTTCCTGTGTCACCCATCTTTAGAAGTCTGGAGGGAAAGCAGTTCTTATAAAGAAAAAAAAGGAAAAAGTATTGTCTAGAGCTCAATTGCTGCAGGCCCCCACCCCCATTCCTTGCATGAGAACTATCTTACGCACATGCAATATCCCATGTGAACTGCCAAGCATTACTCACTTTATGTATTTTGCTGCATGTATTCAACACAGGAGAAGCACAAACGAGTTAACTACCTTGAGCTTTGGCTGCACAAACCAAGTGCCTCACCTGCATACATGTGGTAAGTCAGCCTCTCGATGAGCTTCACAACAGTTCCTGCCTTGATGATGGGGATTCCAGATTTGGGCTGCATACTTTCTTCAAACACAATATTCTCTTCAGAGTCAGGTTCTGCAAATCTATAAAGCTCAGGATTTGGAAATCTCATCTGCTCTTCTTTTTCTTCCTGCAACATTGTTACATCCAACATTCTTTCCAGCGTGCTTCTATATTGCAAAGATATCAATGCTGCCATCCAGTTGTTTTTCTCTTCAGCTGATTTAGCAGCAAAAATAACACTGTTCTCATCTTTTAAGATAATTTCAAAAGCATGTCTATACTCATTAGTGTCATCTTTATCATTGATTTGTACCTTTCGCATGAAGAACTTTTCCTTGAGTCGATATTCTGCATTGCTAGCACCAGGAAGTCTTGGCTGGCCATGATTTGACTTACAGCAGATCATCAAGCCATCAAACAGGAATATGTGTCTCTCGTGCTTTGCTCCTACACGTGTGAGTGTTCCTTCCATGATGAACTCGTTGCAGCACTGTCCAATGTCTTTACCCTCCCAACCATCAATATTTTTCTGGATTTCATTCATTTTCTTAATTGCTAGCTGCTTCCCCTTCATCTGCTGAGTATAGAACCGGCATGCGGATTCACTTCAGTGGAGGATGGGAGAAAGGGAGCCTATTAGTACACATGGATGTAAAAAAACACAACCACTAACACAAAAACACCAGATCGTCTTTCTGAGAAGCAAGGATTCCACTGAGAATGCAATTTCATCATACAGTATCAGCACCATTGCAAAGGCTTGACTAAAGTATCTCATCTAATAAATCTTCTACTTATCTTCAGCAATAGATGTCTTACCTAAACACAAGCAACCAGAGGCAGGCAAGCTGTGAGTGCTTCTTAGCCCAACAAGCCACTCACTTCCATAACCAACAGAGCAATTTTAGATGGCTTTAATTTGAAACAAATACATTCAGAAAGAAATAAGCTGTTAAATGCATTCATGTTCAAGCCTAAAGATTACCCTTGGCAGCACAAAACTTGTCAGCAAAGAAAATACTGAAACAATTTGAAGAGTAGTTTCAAATTTAAAAACATTCTAACCACATAGAAAGGTATTTATAGAACATTTTTAGGTGGATATTTATTATCTGAGCACAATTAACCCACCAATGCTGTAAGTGTCTACTTACCAGTGAGTTCTCAGAACGTCTCAACTACCAGTTTGCAAGGACACATAGAAATTAGAATTGTTTTAAAACAATAACAAATTATCTTGGCTTTGATGTCACTTCCTCTGAAAAAGCAGGCTTGTCGCAAACTATTTTGTTCATTGTTTAATAAAAGAGGAAACCGGGAGCCCTGGATTTTTAGCAAAGCACTAAGAGCAGAAAGCAGAAAAAACGGAAACGTTTACCTAAGCCTTCGTTTTGCAAGGCTTTTGGAGCATATCCGTTCCATACTGCTTTGAAGATTTAGCAGGGCAGTTATTGCTTGCTTCAAGCACTCCTTATCCTCCTCGTCCTCACTTTTTTCTTCCAATTGCTACAAACATTAAAAGTAAAGGAAGCGTTACAAGCATTTTGGTATGTGCACATCCAGAAGCTTGACCCATGAAGAAGAAATCTAACCATCTGCTGATTTTCCATGTACCTGCTTGTTATAAAAGTTAATGGTAATAACCAGGTGTGTTACTGACACAGGTGAAAGACAACTCTGCTAAGAGCTTAATCTCACTAAAATACAGCACAGTCACTAAGGCCGCCCACATACAAATACACTCAGACATGCAGTATTTATCTCAAACTGGTCTGATTTACCTTACAGCTCCCTAATGGAACCCATTTCAGGTGTTAAATCTTAAGAAGAACAAGCAAGGAAGGAGATCCCCATACACAGCATACTACAGGACAAGATCAGTCTGTAACATAAACATCCTGGAACAGGCAAGCTGGACTGAAAGCTAAGCAGAATTCCTTCATCACACTCAAAACCAGAAGATTACAAGGGCTCTCATCTCACAAATAACAGTCTAATTGATAAATCAAATTGAAGGGGACCTTGGAGATTATCTCAGGCAACCTCCAGAGCCAACACAGATCAAGTTGCCCAGAGACACAAAGAGCTTTCAATCTATAAACTAAAACTGGATGAGAAGGGTTAACACTAATATTTTGTATCTTAACTATTGTTATGGCAGGTAAATTTCTTAAAACAAGATCTGCCATGTTTCAGATTGCTTAAATTGAAGATTTTAATCTCAAACCTTCATTTAAGCATTAAAATGTTTCACATGAGTGAACAAATAGGTGACTACAGCTGTGGCCTAGATGTCGAACTGAAATAACATATGCAGAATTATCAAGAGACAAGCATTTCAGACTATCACACATCAAGATTTAGCTCCACACAATTGAAGGATTTGTTTTGGTGGTAGAAGTGAAATGAAGGCCAACACGAACCAGAATGAGACACTCTTGGATAAAGTACAATTGTGCCATTCAATTCCAGTGTAAAATATAAGTATTATCCTCCAAAATCCAACAGAGTACAACAAGTCATGTTTGGTATTTTAATGGGTCAGAGAACAGCATTAATTTTTTCCCTGACTAGAGTTAATAATTCACTGCAACAGCTGTCAGTGTCAAAGACTACTTTATTTGTGTTTTCAGCCATAAGGATGACCGCAAAGTTTATTCTAGGCAGCTTTGGTTTGTGCCATCTGTCGTACTCTCAACCTAAGCAGCATTAGGTGTGAGAGCCCACTTGTGTAACAACCACTGAAATAGGTCTGAGAACACACCACAACAAACATTACTCCCCAAAAGATCTTAGGGAGATGATACCATCCAAGAAGGAACAGACTCCCTTCTTCATATTCCTCTTCTCTCCAGATTTAGTGGAGCTATCATCTCCCCTTTGCTTAAGTTTTGCAGATCTGGCTTCAGAGAGGATTTCAGACCAATGTGGCAGGTAGAGCACCAGTGGCAGAAGTCTTGAGAGAAAGCTCTGAAAAAGCTGTAACTACCTCTAAGATTTCGCATCTTTCCTGCACAAGCATTCAGAGGAGGCTCTTCGTCTTGTATGCTACCTTTTTTACAAACTTCCAGCAAAACAGTCTGCTGGATTTCCTACAATTTCTGGGTTGCTACTCTTCAGCAGTGGAAGAGATTGTTTAAGCCTGATCTCCTTGAAAATAAGCCTTACTAGGTCCTACAGTATTCTGTACATTCTTTTCAGAAACAAACTAGTAGAGATTAACATCCATTACTGCAAATTCTGCTCTTATGTTGCTTTTTACAGCAACCTCTCCACAGTTGCAAAAACGTTGGTATTCATCCATATCCCCAAGCAAAATACATATTTGCATATAGAGAAAGCAGTTAATACTTTACCAACAGGAAATTACTCAAAATTACTCCACTGGGAGTAATATAGAATAGAAACTAAATAGAAAAATAGAAACTAAATCAAAATCCAGTGAGTGTAATTATGTTCCAGGTTTAACATTTAGAATGTGCTGTGCAGAAATGTGTGTCTTCGTCTGTGTAACACCAACACAAATGGCAAATCAGGCAGTACTCTGAACTACTAAGAAGACACTTCTCTGGACACAGGAATTTGGAAGTTTATATTCCAGCATGGTACTGTACAATTACCAAAACCAGACTTAGTCAGAATTCAGTGTAAATTACAGCAACAATTTAATCTTACACTGCCCTTGGACAGTTTGGAAAAGGTGGAAAGTAAAGTGGTATCATTGGAAAGCACCCAGAAAGTTTCTCTGCAGATTCCACTCATTCTTCTACAGCTATGCAGTGCCCCCTAATGAACAAGCCAGAGAAATGCTAAGTAAGTGATCGTGGGGGGGGGTTGTTTGTTTTGGGGAAGTTTGTTTGTTTTTGTCGTTTTTTTTTAAACAGAAAGTGCACTATATACTAGAAAAAATACTATAATGTTATGTGAAGGAAGTGCAGACTTCTGATTATATTATCAGTATTATAGAGATTGTAAGTTTTAACAATCTGAGGAGAAAATATTGGCTTATGGTTCATGTGATTCACAATACTACAGGCACAAGACCTTGTTCATTCAAGGAAAACAAACTTGGAAAATAAACTGCTAGGGAAGTCTCTAATAAAAAGAAAGTACTCTACATTCTAGGCCACAAGTTCTGAAGAGACACCTAGAAGTGGAAGACAAGGTATTTAGTTCTACCTGTTGCATACCACAAGGATTACACATTTATAAATTCCAAAGATATAGAAAAGAAATCCTTCTTATGCAGTGTACAATTAGACTGTGGTAGTCGACCTCTTACACTGTCAGAGAAGCATCTCTCTGGAAATACAATGATAGAAAATACAAACGAAAGCATGCAAATACAATCACACCAGCAGGTGTCACAACAGATATGAAGTATTGTACTTTAGGGTTTGCATCACAACCAAGACTTCTGTCTTCCCAGAAGATTAAATCTAACCACTGAAATTTGTGAACTGCAAGTTCCCCATTTCCTCTGGGATTCAAGACCACAGCTTCAATACATAGAAGACAGAGTTATTTTGTAATCAAGAATAAAAACCAACAGGGCTTCTTCTCTGACCAAGGCAGGCAGGTCTGCTGGGACTTTGCCATAAACCAAAGCTGGAAGGTGGCTCAATAGCATAGAGATACCTGAGAGCACTCTCTGACTTTCTGTAATTCCTACAAAAAAACCTCAGTCCAAAGCAGCAGTGTCCTGGAAACAAAATAAAGTGTTCTCATATCTAGAAACTTTAATTTTTAGAAAGCATCAGGAAATCATCTGGGACAGTAAATGGGGACACCCGCAGGGAACACTATGCGCTTCTGGAAAACGCTAGCAGACTAAAAAGCACCCCACACTTGAACCTTGAAGGACACTCCACATGCCATATTCCTTAACATACATACACAGCTTCCATGCACTGAAATTTGAGAAGTCATTGTGTTTTCATATAAACTCAGACAATCTTGAGCACAGTGAAGCAAAAATATTCATACAGTTATCAGTTTATTTAGATCTACATTACAGCAGGAGTGTTAGTTGCATTGACAGTGGAACAGAATTTAATATCTTACTGAAGAAATTATAAAAACCTTTTCTCCAAAGTTTAATTATGCCTTCTCAGTTTAATTTTTAAAAGTTACATAAAATAGCACGCCAAATATCAAACCCCAGATATCAGATCATTAGTTACAGAAAGCCTTCAGCATTCTCTTGGAAGTACATTTTAAAAGACAGAGAAGCTAAAAGCCCCTCATCTTTTATTTCACATTAAGTTCAACTCACAATATAAAATATGATCAACCCATCAGGAAGCATACTGGACATGAAAAGCATCAAAACAGACGAAAAAAAAAGCATTTAAACTTTTAGTACAAGATTCCTTGTTCCTTCGCCTCTTTACTATGTTACTTAAAACAGATCCTAAATATACGTTGAAAATTCAAGTATATCAAAAGTCATCCGAGCCCAAAAATGTAAAAACCTTTGGGCTAAAGAAATACATGAATTTAAGGAATTGCTATTTTGATTACTCAGTGTGAATGTTCTTATTTGGGAAGGGGGGTGTGTGTATGTGTGAAATTATTTTAATTATATTTTAGAACTCAATTACACTACTCTGAAGTGCCATTTTGAAAATCAGGATGTGCACTCAGTAAAAGTCAGGAAGACCCATTCAAAAATATATACTACAGAAGTCTGTCAGCTGACATTTCACCAATTCGAAGTTTCCTCTAACAGGTTTCTTATGTGTCCAATTTATCATTAGCATTACCATAAAGGGGTACAACCTGTCAGAAGACCATATCCCAGATTTGCTCCAGAGCTACGCCACCCTGCTAAGTGTTTCACCTGGTGTCTGTCTGCTCAGCAGGAAGAGGTGCAATCTTGCTCTCAGATTCTGCAGCTGGGAATGGATTCATGTATGCGATCGATGCTAGGTCACACACCCAGCATCTCCCTCACCAAGGAAGGGGATAGAAAAGCAAAGCCTTTTTTCCAAATGCCTTCTGTAAGGTTCTCACAAAACTATTTCCTAAACATTCATACTTTTTGTAGGCTAGTAGCAGCCATTTATGCATTTTACATTCCATTACTGCGAATGGCTACTTTGCCTTGACTTCTCCAAGTACAGAAAACCTATTTGCTCTGCATTTTTCACAAATAACGGGATTTGGGTTTTTTTTGCATATGCTGATGTCTCCTCCACAGCAGCATCATTACCTTTCTGCAACAAATGTACACAGATCCTTCCAGAGCCTTCATGCTCTGAAACTCTCTTCTTTCTTACTGTCACTTTGGTTTGTCTCATCACTATTAGCAGACCTGCAGAATACATTAGAAATTTGAAACTCATAATTTAGTTCATAACATTTAGTTAGATCAGTATTTGAAATATCACAGAATATTTACCTATACACTTCCACACTTGTAATTGAGGTCTTCCATTTTCTTCCCCCAAATTTTCCATCCATAAAGACAATGCAATTTGAAAACATCTTCCCTTTCTCTTGTGTAATTCCGAAGTGGATTAAAATCCAGTTTTTCTGCTTTGACAATTCAAGTCTGATCTTTGCCAGAAAACTTTGCAAGGCTCTAAGCAAAACTGGATGACACCTCTATGTTTGGACAGAAATGTATGAATTTTTGAACAGAAATGTATGAATGTTAGAATGCTACATAAGGAGAATTCACAATTTCAGAGATCATTCTGGGAAGCAAGGGTAGAACCCTGTTGATTTTAAGAGGAACCCTGGTGGTTAAGTAAAAAAAACCCAGCAGGTGAAATGAAATGAAATGGCAAACCATGAATGGAGTTTGTTGTCCCACTTGTGTTTGTTATTTCCTTTGTATTTCCATCCATTTTCCATTGAATATCTCGAAGCATTGATAGAAAACAAAAACCTCCACTGTTATAGAGAAACAAAGAAAGCTGGCAGTGGGACTAAATCCACAGCTCCACATCCAGAAATATTTCCAGTGAAGAGAGCCAAGCACATGGAAATCTCAACCATTGCATTACCTCTCTCCAAGGATCTGCCTTTGGTACAGAAGGTGGCAGGAGAAGAGGGAATACAGTACTGCTTTTAAAAGATTATGCAGCAATACAAGTGTATCAGAGACTATATCATGACTGCCACAGTCACAAAAACTAGGAGTTGAAAATCCCAGCAAAAATAAGCTTCTTAACATTCAGTCCTCAATGGATTTTCTCAAAACTTTTATTTAGTGGGGAAAAAAGGGCTCAAAATCTGTGCAAGTTTCTATAACACCCATCAATTTTCATGGGAGCTTGGCCTTGGGTGCTCAGCACATGCTGCTGCCATGGAAGCTGAAGAGCTCTCTACCATCACTTAACAGCAGCCACTGAAAAGTGGGAACAGATGAGTTAATACAGCTCATCTAACTCCCATTGGACTACAGAGACTTTGCCATGCAGGTGTTTCTAGAAAATTGATTCGAAAACAGGACTTTGGAACCCTACAGTTAAACACGTAAGTGAAGTTTTAAGTCTGGAGTTCGGGACGTGCTTCATTTGACTTCCCAAAGAAGTCTGGCCCTGTGACATCCTACTTCTGCCTCAAGAGATCAAAGTACAGCATTTGTTGTTACAGACCCAGCAGGATTGATTGACACAGCTCAAGTGCCACTGAGGACTGAACGACAAACGGTCACAAGGAATATTTTATGCTCACTTTTGTTAGATCTTATCCAGTTTCTGACAAAAAGCAAAATGAAAATGAATATTCTCAGAGGTACCAATTTAGAGAGGAAAGGAGATTATTAGAAATTATTAGAAAATTTCCTGGAAAAAGACATCTGTTTCTCAAAACTCCGGATACATCTTGTGAATAAAAAAAAAAAACCCAACCTATAAAGCAAAACATGCAGCCCCATTACAACTCCACAATAGATGACATAAATCCCTGACAAATGAAGTGACATCCATATGCATAGATTCACCTGATAGAAACACAGGAAATAGATCCACGAGTGCCACAGTTAGAAGAAAATTAAGGACTAATTCGTTTGATTAACAATAACCAAGTTTCTGGGAAAAGTGCGCACACACACAAGTGTGACCGTTTTATTTTCCCCTATCAGCATCTCCCTTTTGGTTAATGAACATACAACTGACTTAAGACATAAATCCACTAGCACTTAAAGGAGAAAAGAAATAGAAATATTGTCAATTAAACCCCACAAGCAAGAAGTAAGTACAGAATCTCATTTCCTCATTTCACCTGGCTGTATCAACTCTGGCTTCTACCACATGACACAACTTCTGTACCTCTACAACATTCCAGTTGTAACACATAATAAGTAATAATAAGTCTTCTTACCTTAACAATATGAAGTTGCTTAAATTTTTTACCTATTGTCATATTCTAGGAAACCTCTTCTTAGACTTCAGACCAAATTTTACATCACACCTCCTTCTTCTCCTAAGAAACACCCAAATACACCGTGTAGTCCTTATCACACACAAGCAATAGCTTGGTCAAGCTACACTTTCTTTAACACACAGAACTTCATCTGTCAAAGAGACCCAGAACTGCACATTATCTCCAGTGGATATAAGAAGTCATCCACATTTGCAGTTACATACACAAAGACATGTAAAACAGTAATACTTCTGCTTTTTCTTTTATTTTAAACGGTATTGTGCATATAAGTCACTGTCTTCAGAAAGAAACACTGAAGAAAAAGTGATTTCAGAAAGCAAAATCTTGTGCTGATATTAAGTGAATACTTTCTTAAAATAATTCACAGATAGTTCAAATTAATTACTTATTGGTTTTAACAGCAATTAAAGGATACTTGGCAAATTGACCCAAGCAACAGAACCTGTTAAACACAGTGCTTGTACTGAAAACAAGTGGTCCAGACAGTGTTGTGAGACAATGACCTATAATTGCCGATATTGTAAAACCTTTGCAGACTGACAAAGTTCAACTAATTAAAACTTTGATTCTCCACCTAGGCTGGGTTACGCCATCTACAGATGGGACTGCAAACCAAATTCACTCAATTTATTACTCTGGAACATGACACTGGGGGAAACAAGGCTGAGAATCAAAGGGAAGTCAAAGCCCAAAATACTTTGGGATGTGCTGCACAATAAAATACACAGCAAGAAACTTAGGGGATCAAGCTCAAGATACTCTATTCCTAAACTTTTTACTGTATTGTGCCTTCTTCAGCAACATGTAATAAATTTAATACCAACAAGGTTGGTAAAAGGAGAGGTTATGATCTTGAAAGACCCTGCCAAACCAGAATTTTTATTTTTACCATTAGCATGGTGAAAGATGAAGACAAAAAGATTCATCTGAGGAGTATTTCTACTTGAGCTGAATTGCCAGTCAGTAGAAGCTGAAAAGTTACTTATCATCTAAGAAAGTTTGAAAAAAAAAAAGGAACGTAATAGATGCTGCAGTGAAATGAAAGCATCCTGAGATTTTTAGTACATTATAGATAGAATTCCAATTAAAATATATTAGCAAAGAGATGATAGGTTACCATTCATAAGTCATGGGACTCAAGTCTACACTTGGCAGAAAAAAACCCAAGCACACAAAATCCCTTTCAAATTCTCCTGTTTCCCAAAATATACTGTTTTATCTAAGCAAAGTTTATATATACTTTGTAGCATTTTGTATTGGATTGAAAGCAAAACCAGTGAGAGGCTCCAAGTCAGTAATACAATTTAATAGGAAAAAAGAGAAAAAATAAAATACATGCAATAATACAAAAGAAAAACCACCGACAGAGTCAGAATACAACCTGACACCCTGTCAGTCAGGGTGTTAGTAGCAGTCCGTATAAAGGGTGGCTGCAGTCCTCCTGGATGACAGATGTGATTCAGTTGAAGCAGTGCTCCTGTAGAAGGGTGGAGTTTTCCTCCGAAGGTCCAGCGATAATGTGGAAAAGGTCCGACATTCTTCTGGGATCCAGTGGAAAGGGCTGCTTTTGCGTCCCAAACCCCAGTTTTTTATCTAGGTAGGAAAGGCTTGGCTCCTGCCCCTGGCTGGAGCATCTCCCAATGGGATGATGTAATCTTATCAGTCACACAATAGGACTTAATGGCCCATTAACAGAATATATCTTCTGGAGGAAGGATGGGTTGTGATAAGATAACGATGATCATCCCCCTGATCTTATCAGATGGCACATCAGCAGAGGATATCTCCCACAGAGATAAGGATCACCACCCCTCCCACATTTCAATAGATGGTGATAGAATACACATTTTTGCGGAGATAATCCACCCCTTATTCTATTACCATCTACATCATACCCAAAACCAATACCCTCTTACAGATATATATATATATATTTATTTATTTTACAGAATGAAACCTTACATACAGTTCTCACTTAAAATTAGGTCTTCTTGTGGTACACAATGGGTTTCCCCATCTTTCTGCATTACCCACCGAGTGTAACCAGGTCCTTGAGCAAAAACAATCCCATGGATTGGTTTGCCTTTGCCTCTGGTGGGATTAATCCAAACAATCTTTCCTAAAATACCTTTCATGTGTACCAAAAGAACTTTGTCCCCATCCACTGTGTGCAGGGGTTCAGAGTGGGCAGGACCAGCTTGACTCATGGACCCTTGGGTGTTAACCATCCAGGTGGCTTTGGCCAAGTTCATTTCCCAGTTTCTGAAGGTTCCCCCACCAAGTGCTTTCAGGGTAGTCTTAAGGAGTCCATTACACCTTTCAATTTTCCCGGCAGCTGGCGCCTGGTAAGGGATATGATATATCCATTCAATACCACGTCCTCTGGCCCAGGTATTGATAAGGCCGTTCTTGAAATGGGTTCTATTGTCTGACTCAATTCTCTCAGGGGTACCATGCCTCCAAAGGACTTGCTTTTCAAGGCCCAAGATGGTGTTCCGGGCAATAGCATGAGGCACAGGGTAAGTTTCTAACCATCCTGTGGTTGCTTCCACCATGGTCAGTACGTAGCGCTTGCCCTGGCGGGTTTGGGGAAGGGTGATGTAGTCAATTTGCCAGGCTTCCCCATACCTGTACTTCAACCATTGTCCACCGTACCACAGAGGCTTTACCCGCTTGGCCTGTTTGATTGCAGCACAGGTCTCACAGTTGTGGATGACCTGTGAGATGCTGTCCATGGTAAGGTCCACCCCTCGGTATCTTGCATCTCTCCCCTGATAACCAGAGGCATCATGGGCCCAGCGAGCTAGGAATGATTCTTTCTTGTGCTGCCAGTCGAGATCCACCTGTGATACTTTCACTTCGGCAGCTCGGGCTGCCTGCTTGTTGTGATGTTCTTCATTAGCCCGACTTTTGGGTACGTGCGCATCCACGTCGAACCTTCATGATCAGTCTCTCTACTCAGGCAGCAATGTCCTGCCAAATCTCAGCGGCCCAGATGGGTTTCCCTCTGCGCTGCCAGTTGGCCTTTTTCCAGCGATCCAGCCATCCCCACAGAGCATTAGCTACCATCCATGAGTCAGTGTAGAGATAGAGCCTTGGCCACTTCTCTCATTCAGCAATATCCAAAGCCAACTGGACGGCTTTTAGCTCTGCGACCTGACTCGATCCAACTTGTCTCCCCGTAGCTTGTGCAACTTGTCATGTGGGGCTCCATACAGCTGCTTTCCATTTCCGGTTAGTGCCTACAATTCGGCAGGAACCATCAGTGAAGAGGGCATATCATCTTTCAGTCTTCGGTAGCTCATTATATGGTGGGGCTTCCTCAGCACGTGCCACTTGCTCCTCTTCTTCTTCAGAAGACAATCCAAAAGTCTCACCTTCAGGCCAGTTTGTACTTATTTCCAGAATCCCAGGGTGATTCGGATTTCCAATACGGGTGCACTGAGTGATGAGGGCAATCCACTTGCTCCATGTGGTGTCAGTGGCGTGATGTGTGGAAGGCACCTTTCCCTTGAACATCCACCCCAGCACTGGTAGTCGAGGTGCCAGGAGGAGTTGTGTTTCTGTGCCAATCACCTCTGAGGCAGCTTGAACCCCTTCATGGGAGGCCAAGATCTCCTTCTGTGTGGGAGTGTAGTTGGCTTCAGATCCTTTGTAGCTTCTGCTCCAGAATCCCAGTGGTCAACCCCGAGTCTCACCAGGCACCTTCGGCCAAAGGCTCCAGGATAGACCATGGTTTCCAGCTGCAGAATAGAGCACGTTCTTCACCTCTGGTCCCGTCCTGACTGGGCCAAGGGCTACCACATGAGTGATCTCCTGCTTGATCTGGGTGAAGGCTTGCTGCTGCTCAGGGCCCCAGTGGAAATTGTTCTTGCGGGTAACCAGGTAAAGAGGGCTCACAATCTGACTGTATTCAGGAATGTGCATTCTCCAAAAGCCTATAGCACCTAGGAAAGCTTGTGTTTCCTTTTTTAGTTTCTGATGGCCCTCTTCAATTGAGCTCCGGACTTGATCCACCAGCCTTGTTTCCACGGATGAGACATGGGTACAAAATGGGGCTGTGACAGTGTCCTCATAAATTCTTAGTTTATTGGCCAAGACGCCTACCATATGCTCACCTTCCCGCCACTGCAGTGTTGCCAGGTAACGGGAATACATCTCTGGTCCAAGCCGTGCGAATCTCAACCACATTTGTGACGTGCACCTGACACAGTCTGGGCTCTTAGGAAATCTCTCATCTTCTGAGAAAATGATCTCCAGCACGGCCAAGTCCCTCAGGCATCGGATACCTTGTTCTATTGTGTTCCATTTTCCTTGATGCACCTGGAGATCTTCTTTACAAAGGCATCTGTCCTTCACACTTGTCAGTAGTCGCCACCAGAGGCTGGGGGTTTCTTGGGTTCTCCCAATCCCCTGGTCAATGACCACATCCCGGGACAGAGATCCCAGTTGCCTGGCCTCACTTCCATCCAGAATGGTGTCATTGGCTGCAGCGTCCCAGATGCGGAGCAGCCAGGTCAGGATGGACTCATTCGTCTGGTGGGTGAATTCCCTCCGCAGGTCACGCAGCTCACCCAGGGATAGAGAGTGAGTGATGATTTCTGGCTCTGTCTCGTCTGCTGGGTGTGAAGGTCCTGCCATGTCCTCATCAGTCACTATGCAGACTGATTTGCTCTTTGATTTCTTCTTCTGAACGGGCGCAACTGCTACTGGTCTAGGCTGTTCTGGTTCAGTGATGGTTTGTGTGAAGACGCTGTTGCTTTGCTTTTGGCTTTTTCCTCCTCTGTGGCAGTCTGCGCAGACACGGACGCTGTTGCTTTGCTTTTGGCTTTTTCCTCCTCTGTGGCAGTCTGCGCAGACACGGACGCTGTTGCTTTGCTTTTGGCTTTTTCCTCCTCTGTGGCAGTCTGCGCAGACACGGACGCTGTTGCTTTGCTTTTGGCTTTTTCCTCCTCTGTGGCAGTCTGCGCAGACACGGACGCTGTTGCTTTGCTTTTGGCTTTTTCCTCCTCTGTGGCAGTCTGCGCAGACACGGACGCTGTTGCTTTGCTTTTGGCTTTTTCCTCCTCTGTGGCAGTCTGCGCAGACACGGACGCTGTTGCTTTGCTTTTGGCTTTTTCCTCCTCTGTGGCAGTCTGCGCAGACACGGACGCTGTTGCTTTGCTTTTGGCTTTTTCCTCCTCTGTGGCAGTCTGCGCAGACACGGACGCTGTTGCTTTGCTTTTGGCTTTTTCCTCCTCTGTGGCAGTCTGTGCAGACACGGACGAAGTTGATTTGTTTCTTTTTTCCTCTTCCTCAAGAATAGGCTGCAGTACACCATGTAGTGTTTTGTTTCTAAGCATGTTGGAGGCTGTGCAGAGGAGACAAAGCAGAACTAACAACAACATTATGGTATCCTTGGCATCCAGTGGGAACTTGACATTTCCAAAAACTGCTGTCAGGCCAGAAAGACGGGAAAAAAAAAAAAAAAAAAAAAAAAAAAAAAAAAAAAAAAAAAAAAAAAAAAATCATTCTTTACCCCTCCCCCCAGGGGTTGGGTGCGATTGTTAAGGCCCCGGATGTAGCAACCTAGACTAGGACAAGCAAACAAAGTTGAGTATATATTCCGAATGATGTTCACTGCCTCAGAGGTTATCATGCAGTAGATATAATAGGCCAATAAAGCAATTTTTATATCATACCCTGGTCTACACAGGAGCATTACAGCCGGCAGATAGTTCCCCATGTGTGGAAAAATATAGAGAGCAAGATATAAAACCCATGTAAGCATGCTGAGAATCATGGTGAATACAAAATTGTAATACTGACTTTTCTCAGTACCCTTCGTGCCCCACGTTGGGCGCCAATAAATGTATTGGTTTGAAAGCAAAACCAGTGAGAGGCTCCAAGTCAGTAATACAATTTAATAGGAAAAAAGAGAAAAAATAAAATACATGCAATAATACAAAAGAAAAACCACCGACAGAGTCAGAATACAACCTGACACCCTGTCAGTCAGGGTGTTAGTAGCAGTCCGTATAAATAGTGGCTGCAGTCCTCCTGGATGACAGATGTGATTCAGTTGAAGCGGTGCTCCTGTAGAAGGTGCAGCTTTCCTCCGAAGGTCCAGTGGTAATGTGGAAAAGGTCCGACTTTCCTCTGGGATCCAGTGGAAAGGGCTGCTTTTGAGTCCCAAACCCCAGTTTTTTATCTAGGTAGGAAAAGCTTGGCTCCTGCCCCTGGCTGGAGCATCTCCCAATGGGATGATGTAATCTTATCAATCACACAATACGACTTAATGGCCCATTAACAGAATATATCTTCTGGAGGAAGGATGAGTTGTGAAAAGATAATGATGATCATCCCCCTGATCTTATCAGATGGCACATGAGCAGAGGATATCTCCCACAGAGATAAGGATCACCCTCCCACATTTCAACAGATGTTGATAGAATACACATTTTTGCATTGTACCCCAGGACACATTTCTACTTGGAAAAAAAAAAAGGACTTTAAAGTAATGTATTCGCCCAATGAAAGATTATCTCACACACACACACACAAACGTGCAGCACTTGAAACAGTGCTCAATTCAAAGATCTTGAAAACCTCTTTCTTCAATTACTTAAGGTCATAGTTATGATTCTGTGATTTAGAAAAGCTCATTTATTATCTGAACATCTGCAGAAAAGTGCAGTTTCACACAAAGCTGCTATTTTATATAGTTCCTATATAAAAGTTTGAGGACTTTCAGGTTGGTTAAAGGAAAACATAACTCTTAGTCCTATGCAAATTACTCAACAACCTAACAGCAATAAGATTCAGCTAAAAAAAGAATATGCATTTGTGCATTCCTGGTGCCTGTCCAGCTTCAGGAGGGCTTTAGTTTCTGAATAGGATAACCCTTAGTGAACAGAAATTTACTTTTTTTTTGGTAGTCTGCATAATTGGAAGGTAAGTAAAATGCATTTTAACCAGATTACTTCAAAATATGCAATATTATACAACACAGCTCCAAGATGAATGCTAACCTCTCTATCCTTAAGCATATCTATATTCAAGAGAAATCAAAATGTTTTTTCTACATGCTACTTTGCCAACATTTTGCCTCTTCATAACCAGAGGTCCATTTTCATAGCATTTCAAACTTGGTTATTCATAGACATGCCTGCAATCACCAAATCAGGCCTTTTACCACACAAGACAATTCAACACAAGCTTGTATCAGTAGAACTATTAGGATGATATGGCTAAATAATTGTACCAATATCCTCCTGTGGCAGATAAAAATCAAGCTGGAATCTGTTTGAAGATTCCAGATATAAGGAAGAAAATGTTTGTGCTAGCAAAGACTATTTGATGCAGGGATTCATTTGCTGAGTGCACTACTGCCTATTCTGTATATATAATATGTGTGTGCTGACAGACCACAGTGACAGGTCCAACTAAAATGTGACATGAGCAACACAGCAGGAAGAAAACCTGAGACGTTATTATCAGATAGAGAATAAAATCCAGCCCAACAACATCAAACTGACACAGGGTAGAGAGGTTTGTGTGTGTAGAGTATGAATGTGAGAAGAATTCTTCACAAAGCAGAGGTCATAAGTTGCAAAAAGACTGATGAACTTTGGAGTGGGGGTCAGCTTAGACTCCGGTCTGCCCTAAAAAAGGTGAACACAGGCTGCTCCCTGTTTCATAGGTACACATGCTCTCCCTTACCCCCTAAAATTGCCAGTGGCAAGAAGGAAGGCAGGATGGCTAGGTGTTGGACAACACTAATCCTTCATGCTTTGTCCATTAGGTAATATAGTGCCATGCTCACATGGAGGTATGCCAAGCCCTCAGTACTACATTTTGAGACTATGTGATAACAGCACGAGCAGAGAAACCCTATGTCTGTGCGGGTCTTTATCGTACAAATTGCAAACAAGCTGTGTCAAACCTCCCTTCCAATAAATGGACTGCCATGAAAGGAAATGCTTAATATTTTAAAGAAGTTTGAAGTCAGACCAAACCCATGAATGAGACAAACAGATCAAGCACACATCCCAAGATTTTTCAAAAAGCATGTTATACAAGACGTGCTACATGCCAAAGGTGTACATGTAGATCTAAATTAGTAAAAATGGAGTTAAAACTGTAAACACTTAGGCTCACAGGTGAATTACTGGTTTAGTCAAAGACAACCAAGCAAACACTCAAGGAAACACAACAAATTTGTTAAAAATTGTTTTGGTTTTTAGGGTTTTGGTTATTTGTTTTTACTTCTGATCTAAATTTCCATAAAGAATTGTTTGGAATACTGTATGCCTTATGAATTTCCATTAACCCCAAAAGAAGTTTCTACTGCAAAATTTTCCTGAAAATGCTTTACACTCCTTAAAGATTATGCAATACTGATAAGTGACCCAGAAAAACATTCTGCAGCTATTATATGTGTTATATGTTATTGTTACCCTATCAATGCAAGGTCTAATTACAAACAGCCCAAGAATAAATATTAACCCAGCCTTCCCTTAGAAGGAACGTTATCAGCTTCACAATCCCATGGGATGTGCAGCACAAGAACACTGAAGTTTTTATTAACATTAAATGAAGTCTGAAGGGGAATCTTACTGTGATTTCAAATTTACAAAGTAACAGCTTGAGAAAGGCTTGGACATTTTCTGCAATACAGCCATGTGCCATCATCTCCTAGCACTGTTGAAATAATCATTCCAAGAATATGAGTGTATAGATCTCTACTGCTTTCTAGATTGATAGATGATTCAACAGAAAAAATTATCAGCTGATATTCAGTTAATTATAGGGTCCATCTGCAGAGCACACAGCCTGCTTTTCTCTCAACACAGCAGTTTTATTATTGACATTCTAGTAAAAGATTTTACACCTAACTGAGCACATAAAGCTTTCACCTAACACTGAGAACCATGAAAAAAAAAACCCAAACCCCCAAACACATCAGATTTACACAATATTCTTACTTTTAGCAGTTCAAAATAATGAAGACAGTGGTAAACAGGGGCAAGAAGGAGCCGGGGTAGAACATACTGAACAGCTTCTTTAAAGCCTTCACCTATCGACTAGAAACAAAATAAGATTCAGTCTTAAAACAATACATGTACTGAAGCAACAAGACAATGTAATTAAAATAGTAATATCAACAACATGTCTTATTCAAAGGCAATTTACCTGTAAATAAAATGCTGCTCCTGGCTTTGACAATTGACTTAGAAAATGATCATGAAACCCAGGTCGCAAAATATCTTGTGCATATGATTCGTATGGATCAAATGCAAGTTCCTAAAAAGAGATACAGAATAATTTTACAATCATAGAATCCCAAAATGGCTTATGTTGGAAGGGACTTTAAAGATCTTCTAGGTCCATCCCCGCTGCCATGGGCAGGCATGTCATCAATTTACAAAACTGATTTAACAGCTAAACTTCCATATTTCTTATGGAAAATACATATCCTACATAGGAGAGACTTTTCTCCATACTTTCCTCAAAACATCTACAGAGAAGAATCCATACTTCTTTGTGCACAGACTCATGGATTAAATCAGTCTAAAAGAGATATCTGGAAGTCAACGGGTCCAATTCTTTGTTCAAAGCAGTGCCCACCTTAGGGCCAAAGACAGATCATTAAAGCTGGCTGAGAATGCTCAGGGTCTCTCATCCTGTTGAGTTCTAACTCTGGGAACAGAGGCACCAAAACCTCTCTGGGCAGCCTATCCCAATGTTCAATTGTTCTCAATGCAAATTTCCAACCTCCCTTCCCCCAGTATCTACTCAGCATTAATCTTTTTGTTATTTTCACGTTCTCTCACTCATGTCACAGTTCTCAACCGAGAAGAATCAGCCTCGGCAATCCTCACACCTCCCTTCAGGTAACTAAAAAAAGCAGTAAGATCTACTTCAGCCTTCTCAAGAATCAACAAACCCAGCAGTCTCAACCCTCTTTGTGCATCGTGGGCCTCAACTCCTTAATCATCATGGCAACCTTCACTACGAGCCTATCTTGCCTATCCTGTACCAGAAAGGCCAAAACAAGACACAGTACACCAGATTTGATCTCAAGTTCTACACGGAACTGCCAGCTACACATTCCCTAATATAACCCAGGAGCTAGTTAGCCTTCACATTCGATCCCCAAGGATCTCCCAGCCCTGGAAAGCAGTGCTGCTCCTCAGTCAGGCAGCTGAGACATTGCATGGGGTCGTTTGCTCCCAGGTGCAGAATTTAATATTTGCCTTTACTCAACTGAGGCTCCCATACGTCCATTTCTCCAGCCTGCCAGGTCCCACAAGCAGCAGCTCTGTCCTCCTGTGCATCCCTCACAATTTGGCAGCACCTACCAACTAGAAGAAGTGACCTCCTTCCACACACAACACATACATTAAACAGTATCAAACCCTGAGGACTGCTGGCAACCATTGACCTCCAGGTGACCTTTGTGCTGCTGATAACAATCCTTCAAAAGCCTGACAGCTCAGTCAACTGCCCATGTTCCACAATTCAAACAGCTAGGCTGCATCTCACCCATGCTATGACAGACTGTGCTGAAGGCCTTGCTTAATTCAGGTAAGAGATAATAACTGCTCTTTCCTTCTTCCATGGACACAGCCATCACTCTGAAAGTAGTCAAGCTCGACAGCTGCAGTTTGTCATTTGGAAATTTGTGCTGGCTTTTGCCAACCACCTTCTAAAGCATTCACGTGGCTGGATGTGAAGTCCAGGAAGATTTGCTGGTCTTCTCAGGGACTGAGGAGAAGCTGACCAGCTTCTAGTTTGACAGGAACCTTCTCATCAGTGTTGTTGAGGTTTTTTTCACCTCCACTCTCTTAACTTTAAACAACCACTCTAAAAGCTGAGATTTAGAGACTAAAAAGATAAGAGCATTTTAAAAAATGGTCAATCTCTTCATCACAGTGGGGTTGGAAGAAGAGATCTCAAACTGAAGAAAGCCAGCTGGAACAGAGACCTAATTGCAAGTATTAAAACATGAATAGGAAAAAAAAACAACCAACAAAACAAAACCAAAAAAACCCCCAACCCCAAAATCCCCAACCCCATTCTCTTACCTCTGCCATATCTTCAAAACAGCTGCCTACTAGTGGGTGTGGACTACCTTCATCTGTCATTTCAACAGTGTCCTCTATATGACCTAGTAACTTCACACTAAGTTCATGGATGTCTGATATACGACTAAATATGTTTTCCACATCCTGCAACAAAAGACAAAAGTCAAACGTGCAAAGCTACTCTGTTCTGATGTGAAAGTCAAGAAGTTCCTTATATAGAACAAGCTTTCACAAGTGTTTTATAATATACTTTTTCTATGATTTATATAAGATCATAAAATGTATTTTAAAAATAATGAATATAAATAAATAAATATTTAAAATGTACATTATTGAAACATGGCAAAGAACAGTGACAGATCTTAAAATTACAGGCCTGCAAGTGAACATAAATAAATGAGAAGGTTTCTTCCACAGCCCTACAAAACCTGAAAATGCTCTTTTACCATTTCCATTTCAGAACTCAAGAAAAGTGCTTTCTCTGCTATTGATACATTAAACTCAACAACAGTTAAGATTCCAGAATTACCATCTGTATTTATAGATATTACAGTAGGTGCTTTTTGTGTTTGTGGTTTGTAAAATACTTACATGAGATGAAAACAGTTTGGAGTTGGAGGCATATGGCTCTCTAAAAACTCTGATAATGAGATTCAGTTCTCTTATATATTGCCGAATTTCTGCCATAAATGACTTCACTAGGTCATAATAGGTTTGCTCTCCTGAGGTGGAGGGTTCTTCATCAGATAAAGTTAGTGCACTTAAATCTTCTACATCTTGATGGAACATATCCATTAATACCTAGGTAGCAAAGAGAGGAAAATTCACAAAGAAAGAACCCCTTTTTGAGATTGACCAGTGAGTTACCAATAAAGAAAACCTATTATTCCCATGAAATCAGACTGATCAGCAGTAAGATTTATGTATTCTCATTCTGCAATCAGTTGAGCATTAAAAAAACAATATCCATTGCTATGAGTTTGCAAGTCATTATTTGCAGTGGCAATTTCTGAAGACTCCCAGTCACTTAGACCAATGCAGGCATCTCTCCAAGAACATGGTCCTAAAATCAATTACAATTTTAAAGGGTGAAGTACACAAAAACATTTAGCGTTTAGCTGTGTTCTATTGCTCTGAATCAGCAGTACACAACCAAGTTCCTGAATACTGTCTGAAGTTAAAAGGTGTGTGTATTTTGGCTTTTCAGCTTTAGCTTTACCAGGAAGTCACATGATTCTCAGAACCCTGTGATCTACCTGCAATGAACACTGGCCTGTCCACAGACTGTACATTGCCCAGTTTCTGCCCTTAACTGCTGAGCTCTCTTATTAAAATGAATCCTTGAGGAAGGGCACCAGCTACAGAAACCAGTCCTGTTGCAGAACTACATAGACAACAAGAACTCTAAACACTCTGACTAGTAGAGGTCCCAGTTCACACCCAAGCAATATTTACCAAATACAAGCAATCAGTAATTTAAAGTTCTCAACAAAATTGATCACTGCACACTTCTTCTAAATGTGGTGTGTGAGCCAGGAGCCATTAAAACGACAGTCTAAATGCAGAAAAATGCAGGACATTTTGCATTAAGCCTGACTTCTGAAGCTCTAAGAACAGAAGGTGATTCATGTTTCAGAGTCAGTGACTGTACATGGAATTCAGGTTAAAATGAGAACCCTAAATAATTCTGGGGAATGGGGCATTAGAGCATCACTACTGTAGGAAATTACACAGAATAATTCAAGTATTCAAGGAGACCTCAGCATTTCTAACTTTCATTCACAGGTCCAGTTCCTGCACACTGCTAGGAGATTCCAGGCTGTATTCATCAGGCCTATGTCTCACTTCTGAGGAAGATTGGGCTCAGATGCTAAGGAGATGGGGGTTTTGTTTGACCCACTGAAACATTACTTTTTATGTGCAATGCAGTCTTCAGTTAGTGCTGCTTAACAGTAATTTTTAAAGTATTCACATGTTGCTGACATTAGGCAGGTGCAATCAAGAGAAAGATTTAAGTATTAATAAGCACAAGTAAGAGCTTTATAAGCTCAGTTGGCTTTCTGGTAGTTTTTTTCCATTACTGGAACCATATTTTATGACACTAATTTCTTCTTAGAAGGTACAACACTCCATATACTTACTAAGAAAAAGACACTGTCCTCTCAAAATTACCTACAGCTTTAGTTGTTTGTTTACTTAACAAACGAGAGTTGGGCTTACCTTATCAGCACACATTGCTACTTTAATATCTTGTTTTGTAATCTCATAATGTCTTATATTCCGCACATAATTGCCAACCAGTTTTAGGATGTCTGCAGCAATGTATTCTAATACTGCTACTATGTAAACAGACACTTGGTGGTCAATTTTGTAGCCTAGAACTTCCTGAAAAGGAGAAAAAAAAAAAAAAAAAAAAAAAAAAGCATTCCACTGTTACTCAGCTGATGAAACAGACACTCTAGATTACAACTCAAACCAGTAAGTAAGCTTAAGACCCTGCTCAATAAAGAGTCACCACATATACACAGCCTATTTTAGAAATAGAAACACAGGAGTGTGTAGGCATAGAGAAGAAACAGTGCCATTGTACAATGGGCTCTTCGTCTTGGTCCAAAACAGAACTGAGTGATTTTTAACTAAAAAATAAATACATTCCATTAACTGGGACACTTGGAACTATGCAACAAACACAGATATTCTTAATTCTTTTAGTTGTTAGTTCAGGCAGCACACATTACATGAAACAAAGGGGTTAACCTCTAACTGCATTCTGAAAGCAAGATTCCATCACTGCTTACCTTTAACAAGGGATGGATTTTTTCTACTGGAAGAGATAACGGATTCCTTCGTTTCCTCTTCTCAATAGCAGACTGGGCATCAGCTATTGCCCACTTATCAATAGGATGGGGGAAACTTTTTTGAACACGATCCTTAAGACAAGAAAACATGACCAAAGGGTAAATGCACCATCTGAATGATCTCAGCAGTATAACTGTGTTATCAAACTGCTTTCTATTACTTAACAAAGAAATGGTTGCTAATATTTGTAGTTCAACTATAAAAGCTTATACAAGATGTGTAAATGTTATCATTTTGGTACACCTTGCTCACCACATTCATAAGGCTGTTTCAGGGTATCATTATCAGAGAATTATCTATTTTGTGCTCAAAATTTAAGAATTAAGCTGCAATTGAAGGCACAGTTCACTCCCCTTGTGCCCATGCCTGGTACCTCAGCATTTGAATACCTGACTACATTTTCTCCTTGCACTTTATTCCCTGTATAGGATGGTCACTCAATGAAATGATAACAAGTTTTCTGTTTTACCTTTACTGATGAGCACATGGTCCAGCCTGTACACAAGCAAACTGCTCTGATGATGACAACAAACGTAACAGGAAAAGAAAATATCCAACAGCGCCCACATATTCTGAACCAGTTTCAGTCTACATGTGGGACAGACATGGCCCACTTGATTTAATCCTTTCAGCAGTGCTTGAGGACACCTCCACATTCCCATGCATGAATAACTCTCCTGCTGGAACTCACACACAGGTCTCTGGAGGTTCAAAAGCTTCACCATTTTTAGTATCCACAGATATCAGAAATTTATTTTCTCACACAACTTAATGTTTTATTTTTTCAGACCACAGTTCCCACTGATGTTTCAGTTGCAAGTGCTCAATTACATAAATATAGCTCCTGTTTGAGTAACCATGAAATGACGAAGATTAACTTAATGACCACTTACACAGAGCTGGTATAGGGAAAAAGTACACAAACAAAAACTTTCTAACAAAAAAAACCAAAAAAAACCCAAAAAACCAAAAAAACCCTATCTTTTCAAAGTGCAGGGTTTTTTTTTTCCCCATCATAACACATTGTCAAAAGGAAAGCAGAGGTCCTACCAAAAAAATGTCTGAATCACTGTCAATTCACACTCCTAGTCTGTTGACTGAACAATGAAATGGAAAACCAAATGTGTTTGACCACATAATTAAAAACATCATTATTGTACATGAACATCAAGGGGGTAAATGGTGGCTGTTTGATCATCTCTACTTTTTCCATTTCTCCTGTCTTCTTCTTGTATTATGAACCATAAGACTCATAATACAATACCTTGTGTCAAGTTTTTTTGTCAGCGTTGTTTAAAACAGAATTAAACAACCTTCCCCAAAGCTCTTGTCTCTTGAGCTGTCAGACCAAAATGATGTTGCAGAACAGGTTAGCCGTTAAAGGGGACACTGGAACACCACTGGAGGCATCAGTATTCAAAAGGGGAGAGGAAGAATGAAATTCATCAATCTTGAGCTCTAGGACGGCCACATTTTAAAGGTTTTTTTGTTAGTGAGGTTTTATTTGCCATTAGTCCACTTTCTTCAGAACATGAGGAAGTCACTTGCCACAGGTCCTGGCCCCAAGCACTGGAAATCAACAGGCTCAGAGCACACAGAGTCTGCAGCTTGGATTCTAAGTCTTTGAATCATGGTTAAGCACCAACTGCTACCAAGGTACTCATGGTCCTATGAGTCTAAGTGATACAGCTTCACTAATTTGTTCCTCAGATGGAAAAACTCTTCAGCTTAACCTCTCTTCATAAACATTAAGCTGCTCTGCTGAGCAGCAGAGGTTGTAGATCTTTGAAAAGGCAATGGTAAGAGATGAGGTCTCTGTACAAAGAAAAGAAGTGTTCCTAAACTCTTCCTGAAAGAGTAACTGAACTATTTTTGTTTTAATTTCTGGGCCAGCAGGGGATATATCAGTCTAAATAACCATGCTAAGAAAGCAGGACAGAGCCTCAGACTAAGCAGCTGTAGTTTGCATACAGTATCAATGGGGGAAAAATGTCTTTTGAAAGGAACCAGTCAGCTTTATATACAAAATTTACACTCAACATCTATTAAAAAATAATACAACTCACAGATAGTTTTGCTGTGCATTGAACAACAAATTCAATTGATAGGAAAATGAAATATTAGGGAACTTAAAAGGCTTTATGCAGAAGGCTCTGCTACATAAATATACATAATTACTGCTTTCCTTTTTGCATTGGGAAATAATTAATATTAATATAGCAGCTTTATGTAATAGTTCAAATTATTTGCAATAACATTCGTAATAAGTGTTCTCTATACCTCTACATCCAGAAAACTTCTTGGTTGAGCTTGACATAACATATTCAACAACTGAAGAATTAACTCCTCCACATACTGCAATGCATCTTCAGTAGAGGAAAGCTTAGGATGGACTTGCACCTGAACCTATAGGAAAGAGAAGAATTCAAGCTTTATGTTTTGTTCTTCCCCAAACCTGCTTTACCTGCAGGAAAAAAAAAAAACGACAAAACCCAAGCCAAACAGCCCAGAAAAGTACAATAATGTAGCTCTGTTAAGGTCCATCAGACAAGCCTGAGTGAAACACACCTGATGGAAATATGAATCTCAAAGGCTTTATGTACTCAAATCACTATAAATTATATTTAATGTCAAGAAAATGGTTAATTAATAACTGTGCTTAGCAGTGCAATTAGGAAAACTTTTAAAGCTCTTGCATATACTTATCTCGCTCCACTAGCTCTTTAACCACTGTTTTTACATGAGGTTTCAGCAGTGGGACTTTTCCCCCTTGCACACAATCTACAATAACGGAATACAGAACATTTTTCACAGAGCACACTACACAAAGAATGGTATCAGCAACATTTATTACTTCAAATTTTTTAATCCATTCTCAGTTAGCACTCATAAGATTGGCTTAGAAGTTTGTTTCCATAGTGTTGGGGTTTTTTTTTAATATGTCAGCTTCTACAGTAAAAAAAGCACTTCAAAAAAGGCCTCAGTGTTGTTCTGGCATTAAGTGCCAGCTGAGAGATTTTGGAAATTTGGTCCCAGTATGTTTACTTGTATGTCATAAGGGTGTTTAATTTCTTACTGGCACGAATTTAACAAGGGACAATCCCCCTTGCTCCTTCCATTTTTTTTCCAGATAATCGTGTAACTTCTGAAACCTGAGGCATACTTTTTCTTTGCACTTCTGCAGTTCACAAATTAAGACAGTTTTAACCATCCTAAATTTCAGGTACACAAAGCTCAGTGCTGCAGAGCTTAAACAGACAGTTTAATCTCAGTCCTATACCGATGGTAAATATTATGACAGAGCAAGCTGACTGCTGATTTTAGCAATGTATCTGTCAAGCCCCAATTTCTCCATTTTACTGTTCCCCTGCACACAACTCAAAATGCCTTCAGTTCTCTCAATCACTAACATGAGAGCCTAGCAACTCTGAAGCAAAACACAACGATCTGCCTCATCCAAATGTTAACCCATGTCTATATTCAAAAAATGCTGCCATAATTATTTAATTTCACACCTGAGCCTTAATTCCTGTTTGCAGTTATAGCAAGAACTAAATGTTATGAAGTTCAAGCACACAACAGCCTAAAACAGAAATCCACTTGCCTGCTAAGGCACTCATTAGTCTGAAAGCTTCATAACTGCATAGTGCTGGTGCTCACTTAACTGCTGTTGAGATTCAAATACGCTGGATCACGCGTTTGGCTTCTTGCAGATTGCACACCCTTACACAGCAGGTCTTAAACAACACCTCCAGAAGTCTTTTAAACTTTTTAAACTTAAAAGCAGTCTGGCAAAAATAGAACGGAAGAACTTCTCTCCATCTGACTAGCTAGCACAACTATTTTGATTATGCCAACAGTTTCACTTTTCCTAAGAACTTCGCTACCCACAGCTACTGTGTTTGTGGAACTACACGAATAACAGCATGCCAGGAAGTCCCAAACATTATTTACAATTCAAACACTGACATCTGAAATACTGTACCAGCTTGGAACACCTTAACACCAGAAATTAGACTTGCCAAAGCATTCTCTTAAAGAGCAGAGCTGATCTGAGCCGTCTGGAAGATGCTGCCTTTAATGTGTGCTTTTTTAAAAGCAGAACTGAACAAATTTGTATTACAATCTCCCTATATTATACTCCAGCACTTTCTATTTCAATAAGTGCTAAATTACCAAGTCAATTCAATAGTAAAAATACAGAGCATGATAAAGAAGTGATGAAGAGCAGCTCTACTTTCTCCTTTATTTAGAAAACAGACCAGACTTTAATAACCTCATTACAACTCCTTTAGTCTGCAACACAGAGCCTATAAGAATAAGAACAAACAAACAAAAATACCGCATCAGGCCATAACCTGAAAACTTAGCCACAGTCAGCCAAAACAGAGCCAACAATGATAACCTACTCCAACTTCAGGAGATAAAAGTTTCAGGCAAGTTCCCTAAGCATTTCTGTCCGAGGACAGTGATACCATCCTTCCCAAAGGCCATTGCCCGGCTCTACTTTAACAGAACACCCACCTTGGCAGAAGAAAACACCATTGAGTTGCCATTGGCTTGCCAGCACAGCTTATCTATATTAGGTAGATGGCAAATAACCTTCATTGCTACGTGACACTTAGTATCAGTGAGGGTTCAAAGTCATTAGAATAAACAAAAGAAAACAACCAGACTAACAAGGAAAAGTACAGCAGAGTTGGGTGCACAATTATCACAGAAATGCATAATTTCAATATCTGCACTACCGTAGTACCCAAAGGCTCAGACTGAGAATGATAATGTTATTTGAGGGTACTCAGTACAAGTCTCAAGTCCATTATCTAAGACATGATGCAAGGCCGGGTAAGATGCAATATTTAGTAAGAGAACACAAGAAATGGGAACATCTGTTAGCATAAATCATCACATGATTAGTTTCAAAAGAAAAAAACCCAAAAAGATTGAATTACCAGGGGCTTTCCCTCTTTCTTATACAGTCATGTCAGATTTTAAATTAACAAACCTGGGCCACCCTGCATTATCATCCTTGAAAAGGGGGAGTATGGCTTGAATCCCACCAGATCCTTCAGTCCTACTTAGAAAAACACAATAAAAACAGACTAACAACTTCTGTTGTGATGTTTAGATCACATTCTTATCGAAATATTTAACCTCTCCCTTAAATAATGACAGAATCATTCCCTTCCCTCCTATACACACAATAAAATGACTATCTTATGATAAGAAAAATTACTAAAAAAGCAGTTTAAAAACTTTTAAAAGAAGCTTAAAATTTTCAAAATATCCCAACAAATTCTAAAGTGCAAATACAACCTGCATCAGCTATAAATCCCTGCCACCATGGCTGTTTTCACTCAACTCATGTATTCATTTTTTTGAATATCCAATCTTCTCAATCTTTCCTAATTCTCGAAAGAGAAATGACCACAGTTTTCTTTAAATAAAGGTAAGCAGAACCAGCATTTCTTGAACAGCTTTTCAGGATCTGCTTAAGAACATGACTAGAGACAAACAGTGCCTGCTTAAAAAAAAACCCAAAAAACACTTAAAGAAAATCCTACAATAGGAACACTTGGTTTTTTTCTTCCCCTGCCTTTTTTGTCCTTTTCCTTTAAAATCCACAAAAAGCAAAGACTTTCTATCAGGAACAACAAAAGTTTAAAAATTAGGCAGGCATAAATCTAAACCAGCAGAAAAAGTCAATGAAACCAACAACAAAGAAGGAAGTGATTAAATGCATAATACAAATATAGCTGTTCTTTATTTTATAACCCATAGCAGCTCATTTTATATAAAGTCTTCTCACACCATTTTTCTTCAAACTCTCCATAATAAATTAGAATATAAACATTCCCACAGGCCTCATGGGAAGCAGTGGGAACTTTAAACTAAACCCTGAGAAACTTTTCATTTAAAGGACTGCAGATCGAACAGCTTCAGTTGAGACAGGGGCTTGGTCTCCCAACAGGTCCAACACAACAACCCCTAGGCTGGTCACAAGATGACCCAAACCCCAGTCTAGAGTGATACTCAACAGCTTGTTCTGCATTAGAAAGAGGTGTTTGATAATACGTAAGAAAGAAAGACACAGTGAATTTAACAATCTGAGTGATACTGAGTAATACATCCTCAGCAACAGTTTTCAGTTACCTCTTCCTCAGTGGCCTTGAGAAAAAGCCCAACAGGTTGCTTATAAGCCGAAAAATTTTAATTCAGGACAAAAAAAACCCTGTCTCCAGAGACTTCTTAAAGCAACTTTACGTTACATAAACACTATCTTTATGCTCCCAAATCATCATTAATAATCAACACAATCAGATTCACAGTTGTTCTGTTAAATACAGAACACACCAGACAAATCCTGCAGCTTCAGAAAACAATACCAATACCAACAAAACCAATACCAACCTGAGCCCATCAGGAGCAGAAGCTCCAGCAGCTTCAGAAAATAGCATAAAAAAGGAAACAATTCTAAAGGAATTCTAAAGGAAATAATTATAAAGCTACATAACAAACTGAAATAAAAAAGAAGTATCAACTGCAGGTTATAGACAATTTTTTCATAACTGGGCAAGACTACCCCTGTACTGGGATTCTGGCAAGAAGTCACAGTATGAACCGAAAAACAACTCCTGCTAAAGAACAACTGTACTTCAGTGCTGAGCATGGGCTGTGCTGCCAGTCTGCCCTGGTGGCAGCTGAAGGGCTTGTAAAAAAGGGTCTAAAGGGAAAAAAGCATCGTATTTATCACATCATACTGATCATGGAAGGAGCTTTGTGATGAGACAACATGCCAAGCCACCCTCCAAAGCATTATCAGAGAGCATAAAATTTAACTGACTATAAGTAGCTTTTTAAACTGAAAATTTTCTAAACCTTTGCTGTTCTACAATGGATTATTAGTAGAAATAATCCATTGTAGAAATAAATTTGGCAACAGAGGAGATAATTCTGACGAGAGTTTTCACTAATACTCTTAACTCCCATTTTTACTCAACATCTTTATTTTCCCTCAATGACTAAAAACTACTGACAAGCTTATCATTAAACACTCGAGGACAAAGTATTTTATGTACACCTTGCATGGATGAGTGTTCTTATAGAGTCAGCACTCCTTAAAAAGCTTTTCCTTCTATTCTTGTACATCTCTGCCAATATTTGGTAACCCTGATGGTGTTTTGGTACCTTGATCAATTAAAAATACAGTACATTAAATCAAATACAAATGCCTTGGATGCACTCTTCAGCAACAATTCACCAAGGATGCAGGACTTGAATTTTTGCTAACGTTTCTGCTGATGTCTCAGAAGGGCAGTAGTATTACACTGCTCCACTGAGCAGGTGAAAAAAAAACATGCAGTAAAGACGTGAACTGTAGAAGGTTCTTAGTTTTATCCTCTGCAGCCATCAGAAGAACAGAAGACCCAAAGTGATCAGAAATCAGGAAAGCTCTACATCTTGTGTGAAGCAATGCTACGAGTAAGAAGTGCCATTTTGAGTAGCAAGTGACAACTGGTTTGTCACCAATTTGAAGGCCAGGTTATTGAAAAGCAGGTAGAAATATATTCATCAGCAACAGTTTCCTGAGAACTCTGTAGTGATTGAAGCAGCTTCTCCCATGTCTTTTGCTCCATGAAAGGTCCAGATGACTGACCAGATGACACATGGAGTCCCTGAAAGCATGCTCTCTGGAACATTTTCCTTTACTGAGGAAGCAAATCCCTTCAGCTGTCAAGCCACACCAGTCAAATCATTCTGACCACAACAAATTCCAGCAGTACCCCTGAGTAATTGCTCTACTGATTCAAAACAACTTGAGGTATGCAAAGAGTAGAACATTCTTTTGTTTTTCTCTATTAACAAATGGCTTAAGGTATCCATCAGTAAGAATGACATGCTTCCTACTGCAAAAAACAATGGGTTAGGGAACAAGTGCATCATACACATGCACAGAAATTCTGACTCCGTGAACAAGTTATACCAACGAGATGAACCATAAGGAATGATGTTCCAGAAAAACTATCCAGAAGGTTATGATCAGAATAAAGTGTGCAAATTCACCAGCAGAAGAACACCAGTGCTGGAAAAGGCATCACATGGCAGGTGTCATTCCTGAGTCTCTTTTCTAACGTGGATTAAAAGCTGTGTATCTCTGTCTCCAGGTACCCGAGACCTCTGGTGTTTCAAATGTCTTGAATCCTTCATCTTCAGCATCTGACCTTCTGTCCATCCTTGCAACTACAATTTTCAGACACCTGTTGTTATTCTTTCTTCCTTCATTTTCTTGTACCTCATCACCATAAGTACTGCCTTTTGTCAGCAAACAAAGATGCAACACTCCTCTTTTGCAGCTTCAAAGTAACTGTGACCAGGCAGAGAAGAATCTCAGTTCACATAATTTTCTTCCTAACTGAGTGCACTGGAGCCTATCTTGACAGCATCTGAAGAAGAATCAGAAGAAAAGGGATTACATTAAGATCTCAATGGTACAAGAGCTGCTCTTTGCAAATGCAGCTGTTCAAAGCAAATACAGCTCTACTACTAAGGTTCATTCTAATGAAACACAAAGCATGGTCTCCTAAGAATTGCCTGATGTAAGAAGAGATTTATTCTTACTCTATAGTCTTGGGTTTGCTGCTTGATAAAAAATAGAATCAAAATAATCCACTGGGGAAAAGAAAGTTATCTGCAATGATTCAACAACACCCATTTTTTAAGAAAGCGATCCCGAGACTGTAGTTTGAGCTCTGCATTAGAAGCCAACTCACAGTTACAAAAGGGCAATGGCATTTTAATGATTCAGTCCACATGTGGCAGCTCTCCCCGAGAGCTGCAAACACTCCATCCTGGTGTATGTGCTCTTACAACGCTAACTTAAATGCCATTCTCCTCAATGGACCTATTAATTCAACACAGGTCTCCACAAACTACTAAGTCTAATTTCCAGCTATGCAGGAAATCATCACAGTTCTGCCTCTACAACCACCTGGTTTCAGGTGGAGTTCAGCTGCTATCACTACCTGAGAACGAGTAGCAGCACCTGCTCAGCTAAGGGAGAAGTGAAGGAAAGGTTCTCCTCTAGCAACAATGGGACAAACATGAGCTTCCAAAAATCTGACTCCTACTGAGATAGAAATGCTCTGGCAATTCAACAAAGTCACAAGGCACCAGTTTCCCTCCAGAACAGTCCAGCTCTTTGACCCCACTGGGAAATGCTGCCATTCTCTCCACTTTACCAGTCCCACGTCCTGGCCTGTAGGCGCAGCTCAGGTCTTTGGGGAGCTACCGAAGGGGGCACTGACTGCAATGCTGCAATGTTGCACCTGCCTTGTGAACCATGAGAGAGGATTATCAAGGCAAGTTCGTGGGTTTACTTTCCACCTGTAACATGTTCATTACTTTAGGAGCCTTTATCATGGCAAAACATCCTACTCAAAACTATCTGTACCTCTATTACATTAGGAAAATACATGACGCTGTTTCTCCATTAATGAAGAAGCCAATAAGAAAATAATTCAACATTTTCATCTGCCATTTAGTTTTCCTGTAACTCAAGTGTTTGGCTCTTCAGTAAAGCTGGTGGCAATCTGGACAGATTCTTTAATTCCATCTTTATAAAAACAGCAGTAGTAAGAAGAAAAACTTGAGAGAAGGTAAGAAACAGGTGGTGATCTCATGAAAAGCTGAGGTCAAAAGAGCCAACACCTGCCAGACAGTTACAAGTTTCAGTTTGAAGCCTTCAGAACTAATTCCATCTGCCTCCTGTCACCCTTCTACCCACAAAGAGAAACAGAGCAGATGACAACAAAAGCAAGACAACTATACCTTTGCAGGGCCAGTTCATCATCCTTGGTAGCTTGTCCTTACTGGCCTCCGCTGACCTCAGATTTCAGAATTCCTTTCCCCACTGCAGAATTCATCCAGCTCCTTCAGGAAGCATCTTTAATGCAAGGTGACTTCACGAATGGCTTGTCCACTGGGAACAAATCTGGCACTTCAGATGTCACAAGTTATTCCAAAGTTTAACGCTTGCTCGCTTTGACTCCTCACTCTTTGTACTCCAGCTGTCAGCACTGAGACTCCTTTCAAATCTGACAAACATTTGCTCCACCATGAAATAAACCCTCCAAAGGAACACGCTCTCTGTGGCTGGGACCTTGAGCAGCTCCAGTTTCCAAACAGGCTTCAGTTGGATGGGTGGCCAAGTACTTGTAAGCAGCACATGTGAACAGTGTGGTTAGTGCTAAAGCTTCAAGGAAACAACTATCCAGGGACAAGACATTAACAGCACGTGCTATGGATGAGACAAGCAAAAAGATTTCCAAGAACTGGACCAAGCCACACAGTGCTGGAGACCAAAGAGCATGCCCAGAGAAGAGAGGCAGTACATTGCAAGAGGAAATTAGGAAGAATGGGTAAAACTGCAGCACCCGAGACCTCTCAACCAGCCTTAGGAAGGAGCCTTTCAGGCAAAAGTTGCAGTTAATCACTGTAACTAGACAGTAACTTAGAAAATGTTGCCGTGCACGACTAAATCACGTGAAGTTCTGCAATCTGAAGCCACTTCAAATAACAGTGTCAGAAAACTTGTTTCTTAAGCCTTCTACTTTCTGGGTTCAGGCCGCAAAAGTGGAAGAGGAGCCCTCACCGTTTTTCCCTCTCTTCCGAATAAATTCTTTCCACGCCACAGGCACAAGCCTCACTATCCTGAGGGAGCAAGACTTGCTAGTTTGTCCTGATTAAGCCTTCTCAGCAAAAAAGTATTTAAACTAAAAGAAGTTTAACTAAAAGCCATTAGAAAAGAACACTAATTAATCAAAATTCTCTCAGGAGTCGCTCATAACAATCCCCCCCCTATTCCCGGTCGTGTCACCATGGACGACCAGCAGAAACCCGCAGCAGCACCACTTGCGACCCTCCGGGCCGAGGGGGGACGGGACTCACGTGTCCATCACACGGTTTTTATCTACACGGCTCCGTCTGTCAGAGCATCGCCCCGGCGCGGCTGCCGAGCCCCTCCGCGCCGGGGCACCCACCGAGGCAGCCGCTGGCGCTGCAGGACCGACCCCCGGCAGCTCCGGAGCCGTTTCCGGAGCGCGGATAGCCCCGGGCGGCCCCGCGGCCCGCCTAGCGTCCAGCCCGATCCCGCGGCCGGGTCCCCGGGACGTGGGCACCCGGCCGCCCCTCACCTTCTTGAGGGCGGGCACCAGCAGCCCCCGCCACTTGGGCGCGTTCTCCTCGCTGAAGAACTCGTAGAGCAGCGGCTGCGCCTGCATGGTGACACCGGGGCAGGCCGGGCGCCGCGCGGCAGGGCCGGCGGCGCTCAGCGGGAACCCCGGCGCTCCCCCGCCGCCAGCGGGGGCGGCAGGCCCGCAGCGGCGGGGGGGAACGGCAGCTGCCGCATTCCCCGCCCCGGCTCGCGGGGGTGGCCGAGGGAGCGGCAGGGGGGGCGCGCGGCGGGCCGGGGGTCGCGCGCGGGCCGCGAGGGGCGGGGTCGGAGCGCGAGCGCCGCCACCTCCCCGGTCCCGTCCTCGGCCGCTCCGTCGGCGGCCGCAGCGCATGCGCGGAGCGGCGACGCTCCGCACCTCCGGAGCCTGCGCCCCGCCACGCGCGGTCTCGGCCTTCCTGGCGGAAGTGACGCCTAAGGCGGGCCGGGTGCGCACGCTCCCTGCCGGCGGGAGTGTGAGTGGCCGCTCCCTGGGACCGCAGGTGACCCGTGATCTGGATGGATTGTTCTGAGATACACGGGGATCGGTTAGAACACACGGGAATGGATCGGTCTGAGTTAAGAACTGTCTGGATGGCCGGGCCCAGAGAGTGGTAGTGAACCGTGCTGCATCCAGCTGGCCGCCAGGCACAAGTGGTGTCCCTCAGGGACTGTGGGGGCCAGTTCTGTTCAATATTTTTATTGATGACATGGATGACGGTACTGAGTCTTCCATTAGTAAATGTCCAGACCACACTAAGCTGGGAGTGTGTGTTGATCTGCTGGAAGGTAGTAGGGCTCTGCAGAGAGACTTGGAATGGTTGGATGAATGGGCAGAGTCCAATAGGATGAGGTTTAATAAGTCCAAGTTCTGAGTCCTGCATTTTGGCCACAATAACCCCCTGCAGTGTTATAGGCTGGGTACAGTGTGGCTGGACAGTGCCCAGGCAAAAATGGACCTGCGGGTACTGGTTGACAGCCAGCAGTGTGCTCTCGTGGCCAAGAAGGCCAACGGCATCCTGGTCTGAATCAGGAATAGTGTGGCCAGCAGGACCAGGGAGATCATTCTACACCTGTACTTGGCACTGGTGAGGTCACACCTTGAGTGCTGTGTTTAGTTCTGGGCCTCTCAGTTTAGGAAGGACATTGAGATGCTTGAGCACGTCCAGAGGAGGGCAACAAGACTGATGAAGGGCTTGGAACACAAACCCTGTAAGGAATGGCTGAGGGAGCTGGGGTTGTTTAGCCTGGAGAAAAGGAGACTCAGGGGTGACCTTCTCACTCTCTGCAACTTCCTGAAAAGTGGTTGTAGCCAGTTGGGGGTTGGTCTCTTTCTCCAGACAGCAACTGGCAGAACAAGAGGACACAGTCTTAAGCTGCGTCAAGGGAAATACAGGTTGGCTATTAGGAAAAAGCTTTTTACAGAAAGGGTGATAAAGTATTGGAATTGTTTGCCTGCGGAGGTGGTGGTGTTACCATCTCTGGATGTGTTTAAAAAAAAGACTGGATGTGGCACTCAGTGCCATGGTCTAGTTGAGGTGTTGGGCTGGGTGGGAATTGATGATCTTGGAGGTCTCTTCCAGCCTTGTCATTCTGTGTGTGTGTGTGTGTGTGTGTGTGTGTATATCTGTCTAGGACACAATAAGTTGGGTCTGCAGGGACACATAGGGATGGATTTGGCTGAGACAAGAGGTTGGACAAAAATTCCAGGAGGCCTTATTTGGATGGACAAGGAACTCCTGGACAAGCTCAGAGACTAAAAGGAAGCCTATGGAGAGTGGAAGCAGGACCTGTAGCCTGGCAGGAATAGAGGTTGTCTGAGCATCCAGGGATCAGCTTAGAGGAGATAAAGCTCTGAGAGAATTAAACATGGCCAAAAAAGCTTCTGCAGGTGTGTGGGTGATAAAAAGAACACTATGAAAAATGAAGACCCTCTCTGGAAGGAAAGAGGAGACCTGATTACCTGAGAGATGGCATAGGCCAAGGTATTTAGTGACTGTTCGCCCCTATCTGCACCAGGAAGTGCTCCAGCCACACTGCTGATTTGTAGAAGGGAAAGACAGGACCCTGGGAGTCTGACGAATTACCTGCTGGAGAAGATCAGATTTGTTCTGGTTTCACCGGGGGAAGGACAGACTTAGAAGTTTTTCTCTATGAGAACTTCTTCTGTGAGTTGATGGAACCAATTGAAGGTTGGTTTGGTTATTGACAGCCTGAGAAACTAATCGAAGAAAGTTAGTTTGCTCCGTGGAACCCTTCACTTCTCATCTTTGAGGCTGGAGAGCAGCATGGGAAAAGCAAAGCTCTCCTGATTATACCAATAATACAGTGGAAAGATGCCTACCCTAGCACAATGATCCCTTCTTCCCACATGCCAATACCCTGTTCTCTTTATTTTTAGCCCTTCCAGCTGCACCTCTGCATGCATGCTTGTACCAAAAATACCCAAGCAGAGTAAAAACCAATAGGCCTTAGCCTCTGGTGCCTTTAATTCAGCAATTAGCAATGACAAATTTGGCCCCAGCTGCTGCAGAACCTCCCTCAGGAGGAAGCACGTTCATAGCACATTAGCTGTAGTGCATTTTGTTATATTTGAGCGACTTTCTGCATGTCCAAGGGAGAAACAGTCCACAGGAGACAGGATGGAAATACCCCTTGGGGATTTCACAAGGGCGCTGTGAAACACACACAACTTCTCCACTTTTCTGAGAATTCAGCTGCTCAGCAATGGGGCTTGTGCCACCACCTCTCCCCCCACAGGGTGAGCTGAGGCTCAGGACGAGGAACAGCCAGGATGGGGGCAGCAGAAGCAGTGAGCTCAAGGCCCACAGGCAGAAAAATAAACCTGCTGAAAGGAAGAATAAGTCAGTTTTGCAATCAACAGAGATGGAAAAGCAGGAAATAGAGGGAAGAAACCACATAAGGTGGAATTTGGAAAGACTTAGCTCAAATCCACATATCCATTGCCCAAAGGGTATTGATGCCAACCGAAACTGAGTGGAGCTCCAGCAACCTCTGTTCATAAATTCAGAGACGCTCAGCTTCTGTATTTGGCACAACCATTTAATAGCAGAATTGAAAACTCAGTATGTTCCATTTTACTCTTATGTGGAAAATCAGTGCAGGTGATAATCTAATTGTACAACATGTTAAAAAATTTATTTTACATTATATACATTAGGGAACATATTTCAAAGCATTACCCATCACAACAATAATGCAAGCCATAAATCACTTTTAATTTAGTTTGGTTTTAGTGTATATTATCACAATAAAATATAAAGAACATATACAAAAAAAGGAGTCAAATGTGTGCACTTTACTTAAAACTTGGCATTTGCACACTCCATTGGAAAATAGCAATCAAAAATACTTCTGATCAAAACTAAATTCCCGTGATGCGTAGTAACCATTGTATTGTTTCAATGAGGTAGTAACTAAATTTTGGCCATGTGTTAGCATCCTAAAATCAAGAGAAGTGTGAAAATGGTTTTAAGGCCAAAAAAAAGTCAAAAATGGCAACACCTCTGAGCCATTTCCACAATGTGGAATGTTGCTCCTTTTCATTGTGATATGGAACTATTTAGCAAGACAAACAGTAATAACTACTTTTTATCACTGTATACACTAATAATCCAAACACCTATTGCAGAATTCAGACAGGTACCACTAGTCTGGACTGACACCCATCTGTAAGGTATTGTTTTCAAGCATAGAGAAGTAATCATAAGGAAAGTTTTAATTAAATATAAAAATAAAGGTGTTTAACTGGTTGGTTTCACAAAGAAATCTAACCAAATAAACAAAAAAAAAAGGAACTTTGAAGCCCAATTCATATCCACAAAGTCACAGCTAACCTTTGTGACTAAATACATCACATCTCAATACATTGTGCAAACATGAACACCAGTGTGTTGTATTGAAATTAAAACAAGATTGTAATCTGATTACAGCCTTGGTTACAATTTCTAAAAGTTAATATTTATTTGTATTAGTAAATTACATATAATAAAATACAATAGTATTGCTAAATGTACTGTATTTGTTGCTAGAATCCCACTTCATAATAAACACATGAGACATCCTTATAATAGTAGCCCAATTTAATTTTTGCATCCTCAGTGACTTTTACATCTGTACAGGTAAGACACTTGTACTTAACAGGAGGACCTCTATCTACAGAAAGTCAGTGTTGGGCTTCAGCGAGAAGTTTCACTGAAAAATACTGAATATGTACAAAGATTACATAAAAGTAAATTAAGCACTTCTGTGGAATTATAATGCTTCTGTGTCCATACCACAAACAGTTCTTGTCTTCCTCTCATGCCATAATAAATTATAAAGTAACTGAAATGGGGTTACTGCAGCTTTTGTGCAATTCCAGCCAGTCACGAGTGCTGTTGCAGCAGGAATGTTCTCCTCACAGTGAGCTGCCTGCCATGTGCTGTTCTCAGTAGCTGTTTTCATGCCCTGCCAGGATATACAAATTGCTGTTGGCTGTCGGGTTGTCCGTCGGCCTGCTCTCCAGCACCACGACCCTGAAATGGAAATTTAAAAAGCCACAATGTCAAGTGATCCTTAATTTAAAAACAACCCTGGGTATAATTAAATATTCTTTCATAAGATCCATCTGACTGGTTTGTCATTTCTCTTTTCCTAAGATGCCTTTAGTCCAAAAGCCCCTCGAACCAATGCCAACCTCAAAGTAAGCTCACAGTCTTGTCCACACAAGGTCTCCAAGGATCTCCCACAGCCTCTCTGGGTTCCTGCTACAGTGTTGAACCACTCTCACCATCATGTTTATCCCTTTTATCCATCTGGGAATTCCCTTGCTGCAATCCTGTATCCCTGTTGATGAAGGCTTCTGAAAAGGGCCCATCACTCCCCTCCTGGGCCTGTGCTTTCCTGGAGCTTTGCAAAGTGAACCCATTCATTAGGCTCCAGTTCTGAGATTTGTTAGTCTGCCCCTTGCCATAGGAACAACAGATGAACAAAGCTGATTCTTCTGTGAGCACTTCTAGTTAATCCCCAAGTCCATGTAACCTAATCCACAGAAACTTCCTCCAGCTCTGAAAGTCCCAGAGCCAAATGTTTACAGGCAAAGAGAATCCTAAGGAAGGAACTGCTATGTGAAGAGTATTTTCTCTTATTTCTTCTTGCCACCCACTTTTGGTCAGCATTGGAGACAAGAGACTGGGTTACATGGGCCTGCAACTGCAAAGATCATAAGGGATGTCCTAGATCAGACCTTTCTCGTCAAAGAAGAGAAATTAGCCGTCACAATTTTGTTTCACAAACTATTTACAATTTTTTCATCAGACAAGAACTGCTAAAACTGCCAAACAGACCAGGATGTTCGTGATTTACTTCTCCTCCACAAACATCCTGAAGTGAAGGCAGGGTGTGTGAAACTCAAATCCATCTCTTGTGCATTCTGACAGGAAAGGTTGCTTGCTGGAAAACTATGGTTCAAAAAACCTGACCTCTACTCAATGTGCACCTCAAAAGGAATGACACCTCATGCCATGAGGCAGCTCCCTGCTCATGAGGAGAAAGCATCACACAAGCTTTTATTAGTAGACTGACATCAGGATTTTGCTTCTCAGAACACCAGTTCCTATGAACTGCCTAGGAAAGGACTCGTAGAAAAAGGCTTCACAGCTCAAGCACAAAACAGGACAGAGCAGCAATGTATACGAAGAATGTATACGAAGAAATTGGAATTGATGTTTTTTGCAGTGCCAAGTCTTTAAAGATTCTCTTAGACTTGAGAAACTATCAGAGCAAGCCAGAAATAGATGTGACTGTATTTGGGGAAGAGGGCATTTTCACAAGGCAATTTTTTGCAATGTTTTTCTAAGATAGCACATGGGTTTACTGCAAGTAGTGTAAGACAGAGGCAATTCTCAAAAGTTAAAGCCTATCTTTGCAGTTCTTGTGAATTCATTACTGGTGAAACTGTCACATCAGCATGCACTCCCTCTAAAGACAAAACTGCTGCTGCTTCTGTGGGTCTTACAGAAGTACAAAGTTCAACACCAGGGCAGAGAAAGTTGAGGAAGTCAGTGACACTCCTAAAACAGCAGTTGGGTCACATAGGGTGTTGCTGTCCTGAAAGCAGATGCCAAAGAATAGCTACCCTGGGAACTATCAAGAGCTTTTACAAGACCTGAACTGCCATGTTGAGAGAACAACTGGTAGATTTTCTTTCTGTGAATGAAAGTGAGATATCTAAATTTTTAGATTTTTTTGCATTTATCTCCAGAAGCAGATCTTGATCGAACTACTGCAGCAAAACATCTGAAAGTAAAGATTTCACCAAGTTAAACGAAAGAATTACAATACAAAAAGGAAAACACTCCTGGAGATTGTGACTGCGGCCAAGTCTGAGTACTTCAGAAAGTGGAAGCCCACTTTCATAAGATTTTTTTTTTTTAATATAAGAAAGAGAAAAGTAAAAGCAAAGGACTGGAAGATAGACATGTACACAAAGGAATGTCTAAGATGCCTAATAAAGAATTTGCAAGAAATACGCAAAAAGAACTTTTACACGGTAGGAGAACACACATTATTCCTTTATTTTAGTATGTCCTGTTTACTTCTCATCTTACCTGTCAGATCCCAGAAGCCTGAATATCCTTGTATTATCGGAAATTTCTTGTGTGATCTAGACAATAAAAATAAATATTTACATGTTAAGAACACAAGTGTTTTCATTTTCTTTTTAACATCAGTCAAGAGGAAAGAATTGACTGTGACTGATGTTACCGACTGCCAATTAAAATTCAATATAGATTATAATGTAACTGTCACTTTTAACTAAGATAGAAAAGTTTTCTGCAATTCCTCCCACATTACATGAATTTCTCTGGTAGTAACTACAAGCACAACAGTGGGGCTCAGCTTGGTACTTGAGTTACCAGTGCAATTCTCTTTACAGCCGTGGCTGAAAAGATGGGGTGCAATTAGTGTCACTCTAGAGTGGATATCCAAAAACGGGTCAGGAAAGTCACACATAAACCACATTTTTTTAAATGCTGAATTATAGTAAGAATGCACTAAGTTCATATTCTGAAAACCTTACCAGAAAAACATAATCTTAATCTTAGTGGTACTTATGTCCACTGCAAAAAGAAAATTTCATCTTTTGACTTTTCAGGTAAGTGCAAAAGACCTGTGTGTTCTGTTGGTGAATTGTACTTGAGTGATACATCTTTATGATCATATGAATATCAGAGCACCCAAAAAACCACCATATTCATCAATAAAGTCAACCAAAGCCCAGTACACACGCCAAAGAGTATTTAGTCACTTTGTGAACAGGCAGCACTGTTTACAAAGCTCCCCTTCTACACAGCTAAATTTCACACTCTTGGGGAAAGTAGATATTCTTATCTCCTTCCCAGATCCTAGTAATGTTAGCTGACTTAGTGAATTCACTTCTGGTGCAGAGAACTGTCATGAGAATTTTAATTCATAGCAATAAAATCCTTAACTTTCCTAAGAAAATTAATTTCTGCTTTCTGTGAGGCTAAGGCAGTACAATCATTGTCCAAATTTTGAGCTTCTTGTGTCAGAATTCACAGCTCCCTTTCATTTTTCACACTAGATCAAACCACTGTGGAAGGTCACAGTTGTGGAAGGAAATAACTTAGCAAGCAGCTCAAGTCATCTTCAATTAGGCCAACTGTATTAGAATAGGGAATCTGAACAAACAATGTCTTCAAAGAAAAAAATTGCTGCAAATTAAGTCAGTCAGCTTTTTGTCCCATGCAACAACTTCCTACCTATTATGTAGTATAAAATTCCCCATAAGTAACAAATATGGTCAAGTCCTGAGCCTGGCACTGAAGGCTTTTCATATTACAGCAGAAAATAGGTTTATTTCTTTTAAAAGCTGCAGCTAGTGGGACAGCCAGAAGAAATAAAAAATTTTAAAAGGTCCAAAAGCTTACCCTAGACATGTTCTACAGGGAAAAAGTTTTAGGTGGGTTGCTTTCTGTCAACAGCCCAGTTCTGCTTTCAGTTCTTCCTTTAGGTTCTGACTTTGGCTTCACAGCAACAAAGCAAGTCAGTGTCCTCGAGACTTTACATAAACAACAAAATGCATGCATTTGGGCTGCAGCACCCTCGGACATGGCCTCTCCCAGCTGGAGCAGAGCCACTAAGTACCAATGAGTAGAGCAATGCACAAATGCCACAAAAAAACCTTTGCACCTTGGAAATAAGAAGCACTTTGACTCCAGTCTTTGATTGACACAGAGCAGGCTCACTGTTAGCACAGACTTGCAAAGGCTTTGTGCAAGTCAATGTAGTGGTGGAACAACTATCTATATCTATATCTAAGCTTGGCATGGTGCGATTCTGTGTGTACCTTAAAATACAATCAGTCACAATGAGTTCAATTTTTCACCCAGTGAAACACTCATGGAACAACTGGTAAAGTCTGTAAATATTCATTAATAACCAAATTAAAAGACTCATTAAATTCCTACAAAATACAGCATTTTCACTAACAGGTACACAAGGTTTGCAGCAAGGGGAAAAAACCTATTTGAGAAGGCAGTTATAATGGTTTAACTCCATCTATAAATCACATCAAATGGGCTAAAAAGGGACTACAAGGAGATTTTAGGAAAAAAACCAAACAAAACATGTTTAGGTCAATCTGGTATTTTTCTACTGAAGATGGAAAATATTTCTAGTGAAAGCTGGGCAATTCTTCAATGTATTTGTAAGCCAAAAGAACATGGAAGAGACTAAAAAACATCAGGCAACTCATTTGACACTGTGACAAAAAGTTAAAGTTTAGCAGTGGAACCACTGGCAAAGCCCAATTTTTTGCATCCATATGTGAGATGCTAAGAACCTGACAGTGGTCTTCAAAGCAATTTAAGGTGAAGATTAATATTACCAAGAATTAGGCCTGGATATTTTCTATGGCATTCTGGCCTGGTCTCTTGTTTCTGCTTTGCTTGTTAGAATTGAGGGGGTTCTCAGCTGGGTACAGCTCCACTAATGCTTTATAGCTAATGAAACAAGCTTAGAATGAGGCTCCACCTTCTAGGTCTAACCTAGGAAGTTACTGATCTGTTTCACTCCTTTTTAGACAACAGCATTGTGCATTTCTCCTCCACATGGCTTACATTAGAAGCCAGAATTTGAAGTACAATGTAGTACTCACCTCATTTGATCTAAAACTCCTTCCTTGCATGCCGTGTTTCCAGAATGCTAACACACTGTCCTGTAGACAGACTAGTAAGAAAGAACACTGGAATCAGTTTTGAGACGTAAACTCAACTCTTACTTTTAAGGCCAAAGGCAAAAGATTGTAGTTTTGAAATCTATACATATATGTTCCATTGTATGATATCCACCCACTCAGACTGTGGAATGTCTCCCAGGAATCACTGAACTTGCCTCAAAATCAACTGCATTTATACATTTATTTGTTTAATGAGCAGGGTTTGAAAACATTTCCACCTAACCAGAAAGTGTTCTAAATGTCTAGTACTAAATGTGTCATTTTCTTTGAACAGGAAATCCCTTTATACTTGAAGACAATATATATGGAATTTTAACAGAAAAGTTCCAGGAATGTCTTTGGAGACACTTCCAAGACAGTGTAAGTATAGGCCACTGGAAGTTAATTTGTGGCAAGCAGGGCGAGGACTACAGTAAATGCAGAGGTCCTAGAGCGAGAAGCTTCAAGTACATTGAACCCTTCCTTCCCCCCATTTCCAACCATCAAGAGCCATAGAAGTATTATTTTCAGTGGCATTGTTTCTTGTCCTCTTCTCTGAGGAAGGTTATCTTTGGAGGGCCTGAAACTTTAAAGCTTCTCCTCAGAAATAAACTCCCTGCAACTCCTGATAATTTTAGAACTCACTGTTCCTCCTCTTCTGGTGCTACCCTTCATCTGTGCATAAATCTCTCCTACCCCTCTTTCAATAGCAGGTGGTGCAATCCAGGTATGTAACTACTGGAGAATCGCCAAAATAGTCTATTCCTTCTGTTTCACAAATTTAATTAATTCAAATTCTACACAAGGAAACAACATTTATACAACCTGTGACATAGCATGTAATTTAGTCTTTGAGCTGCTGCATAAAAATGGACTGCACAAACACACATGCAAAATGAGTTAGGCATGAATGATTCAGAGAGTTTATGTAGGTTGTGTTAAAGTATTCCTTTAGAGGCTAGAAGTCTCCATCATATTCCCAAGACATTTAGTTTAATCCAAGAAGACTCCAAGATTATTACTCCATTTCAATTGCTCTTAGGAAAGTCCATGCTGAACCTTTCACTGAGTCTTCTCGCACAAAGTGAAATGAGTGAGGTAATGTTCCAAATGCCAAAGACTAGACAGATAGCATACCTAATTCTTTACTCTAACATTGGACAAGTTAATCATAGACGATCTGAAGTTGGAAGGGACCTAAGGATCACTTAGAGCACCTTCCAGATGCTGCATGAGCTCTGACTGGCTTGGTCCTGTGACCACTTCTCTGGGGAGCTCAGTCTAGTTATCCATCACCCTCTGAGTGAAATGCATTTTCCTAATATCCAACCTGAATTCTCCCATATACAACTTCATATAATTTCCATGTCCTTACTGCTGTTCATGACTTTTTGGCTGCCAGAGCACACTGTTGACTCATCTTCAGCTTGCTATCAATCCCAACCCCCAGAGCTGCTCTTCAGCCTCTCATCCCCCAGTTTGTACATTTAAGTGGGACTACCTCATCAGATGCAGAACCTGCCAATTGCTCTTGTTAAATTTCATCCAGATGGTGATTGCCCAACTTTCTGACTTACAGGGATATTCAAGACTAATAATAAAACCCAGCTTACCTATTGATTCAATCTGAAAGTCAAACGTGAGCTCGGACGACAGTTTGCGGCTGGATTTTAACCTGCCTTGCAGGTTCACTATTTTTATGCAGCCTAGACAATAAATAAAGATATGTTAACCAAGGATTATCTTCAATATAGAACCTAATTTGCATGCAGTGTGCATGTACATGCATACATATATATTTAGTTGATATTAAACTTACAATCCAAACACACCAAAATGGTATCTCTCTCCAGCTGTGTTACATGGACAACACTCGTCTCTGTAGTGTCTATAAAAAAATGACAGTGTTAGTTCATAACATAAATTAACATGAAATTTGAAATGGAAGCTCTAGAGATTGAGACATTCTGATGGGTTAGTGTGTTTTATCTGCTTTAAATCATCATCTTACCAGTGACATTACTCTTCTCTTAGAGATGCATGTCCACTTATCTCCGACATGTTGGCTGTGACAGGAAAACTGAAGCTCTAATATTAAAACATAGATTTCATTCAGCCTTTTCTGAGCCATGTCACAAAAGCAAATTGACATGTACATTGTTCTCCATTTATTCTCTGTTGCTGCAATTGAATATTACTGTTGCAAAAAGGCAGATATATGTGACTGTCCACACTATGTTGTTTCACTGCACTTTTCTTCCGGTTTTATTTCTCAATCCTGATAAAGATTTATTACTTAATTCTTGCTGCTATTTGCAGATGTTCCATCCCCAGATGTTCCAAAAATAGGGGCTTATTTCCTTCTCCAAAACCTCAAAAGAAGGGCTATTTTCTTCTCTTCTGGGTTACAGCTGAAGCAGTCTCCATCACAGCAAATGGGAATTTGACCCACAAATGATTAGTGGACATGTCAGCTCTAAAGAGAAGTGTAGTTTTTGTCCATTTGTTTGTTAACATTAAAGCTACATACAAAGCAGCTCTTACTATTTCAACATTACTGCCAGATTCTGTAGGCATCTTTCATATAGCAAAGAGAAACTCATTAAATCCATTAGACATGAGAAATTAGAGCACATTACCTAGAACACAAAAGCAGCTTCTGGTTAAAATTATAAAAAACAAAAATATGTTTGCATCATTACTCTCCTGCCAGCAGGGGACAGGAATAAGCTGATACAACAAAAGGGTTTAAATTTGAGCTACAAAAAAAGGAGAAAACAACATCATAGACACAACACAAGAATACACAAGTAATTAAAGGAAATTAACAAAGTGTGGAAGGCACAATCCAAAAAAAGAACAGAGGAGGGATTACTACTCTTGTATTTATGCACCAGTGCAGACAATACTGAGAGAGAAATGACAACAGGACACTCTTCAGCGTGCTTCTTTTATGGGCTGTGCTATAAAGTTACAAAGTCACAGGTAGGAATGAAAATAAAATGCATTTTCTGAAGTATTAGAGTGTGTTAATTGGACATCTACTGCTCACTTTGGGTATTGTGACTATGCTCTAAACTATGTCAAGATCTGATGCACTGTTCAGCAGCAGGAAGGTCACTGGGTGTCTTTTTGGTGGAAACTGTTATTCTTAGTGAATTCCACAGTACACATTCATCTGGACTTGTGCACATGTATATGCCAGCACAGAGCTACGTATAAATTCATCATGAATTAACAAGGGATCCATGACAGGCAAAACAAAAGCTATTTACTGCTTCTGAACCTGCAAGCTATGACTAGCAACGATTCCTTACTGCATCTAGGTTCAGGGGCCAACCTTGCAACTCTAAAAAAGTAATTCGCAGCACACTTCCTTGAGAGAATTTCTGCTGTTGTTCAGATGGTGGCCACACTGGTGATGGGAAGGCACTTGGTTTCCTGCTAGCAGAGGTCCTAATCCTTTTTGCTTTCCATAAACCCTAGAGGAATGCTCTATCTCAGCAGGAGACTGGTAACACCACTTCTAACCATAGTGGCACATTGCAGGAGAGCCAAATATCTTCCAGAGATGTCAAAAGGAATTGCTCAGAATGCAATTTTACTAGAACCTATTAAATAAACAGAAGTCATGGTTCCAGGGTAGAGCACAAAACAGCACAAGCTGCCTAATTTATGGAAATGTAAAAAACCGTAACTCCATCCTCTGCTACACCAAAAATCTCAAGGAATCCAATCAGTTCAACAGGGAGAAACATCAAAAAAAAGTACATGTGCAAACAGATTCAACCAGATACCCCTTTAAGAAGAGAACTTACAATTATCACTTAGCCTTAATGATTTAACCATTTGCTTCCTCAGAGAAGCCTAACTTTTAGTGCTTCAGCTATAAAAGAAGAACAAGGAACATTTTGGAATGCAATGACAACAGCACACAAACCTGTTTCTGTAAACCATGAAGAGGTAGAATTTGGGTTGACAGTCTCAAACTTCACCACCTGGTTGAAGTCTCTTCCTCTACTGACACCAACACAAACTAAAGGGAATTCCTGCTCGGGGACTACCAGCATTTCAAACAGTCTCAGTGGACAAGGTACAGGAAAATCTATGTGCTAGATGAATAAGCAAAAATAGATATTAGAAGGGAAACAAATGTAGTCGGAGTTACTATTAGATATTCAAACTGTATGGTAAATTTTATGACATACTTTGTAATGTTAGGTTTACTTCTTCAGATAACAGGAATTGATAAATACAAAAGGCCTGAGTTAAGAAGCTTGGAGCATCTCATGTCAATTCAGTTAACATAAAATAACATGTCTTTTATCATGTGTGTCCTTTGCAGCTGCCCACAGACAACAAGAGTGCTTGTCACTTCTCTCCCTGGCTACTGAGCCTATAAGCCATCTCTTCCAGGCTGATCAAGTTATAGCAGATGCCTTTTCATAAACATGAGCCCATCCTGGCTCTGTCTCTTCAGGTGATGTCAGATTGGGAGATAACAAGCATTTCTGGGCACCTCAGTGTCAAAAAACATACAACAAATGGTCACCTTCTCTCTAGAATGGGAGCAAGACCACTGTTAACCCGTGTCTCAGCCTGCCAGCCTCAGTTTTCTGTTGTGCAACTGAAGGGCAATGATCATGAAGAAAAGGGCTTGGTTCTTTAACTGAAGTGCACCCCAAACCCATGAACATTTATTTTGAGTCAGGTAATACATGACACATTTAAACAGTTATTTTCAATATAACAGAAATCAAGAGAAAAGTATAATAAATCAAGAAATGGCTAAAACTTATTCTTAACAAGCCACTGCAAGATAACTAGAAGTCAACATGAGAGTAATTTTAATTTTACCTTGATTAACATAAATTTTTGCATTGGTTCAACCCATTCTAACAAAACAATGCTAGACTGTAGTGCTCCACAAAGGTATTTATGGCCTGTATAGGGATTTCTCACTGCCAAAAAAGGATACAGAGTATTAGTGCAATAGCACATACAAATTAGAAACAATTTCCAATCATGCAAGAGTCTATTTACTTTTGGAAAATACCCATCACCCCCACTCTAATCTTTTATATATTTAAAGAATAACTGATTGCATACACATCTGGAGTGTCTTGGGTCTACTGTGGTGGTCTGCCTAAGCTATCTCAAAATCACCAAAAGTAAACTGTTAAAGAATGGCTTTTTCTATGACACACAGTCGCCCAGCAGGCAGTGAACAACAGCTCAGCTGCTCTTCAAGCACTGTCACAGCGAATCTGAAATCCAGGAGTTCTGTAATTCTGATGAACACTTCTAGATCATCAGAACATCTGGCTGAAACTGAAGCACTGAAGTGCTGCTCTTCCATTGTCAGAACTTAATTAAAAACTGGCAGAGAGCAATAAAGTTGCAAAATTGGGCCCTCTGAAATTTCACTTCAATTTTACAATGCTGACAAAATTTCACTCCTTAAGCACTGGCAACATTTCCTTTAAGACAAACAAGTGTTATTTTGCACTTTGTACAAATACATCTAAAGACCAAATTTAATGTGCAGTGAAGTGACTGTGGGCTATTGGGCAATAAACAACACAGTTTTAGGTAGCAAGTTTCTACAATACAAAACTATCCACAGAAGTGAAATATGCCAACGCTACCTTACTGCCACAGAAAATCATCAGCAATCCTATGGCACCTTAAACATCAGTGCTTTATTTCATTAATCCAAGTTCTTACTCAACATCAGTCAGACTGACTGCAAAGTGCAGGAAATAACGCTTGGTGTGACCCTGAATAAGGCTGAACTTGGTAGCAACCACAAAGCAATCACCAACACCTGTAAGGTGCAGAAAGAAGACGAAAAGTTCTCATCTTTTTCTACCTCCTGCGGCACTCCTGCTGCCCCGAGGCCAAAAGCAGACTTATGTGCCAGCAGGAATGGAGGCTCAGGCCACAAGAAGTAAGACTATTACAGCCACCCTTGCTGTGTTCACAAATTATCACTCACAGCTATCATGCACGAAGGACTCCAGGCTTAGGAGGCTGAGCTATGTCTGACTATGAAGACTTCCCTCATAATGTCAAGTACCACAGCACAACACTCCTGTTAAATTCTGTGCCTGGCAGGACAGGAACCACAGAAGAGCACATCACAAGGCTTCTTGTTTTATGAACAAAAACCTAGAAACATACAGACTTCCAAATTAATTTTTCTGTCAGGTCAGAGTTTTACATACTCTGACCTCTGTCACCCCATGAGTGCTCCCTGCAGCATTCATTAACACTCACAGTGGTTTGGAGTTTTTTTAATCTATCTGCTTCTCTTTTAGACCATGTCTTAACACAGCACAGCTTTGAGACTTTGGTAGCTGACACATTATTAAACACATTATAAAGGCTTCAGAGATAACACTGTCCTCAAATAATTAAAAATACTCCTTTGCTTTTTATCACTCAATATTGATAACTTAAACTTCTGCTAGGAATACAGGTGGCTTAATCCTGATGGCAACTTCTCTAAGCTTCTCCATCCATGGAGATTAGGCTCTTCTTGAGTATTGGTTCAAATTTTGACATCATTCTGCTTCTCTGCATTTCTTGTAAATTGTCTTTAAATATGAAGAGCTGAATGGGAAAGTTTTCACTGCTTAAACCCAAGCAGTAACCTGAATGAGCTCACTGTCTGCAAATGTACAACTTCATAACAACGACAGAAGTCTCTTCTCCCTTTACCTCCTAAAGCTGACTTGGTAATCTTAATATTGCCACCATTTGTGCTGCCCCTTCACACTTTTTCTCCAGAGCTTTACTTACCAACACAACACTTTTGACACCATTTAGTGTCAGGAATTTTTGTAGATACTGCAAACTTCCTACAAAAGATAAACACAACATTATTGAGCAACTAAAACAATCGAGTAAATTTTCTTTTTAGACAGTCATTAATAGAAAAACATCTGTCACACCTAAAAGTAAAAAATTCAAGTTTGTGTATTTCTCCTGAAGTCATGGAAACAATAATGTGAAAATTTATCAGATAAACCAAAATGTTTTTTGCTGGTAACACAGGACTCAGAGTTTCTACATGGATTAGAAGACAACAAGCACTATTGAGACCGGCCACAGTACTCTTGACAATAAAAATAATTAATTTGATGCTGCAGAAAAGATGGGATAAATAGATTGACGACAGATGGTACACTCAAAGCTATGAATTGGAAAAACAGTTGTGTAGCATTTTAAATGGAACTGTCCAGAAGTGCTGATAATGCAAAAGGCCTGAACAGCATGAAAACTGACTACTGGTCACAAATTTTTGCTGGAATAAGTCATAGAATGTTTGAAAGGAACTGTTCAAGGACACTCCAGGGAAAGAAAGCTGGAAAGGACACTTATCACAGACATATTTTCTGCTACTGAATGTCTGCCTATCAAGTATCATAAATTGAGGTTAGAACATTTTGCAAATGAATATACAAACCTCACAAATTACTTCAAATTCAATTTTGCTTTTTCTTTTCTGTACCAAAACCTCTGCTTTTATCATTTTGCATATAGCACTCATCATGATAGTACCCAGAAACTTGTTTAAGAATACACTTTATGGTCTGGAAGGAAAAAAAAATTATGTTCTCTGACATACTTCAAATGTCTGTCTTCTGCTGGCTAAACATGACTACCCTGACACCCTACAATCAGAGGTAAAATAGGAAAACAGGTTATCTAAATTAACCCCTCCTGTCTTTGAATGACTGGCTTGGCACTCACAATCAGGTTGTGCTACATTTTCTTTGGAAAGTAACATGACTGGATAAAAAAATTTTCTGAGTCCTCTGCAACTTAGGTGAGGTAGCGTGCCAGGAAGAATCTAGCATGGTTTTCCTAGCATGATCCTTGTGGTAATTATGGTTATTATTTCATTGCTGATTCAGTCCTCAAGCCAAAGTCACCCACCAAAGTCAAATTTGGAAAAGAGGAACAGAACAACAGTGCAGGTACACAGAAGATAACAATTCAAAGCACAAATTATCTTTTAATTATTTAGAATTTACCCTCTGGGAAGAACACAATTTTCAGACAAGTGTTGCACCATTATGCTTGCAGGTAACTGAACAAGAAGCTTTCCTGAACCCAATAATTATATGTTAATAGGCTTTTAATACAACCAAAGGTAGCAGAGTATCAAATTTTCTGTAACACAATTTCCTAACAGAAATCCTATTCTATTAGAAGAACCAGTGTCTCGCTATATACGTTAAGAATCAAAGATTTTTCTGCAAACTAGATTAGTTAGTCACTGCAATCTGTGCACAGAGACCCCCACTATTTGGTGCTCCCAGAGCTTCACAAGCATATCCTGAACTCCCAGAGTTAAGATAATCTGATATATCCGATGATGTCTATTTACCTGGGAAGTATTCGGTCAGGGAGTTTATGTGCTGGAATAGCAACAGGTAACTTTTGCATTTGCCTTGCATAATCAAAGAGTCCTGGTAGGTTATGGGAATAAAGCTGAGAAGCTTTACCTGGCAATTAGAAAACAAACCACACTTCAAATACGAAACCAAGTGTTTACCAGCACTACCACTCAAAAACAGCACAGTAACTTACCAGATATTGATAATAAACAATTGTTCATGACATATAGCCAGGTACATCTTCGAGGAAACAACTGATAAATGGAAGGAAAAAACAAAGAAGTAGCATTCAATTTTATATACACAAGACAATTATCAATTAGTAACTGCTTAGATGACAGGACAAAACTAAAACTGACGTGCTTTTTGCAGCAGAAGTAAGTTTTTAAGCCAAGTAATGTTTACCTGGATTCCAGAGTTAATTCAGAGTAAATCTTAGGCACACACACTATATTTAATATATGAATTCACATTTAGACAATTAGCACATTTTATACTTATGTCTTCAGGTATATTATATTCCACAAGATGTCATTATAAAGATCCATCAACCCTTTTCCAAAAAATTTTCTCCTTAAGAAAAGCTCAACAACAACCTTCAGTAAACTGAGCACGGTCCACAAACCACAGCCATTCTAAAGCCTGTGACAGTCCAAATCTCTTGAAACCATTAAAACTGGCACTCCAAGTGATTCTTCACCTTCACCTGCATGATTAAACATTTCACTTAAGTGATGAACAAGTGCAACAAATACTCAAGGCAGAGCTGGTTCTTGTCAAATCCTGCAAACTCCAAAAAGATGGGGGTGAAAGCAACAAAACATCCCTTAAAAAAACCCAAACAAATCACAACTACTTTTCCCCCACCCCACTCTCATCTAACTTCTGAAACTACTTGGCACAAGATGTCATGGAGGTGGAAAGTACCAACACAACCAAGGGATTAGACATACTCGTATTCAACAGGTCCAAAAGTGAACAAAAAAATAGGCACGGATCCTCCAACATCCCCGAATCAATGACTGTAGAGGATTCCAAGCTCACTGACATTTCCAGCTGCCACTTTAGGAAAGAGACTATTGGGCTAGACAGACCACTCAGGAGGACAATTGTTTCGCTCTTAAAAAAAAAAAAAACACCACAAAAGAAAGCAAAACACAACTCTTCCAAAAAAGAGATTAAAATATAAACCTTGAACCTATTCCAACTCCTGGAAATGTGTATTATGTCTCCTTTGTCCAGTGGTGAAGTGAAATACAGAGAAAAATAATCAAGGATATTACTTTTGCTTTTATGCTGAGTCGTATCAGAGTGAGAGTAAACAATGACATAAAACACAAAACTTGGAAATGCCATTAAAGCCCTACTGGCTGCTATAAATGATGCAATAAATGGTTAGCACAGAGGGTGCACTATTCCTGAAATCTTCTCATAACACAAACACACTGTAAGAAACACCTATGATAATAATCGACCAAACTCCTTGTAGCAAAATTTGCTACCAATTTAACACGTAAGGTTGGTTGACCTTCTGCAGGTACACGAGCATACTGTAACTAAGTAAATTTGGATCTGAGGATTAGAGAACAGCAATTCTTCAAAATAGCAGGTTAATTGACCTGTCACTCATTCTTCCTGTTCCACACCACTGGCTGTGTTAGCAAGCATTTCTTCTTGTCTCTAAGTGCTTATTAAAACATTTTCCTGAAAGCTCACTAGGCAACACACTGCATGATTTTCATTATGGCTCTTCTCCTCCCTTGCCAAAAAAACAAACCAAAACCAAACCCCAAACAGTGAAGAAAAAACCCAAAACTTTCCTTGGTCTATCTGGCCTACAAGAATTATTGCATTAGTGATATTTCCCAGGGTAGTTGTTACAACTGCAATGCAGCAGCAGAGTGCTACCTGAGCTAAGTATAAACCAGGTAACTCATGCAGCAGTATGAGCTCAGTTCAAGCTAGCTAGGCCTCTCTCTCAACAATCTCTACAATGTCTGGACCCTGGAGGATGAACAAACACCAGTGCCTCCAGCTTACAGTGTGAAGGCTGTCCTTGCAAATTCCTCCATCTTGATGGCAGGTGCACAGCTCCCTACAGTAGGGAGAAGGCAGGAAAGAAAACAAGTCTCTTAGAGTAACGAAAGAGCTAGAGAATACAGAAAAGCCTGCAACTTGCATTTTCTCCCTCCCTAGCATCCCTTTTAAAAAGTTACTTTTTGTAAGACTTTGCAAAGACAGAGCTTTAGGTGGAACGCAGTAAGAGGAGTTTCATTAGCTTTTAAGACCACAAGAATGGACTCCTGTGAATAAAGGATCTCCTTGCTTCCCTGTAGCTGAAACACAATGTTTGGTGCAAAAATTCTGTATTGCAATGAAGTTTTAAGGAAAATAGAAACTTTCATCCAGAATGCATCAGGGAAATTCCATACTATTTACCTAATTTAACTGCAGAACAATGCTCTATGATGAAGTTCAAAATACCGATAGATGAAGACCTCCTATATAAACAAAGTTCAGCCTACAAATCACAAACGTGACTGAAAAGTATCCTCAATAGCAAATATTTAATGTAATTCTCAGTGTAGCCAGTGCCTATGTAAATATAGTAAAAAACATTTTTACAAGGATTATACAACATTAATCTGATTTTAAAAAGTGATGTATTTTTTTTTAAATTAGAAATATACCTGCTCCATTGATGTTTCATGAAGTTCATTGAGGTTCAGTGTGTAAATACCTTCTTCTGCTCCAAATATCAAGTACTGATCTACAAACACAAACAAAAAGAGGTAGAAATCTTGATTTCAGGAAGTTATGTACACCTTTACCAAAAGAAGATATTTACACACATGGAAACAAATCAAACTATAATAGTTACAGTGTCTGAAAGCATGGAAAAATAATCCTGACAAGGAAGTTTTAGTTTATGAATAAGAGTGTTTTAAGTCACTAGGAAAGGGGAGGGGGGGAGTAATACTTGAAATTTTAAAAAAACTGATTCAACCACAAGCAGGAAATCACATGAACAGTTTCAGCATATCCTACTTAGACATTTCCACATATTATGGAAATATCCATTGCTATCTTTGAGAGTACATCTACAGCAGTACTGATGGAACATTTTCTTAGTAGTCTGTGGGTGCCTCACTTCTTGAACATAATCAAATCCCTGGATTGTCCATAGGCATGGAAACAAGGCAGACATCTGCTATGAGATGATGTCAACTGATAAGGATTTACCCTTCCGTAATTCCAGTTTCTAAAAAAATACAAATTATTTTCTTGCTGACCAGCTCAGTAATATGTCTATATAGCTTATAATCAAAGGGTGTAATGGCTGTATAGTATTACCAACTATCCCTTTTATCAGGCTAGATATCAATGCACTAAAATTTCTGCAAAAATAAACAGCTGCAGAATCCTGTAGGGCCAGAAAGATCTCAAAGGAAAAAAAAGATCAAGTGAATGATAAAGAAGTCAATCTCAGCTAAGACCTCCAAAAGTCAGATTTTTTACAAATAAATTAGGATTGTCTTTTTTTGGACTAAAATGTTGAGAAGCGTCTTTAACTTCGATATGTAATTTATTCTTTTTAATCAAAGCAAAAAACTTCATCCAACTTTAGACAGCAGTGGCATAATAAAAGAATAACTCCTGCTTATACAAACATATGTCTGTTTTAAAAGGAATAGTCCTGCTCATCTAAGTACTCTTGAAATTCAAGGAGAGGACAAAATGGGTAAAATACTCATCATATAGTACCTCTTGTATCTGGATTTATCCAAGATGTTGCACAATGAATTTTTAGTGGACAGCCATTGAAAACCTTTGAAAAGCAAGCACCCATCTGTGGAAGTAAAAACATTAAATATATATATGAAAAATTAAAATGTGACCTTCGCAAAAGTATTATTTTTACTTCAAGTAGTAACAAAAGGTTAAGAGTCATACCACTGGCTTAGCATTGCTCAGTCATAATGGGTTTTTAATGCTAAATAACAAATACTACAAACAATCAAAAAATGTGCTCTTTCACCCTGCTCCCAACATGCATTTGTATGACTCAGCAATACTCACATGAACTTTAGGTGTGGGAGGAAGGCCATTACTAATTGGTTTCTAGAAAATAAAATTTAAAAGTATATTTACACTCACATACACACTGTGCTTGAACATGTATATTCCCTCCCCACACACAGAATAACCATAACACTCAGCAACATTTTCTTTCACTAAAATCTCTACTGTGATGCCCTAATACCTCCTCATTGTATGCTTGCACAGTCTTGTGCAACGTTTTCACACTACACTACTACAGTGTACACTATTTCACACTACACTATTACAGTGGTGGCTGTAAGAATGCCATCTCCACTACTCAAGAGTTTAAGCAATATTGTAACAATTGCTCAATCTTTTAGTATTACAGCATTAAATGTTACCAGTCAGTGCTATATGCACTTTCCTGTGTCAGTATCAATTTCTCCTAGCACAAACAAGTTCCTGAACAAAGTATTTTACAGGTAAATTTCAAACACAAAATTTCAAATTACAAGTTCAAAGCTGTCCAGTTAATCCTACTTTCCAAAGTACTGCCAGTATTACTGGCATTTCCTTAAAACAAAACAAAGGCTCATCATCACATTTCTAGTCTATTTCCTCTTCACTTCTCACAAAAAAATTTACACTTCCAGCCTCATACTTGGAAGGAGCCCTCAAAGAGGGCCTCACATTACATTTAATCTATTCTAATTACAGCATATTCCATTCCCTCATTTCCCCATTTGCTATTAAACAGTTATTGCTCAGTATGCCACCTGACACAGCTCTCATTTTGCTTTTAGATGTGTGAAAAAGCAAGTAAATTGTATATATTTGTGATTATGTTTGTTTCTAAGGAATATTAAACACTGACAAACTTCAGCCTAAGGCTGTATCACAACTAGACAATCAAGGAAAACTGTGCTTTGATTCAAAGTAAACAAGATGCCATCCAGCATAATTTCAAATTTAAAGAGCACACCTACTCCTTTTCCTTGCACATTTGGAACAGTCAAAGCAACTCTACAAGGACACCCAGAAACTTAAATACCTACCAGTATTTCCTTCTTTTCTTTCCTTGAAAAGTTAGTGTCTCTAGCTTCATTCTGTTGATGTGACAGCTCCTCTCTTTCACCATTTAACTGCACAGAAGTGACTCCATTACCTAGAAAGATTCATATTTAAAAATGTGTTCCTCTACCTTCACCTCAAAGAGTAATCTAAACCAAAAATTCTTTTAAGTGGGCCAGAATATCCAATTAAGTAAGAACATATACTATACACAATATAGTATCAAATACTCTAATTGATTTCTGAAGTATGTATGTTCTTACATGTGCACATATCCATCAAGCTGCATTCAATCTCAGTCCATGACTTTTGGTAATGAATGTAACAACTCTAATATAATAACTCTAACAACTCTAACAGGAGCACAGAAAGGGACCCAGTCACCGTTATGAGGGGAAACCTGTTGACCACACCTAAAGAAATACTTGCCAATAGCTAGCACTTCTATTATTGATTCCCTAGAAACACAGCCTTGTTAGAGTCACATCTTTAACAAATCAACTGCAGTACTAAGTATGAAGCAAGAAAAAGCTACCAAAGTAACAATTAAGAGGCAGACATTGAGCTTGCTTAAGAGAAGCCAGTCCAAGACAACTCTCAAGGCATTAGACTGGCAAAGGCATAAAATGAACAGTCTGAGCAGACAGAAAACAAACACAATTACCTCCTACACTCCCCAATCCAGTTCCTTATGTACAAAAGCAAACTTTGAAAGCAGAACTCTGTTCTTGACATGACAAATGACAACAGCTGACACACTGAACCTGAAACCTACAAATATATTTTTTTACCAATCCTGATACTCTAGATTATAAACCTGTTGCTTAGGAAAGCAACTGTGCCACCAATGGCATCAGCAGGAATTGTGTCAGTGACTTTGACAGAAGGTTCATTTGACCCTCTTAAGAGTTAAAGCATGCTTTCTTCATGAATTTTGGCTTTCATGCACTTTTTGTTACTTGTCCACCATAGAAGAAACTACCTCAATATCTTTTAATGTGTGCATAGCTAAGAATATAGAAATCACATCAGATTATTTAAGAAATACTTGTATACTCTTTGGGGTCACTTTATTACTTAAAGGATTAGATTTCTGTGGAGGTAGCCGAGGAGGTGGTGGTCTGGGTGGAACATGAGATGTAGATTTTGCTGGACTCTCTGATGTTGGGCATCTCTTGATTGTCCCTTGATTTTCATTTTCTGAAGAATAAGTTTCTTGGGGGATAAATATGGATTTAGGCTGAAAGAGACATAGTAATAATCAAAACATAATGAAAAAAGATTCCAAGCGTCCACGCCACTTATCAATGAGGAAAAAAACCCCACATACAGCATGTAGATCCTGAAATTTTCACAAGTTAAGAGCCACCAATACAGTAATCTAAATATTCTCCATTTATTTGTTTATTTAAAGTGCATTTTTCTCCTGAGCAACCAAAGTCCTCTCACTTACCTTTGGTGGTAAAGGAGGTGGTACTTTAGGTTTCATAGTAGCACTATGAAGAGAATAAATAAAACAAAACAGAGAGAAAACTTAAATTGCAGTTTTCAAGAAGATAGAGGGTTTTAGAAACGCCATACAAATAAATACCATTAACTTGTCAAGAGCACTATTATATCCAAGTAACTGCATCACAAATACTTTCAATATTTTGTTATACCTCAAATACTGTAAGAAAACAAGGATCACAGGTTCGCCCCCATAGAGCAAGGAGTGTTATAAACTGATTTGTTGAAGACGCACAAATTGTGCAGAACAAAGCAAGGAGAAAGCAGAAGAGGACTGACATTTGCTCTGTTGAGAGGAGAAAGTTTAGGGTCTCAGTGAGCTGAAGGGGAGTTACAAGAAAACTAATGAAGACCATTCCTTGGAAAATGACTTAGAAAAGCCTTATACATAAAACTATAATCCATCTGCAGTGGACAGCTACCCTCGTGTTTAGGTTAGCTGGTGGGTTTTTGTCGCTGTAGAGGTGGGCACGACATACAAATAGACACACTACATTTCAGAAGGCTAATATTCTGTTTATTACAACAACCGGCTGTCTTTTATACACTCTACAAAATTTACACTTTATTCATTGGCTACAATAGATCAATATAACATTGATTGGTGTAAAGCCATCTATGCCTCTATTTTCTAACCTGGCGTCTTATGTGTTGTTTGTATTTCAGAGAAGCTGGAAGGGAATTTTGAGAACAAGTTCCCCTGTGTTATGCACTTCAGCTGTCTTTGTGGTAGAAATTATCTTCTCTTAGTAACATGGGGCTAAGTTTAAGTCCTCAGTCATAAGGGTTCAAGCTCCATTTCCATTTACTTTTGTATTCTTCCTGCATTTCAGACAACCAATGTTACTGGGCAGCCAAATAAAGCAAAAATGGCAACAATCTGGCATGTGATAGATGTGTGTACAAAAGACCATGTGCCCTTGCTTCAACAAGAGGGTTTAGGCGCAGTTTGTCACTGCTATTCATGCAGGGCAGTGCCCCAGTCATTTCTGCTTTCCCAGTTTTCATAACCAGGAAATTCCAGCATCAGCAGCCTTGCTGCACATGAGAGAAAAAGAAATATCAAAACAATCAAAATTATTAAATGAAGAGAAATATCTTCGTATTGTTCTCTGAAACATGGATTTTCTGCTGCCGTTTCATGCAGTGGCACCAGTTTGGGCTGGAGAGGGTACACTGCATTCACTGGTTTTGTTCTGGATCTGAAGGAAGAAGTGATTGATGTCACATGTGCTTCCCAACTGCAGCTTCACCTCACAGAATATAAATCAAACCAAAGCCTTGAATCTTCAGTGTGCTCCACAGAAAGATATTCAAGACCAAGCAGATGAACCAATAATTGCAGCAGATCTCCAGCAGTTACCAAGAGAAAGGCACATATGCAGAATCTGTCTGACCCAAGGTTGGGAGATTAAAGTTTTTTACACACTGTCAGGCCCTCTCTGTAGGACAAAAGTACTTAGGATGAAATATCAGAAGAAACAAAAAACACCCAGACAATTCTAGAAGACAAGCTGACTACTAGTCCCCAGGGTCAGATGAATTAGAACCTCTCCAGGAGCTCTCTCAGGTTCTTTCTTGCCTAAACTAAAAAAAAAGTACCTACAGAAACACAACTACAACATAAGCAGATGCAATCAATGCAGTTTGAAAGTTTTGATGGAGCCTGTGCAAGGAACAAGGATCTCAAAGTACTGGACGAAGAAATCAGTGCCAGCACTTCAAGACAGCAGGGATCAAGAGGTTCCAAGCCCTGGAACATTACTGAAGTTGATGATATTGGCTGCAAATAGAGCAAAAGGGGGTGGGGGGGAAGAGAAACATGAAACAAAAATGAACAGACACAGAGCTGCACAGAAAAAAACATACAGAAGTCCATATGGATGGAGGAATCAAGCTGAGGTGCTCACAAAATCAGTAAAATGACTAAAAAAAAAAAAATTATAGATTGGTTCTCTGCAAGAGAGAGATGACAGCAACAGGTAACACATGTTTTAAAGGTTTCTTGCACAGAGCAACAGCTTTCCAAATTATCTATTAACAGAAAGCAAACAAAAATTATGTCTCAGTGGCATGGTTGTTTTTAGTCTTTACACCAGATTTCTTAAGGAATGTAAATCTTTAAGTACTGGTTTTGCTTTTCAAATTTATTAAGCTCTCATCTATGAATGAAATAGAGCCCAAGAATACTTATATCAGTGGGATTTAATAAGAACACCATAAAGTGACACATGCCTTTGCAGTCACATAATCTTGCTCTCTTTAAGTAAAGGAAGTCAGCTCTATTCCAAAAACTAAGCACCCATACAAGCATCCTCCTAATTGAGAACACAGACAGAACATACTCAAACATCTAGAGAAGCCTGTAATGTATATATTTCATCTACATTTTATGAGCTTTATTTTAAGATATAGTTATCAGTTCTAAAGAAGGCACTAAGACTGTAGTCAGACAAATTACTGGCTCTACATAATGATGCCAAGATTTTGTTCCATAATAGAAAATAAAAAGAAAATTGTATCAATCAAGGAACAACATTTCCCCCTCTCCCCAACTTATAACAAGCAGCAGAATAAGATGATTTATGGTGATGCAATCTAGCAACAACACTAAAATACCTACCTTTAAAAATGCTACAGCAGCAAGATTCCTGAGTTGTTATAGAATAGGATTCAAACTTTGTTTTCAAACTCATCTATTTAAGAATCTGATTTTACTTATTTTTACAAGGACTTACTGTTTAGAATCATTGTCTGCATCATCATCATCTTCTAAGTGCGCCACATGTCCCCTAAAAAAAAAAAAAGAACAAAGTACAATGGTTGAATGAATTGTATTAAAATTACCTCAACTGTCGTGAAAGATTCTGAGCTCAAAATCTACCTCTTTTATGTAATTTTATCGCCTTTTTTAAAATCATTCTTTAAAATATAGCTGCAATCTAGAGAACCATGCCTCTCTCTCAGGCTCTCAGCAAGCAAAGGGACAAACAAGAACCAGTTGCGACAGACAAAAAAAAAATCAACACACAAATTTTGAAACACACACAACACAAAGGAACACAGAGGAAAAAATAAATAGAATTACCGCTGATGTAGTTCTTCTTCAACTGATTTTAAGAGACTCCTTCAGCATCAAATAAGAACAAGAACATAATTTAATTGTGGTACACAAGCACAATTATCAAAAGCCAGAACAAAAGCACCTATGATTCTATCAGTAAATAATCCAAAGCACGTTATTTCAGCTGGCTTTTGGAATATTCATACAGCATTCAAATATAAACAAACAGAGCCTGCAAATTTTTTTAAATTTACTGTTTACACAACACCCTTTCATGTGTGTTTATTAATGCATTGCTATTAAGTGCAATGGTCCTTTTTCCTCTTACTGTAAAACAAGGACTGTGTTACTTTAATCCAGTTTAAAATAAATCCGTAAGAAAATCGTAATATTAAACAAAATAAACCAACTGACAAGTATGAAACTACTGCTGGAATAAAGTAATATTCCCTGGTTAATTTTTGTAGCATTATGAACTTCATATTCATATTTTGTCTGAAAACACAGAAGAATCACACTAAGGATTGGGACTAAGGAACAAGAGGATTTCAAAATACATCAAGTATTGATTATTTTCCCAGTTAAAGACTGTGCAAAAATATCATGCCCTATGCTTAGCTTTTCTGCATTTTTAGTAAGATTTAATTTAGCAAATCAAAGCTAGGCATCTTAATTCTGGCATGCATAAATGTAATTAAGTAATTGTGTGGAAAGGGAAAATTTCCTGGAAAATTATTTCATATGATTAATATATCAAGATGATTAAAGGTATGAGCATGAAGTTAAAGGGCTTGCTAAGAAAGGTACATTTTATTTTTTTAAAGAATCTATAACTGCATGTTCCTAATGCCCTACAATAAAAAGAACGGGCATAAAGGAATGTCAAAGAGCAGCACTGGCAGTTCCCAGGTGGGGTAATATTGTGCTCTCTGGACCTATCACGCAGAATATTTTGTAAAAAAGTAGACCAAGATAAAAGCTCTTAAAAGGAAGCTTATACCACCACAAAGATAATATAGTTAATACAGCCTCAAATACTGAAAAGTGCTGCGGTTCTGTAACATTAGAGTTACTATTATTTTAGAAATAAGTAAGTGATTTTGGAATTTGAATTGATAGAAACAAGTTTGACTTATTTTACTACATCCACTTCAGCTAATATGTCTTTATATTGAAGTAGTCTTGAATGAATGAAGACAGAAAATGCAGTTGCATACTCACTTATTAGCACCCAAAAAGTAGCCACACTGAGGACCATGACCATATTCTAGCTGTAGATCCTAAAAAATAAGAGAAAATCTCTCTGCCAGTTTGCTCCATCTCTTAATTCCTTTTAACTTTGACCTTAGCCCCTTCCTTGAACACGAGATCCTTTGCTCAAACAAAGTCAACTGCAGAAAAGCAAACAAAACTACAACAAAAGTAATACAACGATACGAAGAAAAAAAATTCAGGACTTTGCAATCTACCAGGTTCCATAGAGAACCTAGCTACCTCTCACTGGCACATTTAGTAGTCATTCAAATAGAGGAGTAGTTCTGGCAGGGAGCCTGAAATCCTTTAGCACATGGAAACATTTAAAAACAAGCGGAGAGGACAATAAATGTTTTTATCTGGTTATACCAATATGTGAATACATTAGGAAGACCTTTTCTTTCAGAAAAAAACCAAAACCAAAACAGAATTAATAAAGTCAAACACTCCAGCAATCATGGAGTGCAGGCTACACAGAAAAAGATGTGGCAATAGGCCTTCAACACTATTTTAAAATAAACACCATAATGGTATAAATATTTAATGCATTAATGGAATACAGGAACTCCACTGAGGCACAATCAAACATCTGCTGGGAGAATACTGCTATAATTACAGTCTATTTTTTTCTTCAGGTGGATCACAACAGGAGAAATCTGAACACAAATTTACTCCCAAAATAGTGAGTGTATTCACCAGGAGAAAGAAATTATTGATCACTTAAATTAGTGATAAATGGAGCTAGACCGTTCCTTCACAGGAAATATTTCAAAGGTCTCTCAACACCTTCTGTTGAACAGGTCCCTTTCAGCTGCAATCCGTATCAAAAAGCATGTCACCCTTCAGCAAGAAGCCCAGATAACCAAGCTTTAAGAGAATAACTCTGGATTAGATGGGGCTGATCTTTCAAAAGGGTGTTCTTAAAAATCAGAGACAAAGTCTCAGATTTGCCAAGGTTCCAAGCTGACGAAGTGGAAACCACTGCATCCCTTAGTTCCAGGCTAAAGGGCAATCACACGTTAATACAAAGCTGTAAGTACTGCTTTTTTGCTTGCTAAGGAGTTTCAGGTTGTTTACTGCACCATTTAGTCCGCCCTGTAAAGCTAAATAGTAGTTTGCACATGGGTGTGTCTACCACAGCTGTCAGTAGCATTTGGTTGCTTTGGTGACTTCACATATTTTCAAAATAAGTGAAATATTGTGGAAAAAACACTATGTAACTGAAAATTACTGACATAAAATAACTGACAAAATTATTGACATAAAAGAATGTATAGACCAGAGAGCTGAATAAAAATTGCAAATGCAAGCCTGGTCCTGGCATTTCCTGAACCATGGAGAGACTGACTTTCCAATCTCTGTATCAACTTTATTATACATCTGTGTTCTAGGATTAAATGATTCCCCTAAACCACCAAACTCACCCACTTCTATGAATTTGACACCTCACCACCAGTGGATGTTCTAGAATCCACCAGCAAGAAACAGATTCAACTTTCTTTGCTCCAAGTACTTCTATTACTTCTGTGCAATCTCAGAAACTTCCACCTGCAAGCACAGATATTTTGAGGATTCAGGCTCTAGAGCAGAGAATCAATCACAAGACTGGAAATGTAAGATGTTACCAGGCTCACAAGCAAGTAGGTTAAACAGGTTGTGCGAGTCTCAATAAGAGGATGCCAGAACAAAGTCTGGGAAACTGTTGAGAAAAGTAACTCCAGAACAATGTAAGGAAATCTGAGATTTTCACCTTGAACAGACAAGCCTCCAATGTTGCAAAATACTGGGCAGACCCAAAATGCCCGTCCATTTGAATTTACACACTATGCAACGTATGGCTATAGATACCCTGCACAGCAATGACAAGGAAATTAGTACAAGAAAATAAATAAACCCACCTAAAACAAAAGGACCCCTCCTCTGCCACCAGTAGTTCTTCTTTTAAGAATGATGACATCTGTTTAAATGTTTTAAAGGGCAAAACCTTTGTTTTGATTCAGTTTACACCTTTAACTATGATTTTAATTGGACATGTATACCCTTCCTAATCCCTTTAAATATTGCTGGTTTTCACTCCAAAGGTAGGGTCAAGTACTCCACTACCAGGGAAATTTCTCCTTTTGACCTCTTGATAAGTACTGAGAGCTAGAGAGGTTTTAAAAAGTGAAATACATTTTTCTTCTACCTTCTATTTCAAATACACACAGAATTTATAATTTTATATTAACTAAACCTATTTGATATACATTTGATACAGAAACATTGGTAGATTCTGCATGTATCCAGCAAAGCCTCTAGTGAGCTGTTGTACTGCACCAGAACACACAAAAGAAATAGATTTTTTTAAAGCCACACATAAAGGTATGAAATCTTATGAGTTATGGATTTCTACTGGGAAGAACACATTGGTATTAATTACTAAATTATGCAAAGTTACCCATCAGCTTAATCGATCTACATTAATATTTTAATTTAACATACATACAATGCTGGTTAGTTAACTCAAATTCTCTTTAGATCAGACAAAATTGACACAGAATAAACCTGAGTGACCAGACAGATATATTCCAACAGAATCTCGAGATCTACAGCCAGTAGCAATGAGAAGAGGTCTATGATCTTGGCATCGAATCAAAGATGAGACCTCAGATTACCAACAGCTCATTCCTGAAACAATTCATCCATGTACAAGACCAGAATGCTCTTTGCTGGTGGGGACTGCTTCAGAAAAAAGGTAATACAGGGAATAATTACCAGCTCTTCTCAACAGCTCAGGTAATATTAAAGGAAGCTGCCATGTAGAAAGCCACATCATACCCTTAGATAAATCACATGTGCAAAGTAATCAATGACTAAAAAGAATATTAAAAACAGTATAGAGATTTCCTCAAAACATTTGATGGCAAGGCCATGCCATGAAAAGAATTCCCAAGGAATGATCAAATCTACAATAACTTCTGCGGCTTAAATTTTAAAAACCTGCTATTTAATTTCTGCAGAATTTCACTCTAAGTTAACTGCTACTGTATCTTTAACAGTCTTACCATCCTAATTTGTTCTATAGAGCTGGGCTGTCCTGGAAATCTATTTTTTGGTGTTTAGGCCTTCAAAACCAAAATGTATACATAAATCAGAAATTCACAGTTACTCCTACATTTGCTGTTCTTGAAACCTAACAAGACCATTCGAAGTGACAAAATTAAGACTTGAAATGTACAAAATGCTGGGGAAGTAACACTGAATTTCAAAGAATAGAAACCACCTTTGGACTACTAACACATCAAGTAAGAAGGCACATACAGTTTCTCAGTAAAATGAAAAAGCAATTCTCATTGCTTCATCAAAGAGGAAGTTAATACTTAGAAGATTCTAACACTACCTAAGGCATATTCTGTATTTTAATGCCTTTATTTCAATAAAAAGTGCATTCTTGAATTTCTCTGGATAGCCTAACACATCAGAAATAGCAAGTTGTAGTATATTTTTTTAACATGCTAAATATAATTCTCCCTGATGGCTGAGTGAGGTTTTACTGTGCATTATTGCTACACAACGACTCTTCCCCTCTTCCCTGGTATTTCAGTTCTCCACACATTTTGTCTATGAATGTCCCCTTGCCTCCTAGCAGTAGAACTGAGCATCTAATTTTCTTAATTACTATTTTCAAATAAATACCTAAAACATACACGGGAAGAAAGCAAAAGAGCAAAAACCACTGGTACTTTTCCCGCCGTTTCCACTTATTTTCTTCTGATCCTAAGGACCATGCTCCATTTCACTACCTAAAGTTGAAAAAGGTATGAAGACTCTCTGAAATTCAATACTGATAGCTGCAATATGTTTTTAGAGCTATGTTAGCTAAAGTAGGATAGGAGTCTTCATGGCTTGCAGCAAAGAAAAAGTATATATATATGTGTAGTGAAGAGAAAAATTACTTAAATTAAAGAAAAATGTTCCTGGGTAAGCTTCTCTGTTACCTATGTTAATATTTTTAGTTCAATCTTTTCCTACTTTAGCTTTTCTGCCACAACTAGTTAAAAATCACAGAATAGCTATGCAGAAATATTACATTCCTAAAAGTAACTGCTACCAAAAACAATCACAAATTATTATACCCAGAGTGTATTAAGGAGCCAAAAGAAAACAAAAATCAACCATGACCAAATTATTTAAATAGCACCAAATTTATAAATGCACCTGGCAAGGACAACAGTGTAGACAGCATGGGAGCCGCAAACCTCTAACCGAAATCTATGCTAAAGTCCTAAATGAATGCTACATTTGTAACAACTGAAAACAATTATAGGTTGGAATCTGAGATAGTCAAGTCCAAGTTTTATTCAACTCCCCTGTCACTTTAATAGTGGAATTCTACGCTTTTCCCTGTGTATTATATCCTCCAGGTTAAAATACTCCAGGCCACTACTTTAAGAAGAAGTAAGCTAGAGATCACCAGGGGCTCCTTGCCACTTCATTTTTTTTTTGGGGAATTCTCTCATGGTATTTCTCACTTAACAAGGTGTGCAGCCCAGTTCTCCATGTAAGAACCAGAATAATTTTTCAGCTCACAAGGAATGGGAAGAAAAATGTTTTGCCACAGAATTTCATGGTAGACCAGGATAACTTAAACGAAAATATTTTCATTTGGTTCAACGTGACATTTTGAGTCAGAACAACAGCAAGCTTTTGTGACTCAGGATCAACAGCATAAGTTTAAGATGTCCCAGAATAAAGAGTATATCTTTTGAAAGGTGACTTTGATTTAGATCAATTCCAGACCTCACTGCAAATGCTCAGCTCTGCACTTGATTTGAGCCAGGATCCAAACAACTGCTTTTAAAATATACAGAAACACAGTGAAAAGATCTACCTTATGCAAAGTCCAATGTGAACGTAAGACTAAGAAAACAAAATAGCAACATGAAGAACTCTAGATGACAGGAAGTAGCATGTGCAAAAAAAAAAGAATCTCAAAGGACAGAAGGTACCCAACAAAGTTTCTGAGAAACCTGTCTAGTTGTAGAAAAAAAAAACAAAACACCTATCCTGAAGGACAAAAGAGCCTGTATCTAGAGCAAAATAGTCTGTTATTTATTTAGGTATGAATCAAAGGAGTATATTTGTAGAAGATGAAAGCAAAGCACTATCTTGCCCTTTCAGATTGCAATTTTCATTAAGGGATACTGGGGTTTGGTTACGAAATTTTCCCTGTACTGAATTTCTCCACTCTTCTGGCAGATCCAGGTGGGTGTCTCAGAAAAAAACAGGCAGAAGGAGAGGAAGAAAAAGAGAGGAATGATTTTCAAGGGTAGCCACATCATAGGCATCAAATGTTTGAAAGGTAATATGCACAAACTGCCATATGATTGATCCAGCTGTGCAAAATCCTGCCACTCACTCCCCAAATTTGCTTTCAATATCAACTGTATGTGGCCCAAAATATGCCTCAATCTATGATAACTTTTTAAAAATTATGTTAGCTCTGCAAAGGAATTGTTATTTATGAGGTATTTTATAAAACCAGTACAACAGCAGGGAAAGAGCCCAACAGTAGTAGGTGATACATCATGCTTGTGAAAAAGTGTAATTATTTCCTCTTGGTAACATTTAAAAAAATTCACATACCACTTCTCAATGAACATATCTGAAACCAATACTGTCAGAGCAGGAGTGGGGGAAGGGGAGACAGAGAGACAATCTTTGATAAGTGAATCCTACAGAAAAATGAACCAACTAGTAATTATCTCCTCTAAGGGTTAGATCTTACTGAAAAATCTCACATGGAATTACCACCAACTCAGAATTCTCCACTTTGATTCACAATAAGCACAGGAGGATGTGAAGAAAGCAGTGAAACAGAGCATTGTTGAGAGACTTTAAAAACACATCTCATGATTTTGACAACGACAGTATTTGGTAAGTTTTATCGTAGCCACAATTTTTGAAGAGTGTATTGAACAGCATGGAGTAGAAGAAGGATGGGAAAGCACAGTCCAGTTATGAGACATGCTCTCATTCTGCTCTTAGACACACAGATACCAGGCTAGCAAGATATATGACAACACTGAAAGTAGCCTTAAAAAAAATTTTGAAGTATTAAAGTGTAAAGAGGAAACCAAAAGCAAACCAAACTGAAAAGCCAAAACCACACTGTCAAAACCAAAGGAACTGCACAGGATGTGGGTGCTGCCACCAGGTAGGGAAATCTAAACTACTGAACTCAAAACAATTTGTGAAACATTCTTAAAAGGAAGTAATACAGAAATTTCTTTCAAGAAAGGCAAAAGCGGTCTAAGTTTTCACTAATTACGTTTCTGGCAGATTCAAGTCACACCAGACTAACAGATGACATAATAAACAGAAAAACCCCGTAAGAACAAAAACCCAAGACATTCTCAAACACCCCAGTTTCCCATTTTCCTCTCAGTGCATTTATATTAAACATCTCACAAATCCAAGAAAGTTAGTAGATTAATGCTCTTCATTTAGTACAGAATGTTACTTCCTTTTTCTCAACACTTTGTCCAAGACTTGAATGCTTTACTTATCTAACTACACAAAGAGCAGAGAAATAAGAAAACTCACTCCCTAGACTAATTTCTACAGTGTGATCCTAACAAACCACATTTTTTAGTAGTGCAGAAACAGAAAATTTGGAAAATGTATCAGACTTTAAATGATGCCAAATGCCACTGAAAACAGTTATGAGACCACTTTCTGTTATTTCTATTAAGTGTATAGTCATTCTGTAACATAATTACCATCGGGAGAATTCCGAGACTTACATAATATTAAGTCTTGCATAAGTTCATTTAAAAAAAACCTACTATACAGAAATACAAAGAAAATGTTTCTTCTATTTTCAATCGCTCTTCAAAAAACTAACAAATTATGCACAGTATGGCAGCAAAGAAATTAGAATGAATGCAAAACACTAAGTCCCTTCTATAAGAGTAATTCAAGTAAATATGAATACAGGTTAAATACTGTCAATGCTGCACATAATAAGAATTTCTTTCTACACTACAGAAATACACATATAGACGAACAGTTGTACTGAATGATTTTTACACTGATGAAAACGCCACTACAACAACAACAGGACAAAACACGAACTTTGAAAAAGGAAAACAAGGACAAAACTAACACTGACAAAGAAAGGCATAAGATGAAAAATACCAGGTTAGATCTTGCAGTGTAGTATATGTCTTCTGAATCGTCCAAAAAATCGCTACTGTCAGGCTGTTCATTAGATAGAGATCAAGAAAATATATTATTTATACTGTGACTGAAAGCCAGGTGCACATAAAGGTAAATTTTCTTGCTAAAGAAAAGAAAGATACTGTTAGCTGAAACTCAAAACCATATTAAGACAATTCTCAGGATGGGGGTAAAACACAGCTAAGGGAATGGCCACATTACCAAACACCAAAATGATGAATTATCGTTCATCAGCTCAGCTGTGGTATTGTGTAACAAACTGTCCCAGCAAGAGCCCAGTTCAACATCTCAGTGCAGCACTAACAATAACTCCTCACGCTGCAGGGGTCCAGTGCTTTGTGCTCTCACACACATAAATAAATGAGTGTAAGTTTTAGCACACTTGATGAGATAGAAGCAAAAGCATCAGAACTGCTTTAATGAAAACAGATCCACACTGCTAATGCTGGAGGAAGAGACAATCATCTCTCGCTCCTACTTCCATTTCAAAGACTTTCTCTGCCAGAGTGGGTAGATTGTTACAAAGTTCTCCCACAGACTAGTTTGTGCTGAGGCTCCTTGCTAAAGCATCCATTCTTCGAATAGGTCATTTGTCTGCAGTTGGCCACGGCAATTTAAATTGTCCATTGGTTCTTCAGCTAATCTATAACTATATGCTATTAATTTGGTCTCTGGAGTCGACATCATTATTTTTGAAATCATAGATCTGTTTCGTCTGGGAAGAACATAGCAGGTCTGCATGCTTCCTTCTGACCTAAGGCATGAAGCAGTTAATTTTCCTCTTCAGAAAGATCTAGTTATAGGTGTTCCGTATAGACAGGGAGATGAGGTGAGCTCCTTGGAGAGGTTTCATATATGCAACATCTGATCAGAACAGACAATACTAAGATATTTTCTTATCAGCAGAATGAATCTGGATGCTTCAAGTCCCTTCACCCAAGCAGCAAGAAGTTCTGAGATTCCAAAGTGCAAAGGTCCTGACTGCTAACATACAGTGTAGGAAAAGGCTCGATTCCTCCCTTCCAACACCACCTGTCAAAGAACTGCCTTCAAAAGCTGTGCTTTAAACCCCTTAGGAAATCTCTCTCCAGTTTAGCAACTCAAGTTCCTAAGGTGCAATAAAAGCACCACTGCCCCATGGATTTACCCAATAAATATAGTCAGCAACCAATAAAAAGAAATGGGGAAAGTATTTTTAAAACTTCAATCTCTCCACTAACATCTTTTTACAATTACGATTCTGTGTGTGTATAAACAAAACTCTTAATGAGAAAAAGCATGATAATTTCAACTATTCAATTCTTCCAACTGTATTTTCTTTATAATCCAGACCACGCAACAGGGAAGCAAAGACAAAATAACTTGGAATCAGTCCAAAAATAATTTTGAGTTAAATGATGGGTTTATGGTGGAAGTACTGCCTTCATTATAATATTTACTTAAGAACTTACATAACCAGGGCTCCTAAACGATGCTGTTATGCAGTTATGTCAAGGTCTAAGTAAGACACCCGAAATACTTGTCTAAATCCTGTATATGATTTTGTAAGCTGCTCTCCTCCATCTCAAACACACACCAGAAACTGAGGCTCCCTGTCCAGCCAATTCTGAGGACAAGCAGATTAAATACCATCTCATACACCCAGAATCTGCTGACCAATGATTATTTCATTACAACTAGAGAGCACCACAAGGAAGTCTGTGCCAGATATCCAACTCACATGTGGTTTGTAGACTACAACATTCCTAAGTACGCACCCTTCCAAAAACCAACTCAGAGCAAAGCCAGTGCCCCTCCCACCTATTTACTAAGCCAACTTTTTCTCCTCAACACCTGCCTTAGAAAACAGAGAACATGTAAGTCTGCAGTCAGGAAGCAAAGGTCTTTTTATCCAGGAATGTGAAGAAACTGCCCAAGTGCACAAATGTGGAAAGCAACAGTCTCCACAAAAGAGAAGAAGCTACTGCAATTGTGAGACAGCACAGACACCTTTTCCGTCACAGCTTGAGTTCTCACACCCCTTGTACCAATGGGTCCATAGGAAGAAACCACTGGCAATACACCTTGACAGAAAATAGCTGCCAGACTCAGCATCGCTCAGCCGTGATGCAGGGCCACAGAAGGATTATTCACAGAGGAAAGTCTTCTAAAATGCATCATACCTCTCCCCCAGGCTTTCAATTTTATTATTTCCATTGTCGATACAATAACAAGGGGGAGAAACAGTTGAGGAATTCTACAATTTAAAAAATAATTCTGTAAATAAAGGGAATGATATACTGGGCAGTGAGGGATAAAGGATATAGGAAACCTGCAACACAAAGGGCTGTTGCTTAGCACATACAGCACACTTGGCAGAAACCACAAATAAGGAGGTTTGCTACATATAGTAATGTAATGGCACAAAAAACTCTCTACATTACAACTTGTCAGTGAAATCACTAACAAGTTTAGTAGTACCAAGTAAGCATCCTACACATCTTGGATTTCTCCTCCCTCACAAATATTTATAGGGATTAATGTGTAGTGCATAGCCCATGCTGCTTGTTACTCACAAATTCATGATGCGGCTCTGTCTCTTTCCTCAAAGGTGGATCAAACTTTACTTGGCCAACTAAAGAGGAGAAAAAGAAAACAAGAAGTTGGACTGCAGTTAGACAAGACTTAGCTCCAAAAACTAACAAAAAAGTAAAATTCTGTTTAATGAGTGTATCATATCCCCATTGACAGAAACTTGTGACACATGGACATACCAAACTTGTGCCTGCTAGAAACTAATGGGCACAGAAAGTACTATTTTATCAGAAAGGCAGCCCAATCATCATTTGCCACACCTTCTCATTAGAAGGAATAGGAAAACCACTGAGCAAATAGGGCAGAGAAGTGTCCTCTTTAGAGGTACAATACAGTTGTACCCAATAGAAAAAACTATCCGTGGTGTGAATTCACTGTTGGCTCTGTTCTTCTGAGAGATTCACTAGCATTAGAGTGCTGAATGAAGTTTTATGTGAATTAACTACATTTTCCAGGACAACTCTTTGGCAGGACTTCTCGAACAGTCCTACTGCAGATTTTACCTTAAGAAAAGACAGCTAAATTTCTAAGTATTGCACTGATATAATTCAAGCAAAATAATTACTAGAACTTGGGAGATGGAGTCTGCTTTTAATGGCCAGTGATTAACTTCCACCCTTCCTGACCTCTATGTGATTGCTTCAATTCAAAAGCAAATCCAAGATACTAAATTAAGGAAGAAAAAAGAATCCTTTCTCATTCTGTTACCCAGATGAATCTGGCATTGATCTGAATATCCTTGCTGGAGTAACAAATGAAACTATGTCAATCAGCTCTCAGAAGAGCTCAAGCTGTGTCTTGTTCAATTAAGATGAAGCAATAATGAACTCTGCTGAAGTGCTGAGAAAGGGTGTATACAAATATTTTACAGAACCTATATTTTTAAGTGAAATAATCTAAGCTTTTATTTTCCTATGCATCACTAAAAATGTTTATATGTATGACAGATATCCAAAATACCAGCTGAAATAATATCAATTATTAAATACATCATATTGTCACATTATACATGCTTACAGTTTATTTCAGAGCGTGTCTTTTCTTCTCTCCCATTCCTACTCGTTGAATGAATTCTGTGAGGTACAACAAGAGGCTAGAAGTGAAAAATAAAATATTACCAAAATATACTCACTTGAAACCCTGTCTTGTGTAATCGTTTTTAGCAGGCTTCTTTAGCATAACATTAAAAAAAAAAACAAGTGAAAGTTAAATGTAAAGATTGCATGCATTTTTTAATATACTGAAGTTAGAAATATTTGGAGACATTTTAACTGTTGAGTGCCTTCAGTATAAGGCATTTTAGAACCCTGCATTTGATCAAATAAAGCTAATGCTGGCCAGCATTTTTCTTTGCTCATATAGCATTTTTTTTTTCACCATTCAGTTTAAGGGTATTGGTAGTTTTTAAAATAAGCAGTAAGACTAAATCTGGCTTACAGACAGATTTCATTCCATTAGATAAAAAAATAATTTTCCCAGCTTTTAACTTAAACTGATTTCTAAAATGTCATCAGTTATGTTATTTAAGCAGATGAGAAATCTACCTGAGGTTTTCAAAGCTGAATAGAAAGGAGTAATCCTGGTACTCCTGTGCTGTGAGACAAGAGACAGCAAAATTTCTACAAATTCACCTTCATATTTATATTCCACTTCTATTTTTCCTCTGAATTTCCATTTACTTCTCTACAGGATGAAGTGTTCTGCACTTTAACTTGGGTTTCTTTTTTTGCCTCTGCTGGATTTTATCTCTTCTTTCTACATTCACCACTGCAAGTTCTCTTAGAAACGTGGAGGCATTCTGCACCCTTGTTCACTACCTCAGGGTCCATGGTTAACACCTCTGCACGTGAATCACCCTTTTGTTACTAATACTATTGTTGCTGTACTTTCACAGAGTCATGAATAGCTCAGAAACTCTTGTTTATTCTTCAAATACTATCTGCAAACATGACTTCCCTTCTCCCTTTTTCATCGCACACTACTTCTTTGATTCCTGTTAGGATCCAACACATGTACATGGTGTTTCACCTCCTATTTTTGTTCACTTTGCTCTTCTTTGAAACTGGAGAGACTTACAGTGGATGTGTATTTTCTCCCACATATCTCACCTGAAGATTTTTTACTTCTCACAGCTTGTGTAATTCTTTCCCTTCCACAGTTCCATTCTGTCTATTGTGCACTCTGTGGGCTTCAAAAATACTTGGCTACAGCACGTCAAGATTTGATCTGATACCATAGGCTGGAAGGTTGCTCATTTATAATCTTTCATTAAGAGGCACTGCCCAGTTGTGTCTGATGTGCGTGCATCTGTAATTCCAGCACTAGGAGCCCAGCTGGAGCAGGGGTAGCAGTTATTTTCACCTTTGCAGCAATACCGTGTGAGCACTTGCACCCTGACACAAATGCCTGTGTTGCACTACAGACAGAGCCTTTCCTCCCAACACCTTTTCCATGACCACAGAAATACATCCAGGATCAAATTTTCATCTCTCAGTCATGAGGATAAAGTCCTCGAGTCACCTTGAAATACCTGCACTGACAACAGGCTGATATAAACACCTGACATCTGAGCTGTGCAAGAGGATGAAGCAATGTAGGTTTAACTTCCTGACACAACTGTCATTTGGACACAATTTCCATCATGGCACAGATCTCAAAAGCAATCTTATCCCCAAAACTTGCAGTGTGCTAGGCATAAAACAGGAGCACTTTCCTCTTTGCAAATTAAGTGAAGCCCTCCACGAGCTGGGGTAGGGAAAAACACTGGAAATGTCAGTTTCAGGTACAGTTGCCAAACAGGAGAAGCTTTTCAATTAACCAAATAATGGCATGAGGTTTAGTTTTCACACATTAAACACTTGACCTTTGAGTTTAGAATGATTTAAAGATGCAGTATGGTACTTCCCAGAGTGGTGGCAAATTCAGATCTACTTCATAGCTGTGTGGACTATCCAAGCAGTAATTGATTGTATCCCCTTAAAAGTAGCACAGGCCAAGTGAAGATGTGTCACCACAGTGGGCAGCAGACTTACCTTCGAAGACAAACTACTGACAGAGAGAAAAGCTTTCTAGTCTCCAAAAAAAGAAAAACAATCCACCAAAACCCCTCAAAACATTAATACCACCACTCAAAAATATCCATAGCTCTAAACAAACTGGAGAGTAGATCTGACGCTCCCAATTCTCAAGTGTTTCTGGACTATGTTTTGTGGTAAACTATGTACCACATTTTGTCACTTCTTTTGATTTTTGATGAATGCATTCAGACAATTGTGACAAATAAAGAACAGGTCAATCCCTAAATTAACATCTCCAGCTGCCTCTGTGAGCAATTGAGTTTTGAAGAAAGTTAAACTGTGCATGAAAGAAGCACATACACTTCTTATTCCACTCCTTCTGTTATAAGAAAGACCACAATTGCCAAAGATTGCTCTGCCTGTGGTGAGATTCTTCATCTGAAATATAAAATTTGCTAAGCTTCTCCCTAGACAAGGCACAGTTTTTGCTCCTGATACAACACTTCATTATGGGATAATTAGCAAGTCATATAGTGGACAACAAAACAGCCTTCCTAAGGCTAAGTCACAAGGGATATAAAAGAATGAACACTATTTTGTAAGCTAAGAAACGCCTCTTAAAGGGCCTCAGAGCTCTCACTCATCACTGAGCAGAGAGAGAACTAAAGGACACTAAAGAGCTTATGGTGAGAAGATCCAGGTTTCTCAGTGATGACTCCATGTGGAATCAGATACTTTCTCTTAAGTGACCTGAAAGCCAACCACATTAAGGGATTTCTTGTGTGTTTGACTTTTATTTTTTTTTAATCAGAAAAATCTACTAAATTTTTCTCCCACTCCCACTGTGTACATTTGCTTTTACAAGTACTATTATTTCATCCTTGGCCTTCATCTCTTTCCCTTTCATTTGGAAAATGTGTAAGCACTAGACGCTGTAACACAAAAAATTATCTATTTCACTTTGGCTTCTTTCCACACTTTTTATTTTAGCTTTTAAGAAAGACTTGGCACAAGTCAACTAATCTTTGTTGCTTGAGGGGGTAAAAGCTCATTTAACTCGTAAAATCTGAAATTTAGTCCCTTAAATTAGTTGCCTCTTTTAAGCCTTTCCTCTGAAGGCATTTTTAGACTAGTTTACTCATTAAAAAGAACCAAAAATATGTAACTAAGGAATCAATGGCATTTGTGTTAAAATTATTACATTTATTCTTAAAAAAAAAAAAAAAAAAAAAAAAGACTGTCAGAGAACTGTAAACATTTGGAAAGTATTCACTAACGTGCAGAAAAGTATGAAGATGGGATGAAGTAATAGAATACCTATCTCTTTTCTCTTATTTAAACAGTTTAGTCCTGTACTGTTTAGCATCTTATATAAGCAGGCTATGTTTTCCCAGCTGTTTGAGCAGAAAATCAGAAACTCTTTGACAAAACTGTAAGTGAAATCAAGTTTCAGAGTATTCTAAGATGGAAAAATACAATCTGCAAAAAACACAAATCAAACCATTGAACAAAAACAACTACAAGATCATTCTCTCCTACACAGGTATAAAATATTTTTTATTAATGTTTTCTTTGCAGATGGAAACATAACTCCACAAAGAAACATACAGCAGAATGCATGACAGAACTCAGGACGGGAGAAGCAAAACACATTTAGTGTTTCAAAATTGTTGAGGAATAGTTATAAACAAAATTTTAAAGTATTGAAATCTCCTTCTCTTCAAGCTTCCCTTCCCAAAATTATGATTTTTGCTAAGTGCCTGTATGAGTGACAGAGCAGCACTTTACTAAAAGTAAAAGCAACCTTTGAGACTATTCCCAGATCACAAAAAATTTTGAGGCTCAATAAATCACAATAATTTACTTTCGTTGATAAAAGAAACCTTAATCTGATTCTATGATTAAAAGACATTCTTACCTCAGGATCATCATCATCAAAATCATGGTAAGTGGAATGATCAGGATTATTCATTTTATCCAAAAGTTCAATGGCAAGACTTCGATTTAATGGCTGGGTAACAAAGGGATGCTGAAAGACAGAGGGAAACCCAGAGATTTAAATTCTAGACACTCACATTAAGCATATTTTAATTTTGTAACTTTAAAAAAACCCTCTCATACATAAATTTATACCTGTAGCAACTTTTCAGCTGTAGGTCTTTTTTTAGGATTTTTTGTAAGTGCCATTTTCACAAAATGATGGAAACTATTGGACCTGTAAAACAAAGTGCTAAACATTAAAGTCAATTTCCCAGTACAGTACATTCATTATCTACTGAAACAAAAAAGTACTTACCATTTCATTTTGTCCTTTAATTTAGGAGGCTGGAAGTTGCTTTTTGTCATTAGAAAAAGTGCTCTGAAAAAAAAGAACAGCATTTCTGTGGTTACGCTGCAATACACGTGAGATAAATCATTAAACACTTCATTTAACAGCCAGGAAGAAGCCCCATGAGTTCAAAAGATTCAACAAGGACTTTATACACATAGGCACCAGAAGAAGTTGTTAAAATTTCTGTCCTGTTCACTCACAACACTCACAGCCCAGTGCCCCTGCAGTCCACCCAAGACCCACCAACACACAGAGCCATTTCTTCAAATTGATTATTTAATTAGCTGCATTTATCCACCAAGCTCTAAACCCCTCACTAACCTCATTGGATGTAGGTCAAACATTGGAGGCTGAAGTTCAGCAAGCTCTATTGCAGTTATTCCAACTGCCCACAGATCACAGAGTTGGTTATAGCCACCTTTCCTTTCTACTGCAGCAACTTCTGGTGCCATCCTGAACAGTAAAAGACATTTTCAGGTGAACTTCTCACCACAAATCAAACATTCTTTGCACACATAGTATACTCTTCCTTATAGCTCTCAATCTATAAGGTCACAGTATATACATGCAGACTCTTATCTAAGAGCGTGTGTAAAAAATCATGTGATGCACACCTTAAGTTTTCCCTCAGTCATCTTCTAGTAACTAATAGTCAGTTTCTAAAATGGTCATTTAGGATTAAGTGGATGAAATCAATCTCTCAGACTAAATACTGCTCAACAGCCAAAGAGCCTGAAGTATAATTATTCAACTACAATAAAATCCACATAATCCTTACACATTGTCCTGAAAGTGACCCACTGACTTTGAAGAAAAGCATTCCAACAAGAGAAAAAGCAACAAAATGTCAGCTTTCTCGTATCCCAAAAGTATGAGACTCTGTCACCTCTGTATAGAGCACTCCTTGTTTGTAAAGTCTGTCTCACTCATGTCAGGCGACCTCTAAGTCATCGAAGTGGTTTCACGTTCTCAGGTGGCAAAAATGAACAAACGTAACTGGCACATAAATAGGAATACCTAAAGGAAATTATTCACCTTGAATTGTCATGTGTTTTGAGTGGCCAAAGCGAATTATGAATTTGATTGTCCTGCGTAGCCCTACAAGGTGGCCAACATGTTGGTATTTATTAGCTTTGAGCTTTATCAATCCAGATCCCCTGAAAAGTAGCACAAAATAACTCAATAAATGTAACACAGATGAAGTTACTTAGAGAGTGGTCCAGTAGATCAGCAAGTAGCATCTCAACTGATGCATTATTCGAATACAGAAATCCTGTGGTCACAGCACCAATCCTGCCAGAGCTCAAAAAGTGTTTGAACAATGCTCTCAGGCACATGGTGTGACACTTGCGGATGTCATGTGCATGACTAAGAGCTGGACTCAATGACCCTTGTGGGCTCTTTTCCACTCCTTATCTGTAGATCTGAAAATATCAGCAGGTTTGGTGGTAGAACTTCACGTTTGCATAACTAAACTGCATTTGGATACATTTCTTCTAGAGTTCATTAAAAGTCCCAATCACTCGAAATCAAAAATAAGGAGTTACCACAGGAGAGGGGGAACATGGATTAAACATTAAAATGGAAGGGTTACTAGCACTGCAGTCCACCTGCCTTGAGACACAGGTAGATCTAATGACCACTAAAACCTTCACATGGTCTGTTTCAACTAAATTTTCTTCTCTGCAATCTCAAAAATTTGCTTCCTTGGTCCTGCTCTCAAATCTCTCCGCTTTGCAAAGAACAACCAATGCTTTTCATCAGCATTTAACCTATGTAATACTTTCAAAGTTATAATTTAAGGTCATTTGAGAAGCCTGGCACGATTTAGGAAGTTACAGCCAAGGACAGAGGTCACCCAGATATTTTGGGAAAGAGACACAAACCAACCACACAATCATGACTGATGGGTGGTTGTGTTATTCTGAAAGGGAAGTGAAGCCTTGGTGTGAAGAAGAATGCTAAATATACTATGCTTGGCTATTTCAGGTCGATACTTGAACATAGGGGTTTTTTTTCATTATATATATTTTTATCTTGCACCTACCATGTTGTCAGACTACAGAATTTCAGTATCTGTCTGTGAAACATGACAAAAGTGCTGTTTTACAGTGGAGAATGTGTCTCCTTTACTTGAAGGTAAAAGGGGACAACCACTTCCCGTAGGAAAAGGATAAAATGAAAGGATAAGATAAGAAAATGATACTCAGTAGTTTAAAGGGGAAGAATAGAGATGCAGTACAGATAGAATGGTAGAATTCAATCAGTTTAGGTAAATAAGGGAAAAAAATGGCTTAGAGAAACACTTCACAAGTCTGTGGATCTGTGAAGGCAAAGGAAACTCATCAACTGAGAAGTTGTAAAAAAGCTGTATCTAGGCTGGAGGGGAAATAACATTAAACACCAAAATGGAAAAATCAGGGAATAAAAAATTATTTAAGATTAAAGTTAAAAACAAGCAAAATTGCTGCTAGTTTTTAGGTTTTACTAAATTAAGATAAACGAGTCAACAGTGACGGCACTACACAACCTTTCAAGTTTTCAGCCTTTTAAAGCCTTTTCTCTGACACTGAGCTAATTCAGAATTTAGAATAAGTAACACAGATATGATCACCAGAAAGTCTGACACAGCCTTTAGTGGTTAGTCTACCCAGGAAGTGATAGCACATGCCTTTATCACAGTATTTTCAACAGTATTTTACGTGTTACCATTATATTAATGGTCAAGTAAAACACAGTTACCAATACGGGGTGCCAATGAATGATTTCCTTTTGGCAATTGTAGCCGTTATCTGTGCAGACACTCCAAAATCAGCTATTAAAAAAAAAAAAAAGAGAGTTAACAAGTAATTTGATGTAATTAATTGTTAATGAACACAAGTATGGTTTCCCCAGTATTAAGAGGTTCTTAAATATACTGGAAATATTTAACAAAAAATAAGTACCAAAAGCAAATAATAGAAACTTGGTCTGTCTCAGATACCATTGATCAGCTCTCCTCAGCCACTTGCCAAACATGCACACAAATGTCCCTCATCCATACAGGGCTGGCACAGAAGATCTAACAGGTACATGAGGGGTTTTAATAAGACAGAACACGTCATTTTGGGTTACGAAAGAGATTCAGATAAGCTTTCAAGATACATTTCACATTTAAGGACTCTGGATAGAAGATTTTATTAAAAATTTATAAACCCCTGTGATTTGACTTTTATATTTCTCTTACAATATCAGGTCTTTTACCTCACTGCTCCAAAATTACTCCAACTAATCCTCAGATACTAAATGGATGGTTTAGTTAGATATTACCAGCAAGATAAAAAGAATTCTGATATTCACAAACTCCTTACATGAACCATCATCTCATTAAACAAAGCAAAGCATGCTGCTTCTTAGAGCACATAAAAATATTAATTTTTAAGCACTAAGATGTAGTAACTCACCTAATTTTACATGTCCGTTATCCGTTAAAAGAATGTTTGCTCCCTTTAAAAAAAGAAAAGTTTACTTGAATTAAAACATGCTGATTTCTCCAATATCACATTAAAAAAAAGAAATAGGTGGGATCTTACAGCAAATTAGGGACCAAAGACAAAGCGAGGATTGTATTCAATAAATCTGCAAATTTATCAAGGAAATGTTTGATAATTAGCAAGCTGCCACTCTGTTATTAAAAAAATCTTCTTGGATATAGTGTTTTTCATAAATTTTTAGTTTAGCCTATGGTCCTAACAGAATTTACATTGCACACAAAACCTCTCAATAAACAGTATTTGACTGTAATGATACTTTTTTCTATTTACAATGACTCAGAGGAAACAGGAACTCAAAAGGTCAAAGTGGAAACAATTTCATTTTCTTTTCATAAGTAGGAACTCATTTTGTCTTGTTTAAGAGCCATGCTTATAATTATAGCCTTAAGGACCTGCCTCAATAATCAAGCATTTAGCAAAGCTACTTCCGTCCTTATACAACAGAGATTCTGCTCGTGCTGGACTGGGAGAGGTCATAAGTGAGTGTGTTCCACTCACTTCAGCTCAATAACCAAAATTAATCCAAAGTAGAGGTTTGTATTACAAAATTACAGGATAAAAGGACTAAGAACAAACAAAGAGTTGAAGACGGAAACTAGGTACAGGTTGAGCTGAGTGAAGGTTAGAGCTGGCTAAACACAGATCCAAACGCCTGTACTGCACTGCCCTTCAGACAGAGGGAAAGGCAGCAGAGATGAACCTCCAAAAACGTGTTTTTACAGATTATGGCTTTTCCCAGAGCAGGAAAAGTCAGGCCTGCAATAAAACGCAGTTAACTTGGCCCATGCTGCACAAGCACAGTTAATGAGTTTGGCAAACACTGTAAGAACCCTGCTTACACGCTCTTGACCTTTTTCACCTTTCAAGATAACAGGACAGGTACTCTAAACATGGAACTTAGCTACGGAGGGAAGCAAACACAATTCAACAGACAGGCAATCTCCACATGAAGACAGTAATTTTCCATGCTCATGAGAACAGCTTTATTTAAAAAGAATCCTTTCAATGTAAGCACTGTAAACATTTGTTATTACCATAGTTCTGCTTAGAAAAAGTATCCGTGCAGTGTATCTTTACAAGCATTCTAAAAAGCAGAGTGGAAAACACTTAATTTTGGTGCCTGAAGTAATCTTTCATACAGAAATTACTTTTATGATTGCTCAAAACCCCAATTACTTTTGTGATTGCTCAAAACCCAAACATTCTTCTGCAGCCGTTGAGAACAACTTGGAATCAGGCTGCATGAAGGCAACTACAGTTGAAGCTGCTGGGGGAAAAAAAACCAAAACCAGCCAAACCAACAGCATGCAACAACACAAAAGAATATGATGATTTACTGTCAGATTTCCAGGAGGAAGCTTGCCAGGTTTGGAGGAGCTTTGGAAAGACTAGGTAGTAAAACTTCAGGAACAAAAAGTCAACAGGAAGCACCAGAGTAACAGAGTATAAGAGTCTGAACATGCCACTTCAGATATAGTTTTGCTGAGATGGAGATTTAAGTCAGTACTAATAGCCTGATTTGCAGCACCCTCTCTATTTTTAACATGTGAAGGAGGGGACAGAAGTAGTCTCCAGGAACTGCACAGAACAGTAGCCTCTGCCCTGCAATCTGCTCACCATGATGCAAGAAGCCAAAGCAAGAGCTCTGCTCACTAGCTGGTTCAAAAAGAAGGTATATGGAGCTCCCTGGAAAAGCTGTGGGAAGAGCAAACCTTTCTTTTGCACAGAGCACAAATCCTGAGAGTCATCTGAACACATACTCCTCTGGACACCAGCTGATGGCTAAATTTCACAGCACTGATCCACATAAACATTATGTGTGGCTCCAAGGAAAAGAACAGACTATTTCCTTCCATGGATTTTTAAGAAAGATTTTTTTCTTTCCTTGGGCAGAAACTTTTATTTCATTCTAATAGATTAAAAATCTCTACATATTCAGAAATGTACTTAAAATTTATATGCAACAGTGAAGACCACTGGAGGTGATATAACCTATTTTAAAAGCACCAAAAACCCCTTCAGTTTTTACTTACCTTTATATCTCTGTGCATTTTTCCTTTACTATGAAGGTAATATAGTCCCTGCATAAAATATTTAAAGGGTAATTTAGTCCAACATTTTTCATTTGACATACATTTCTTATTTAATTACCACGTATATTTAGGATCCAATTTAATCTTTGAAATGATTCACTGACTGAAGAACATTTTTATATTTCAGTGTAATTTGCTGCTAATTTGCAGATTCAATAGATGTAGCACCATATCTAATATCTTTATATAAAGTAGCATACCGAAGTATCTTTATAAAGAGATATTTAGACATTTATCTAGTATCTAAAACACAGGATAGATGGAAGTAAGACACCTACTGGAAGAAGAGTATTCCCCAAACAGGTTTTCCTTTGGAGATGGCAACTGCCATCTTTACAGACCAAAGTAATTACTGTTAAACTGCCTAGGAGTCTTCTTCTATTCAGCAGTTAGATCACAGGACCACTGGTAAAGCTATCTCCTATATCATTACATATTTCAATCAAGCCTAGAAACGTGCTAGCAGGCAGTGCTTCGGGTCTAACACCAGAGTTCAACTCTATTTCATGGATTTCTGCAAAAGCATTCAGCCACCCAGGTCTCAATGACAGTACCAAAACATATTAAGACTCAACACAGGTTAGAAACTAAGGTTAAATTCTGAAAGAATTTTGCAGAACCAAATCCCTGCCTGACAAATGAGAGACCATGTCACTTTGGAGACTTTAGGCTTAACTCTAAAATTCTCATCCGGGATAAAATCACACACAAGCATCTTCATTGCTCTGTGACCATGAACAAGGCTTTACGTTCATGGGAAATATCCATGTCGAGACTCGTATTTTTTTGCCAGTTCATGCAAGACATCAGAGAGTTGATTGCAAAATGTAAAGCGCAATTAATCAAAGCATCTACCAGACCACTGCAAAGACTGGCACTAGGCAGAGAGTCCCAGGTACACTCCTTGAATCTCTGGATACTACTGGCATACAAAGGCCATTAATTCCCACTGCCCTGGAAGCATGTGAAGTCACCATTTTCAAAACTGAATGTCTGGAGACAATTACTTTAAAGGTCCTATTTAAAAGATCCATATTTTCAGAATCAAATCTCACGGATTCCAGCAAAATGGACAACAAGTATTTTTTCAAAACGGAGGATTCAATGGGCTTCCAAATATGGAGACTGAATGTTAACTTCAGCATCCAAGTGAGACACTGGATTCATGGACACTGGGGGCAAAATTAATGTTGGAAAAATTACATCTATGGACAGACAATAGCCTATATTCTCAGACTTCTTACTTGGGAAAATGGTGTTCCATTATAAGCACAACAAGATATCTGAAACTACATGCATTATATTTGGTCAGAATTATTATAAACATGTATTCACAGGCAATTTAAAATATAGAAAAATGGGTAGCATTTAGAAAATTACTAACAATTTAGAATAATAATTTCAATGAATAATATTTAGAAAATACAAAATAGTAAGCTTTTTTCTTACACAATTTATACATATTAACATGACAACCAAGATATCTTCCCACACAAATAAGTGGCTTTATAAATAGGATACTCACTTCTCCATACCTAAGAAGATTATGGATTTGATTGATGGACTATCTGGTGGGAAAGGAATTTCTAAATTATTGTATCCAGAGAGCAGTGGTAAACAAGCTCAATGTCCAGAGTGACAAGTGATATCCCTCAGAGTCCCACACCAGACTATGTAATATCTACATTGTTGATATGGACAGTGGGATCAAGGGCATCCTCAGCAAATGTGCAGAGGTCTCATTTGAAAGATGAGGACAAACTTTTTATCAGACCCTGTTGTGACAGGACAAGACGTAATGGTTTTCAAGTAAAGGAAGGTAGATTCAGATTAGATATACGGAATGATTATTTTATAATGATGGTGATGAACTACTGGAAGAGGATGCAGAGAGAGGTGGTGGATGCCCCATCTCTACATTCAAGGACAGGCTGGACAGGGCTCTGAGCAACCTCATCTAGCTGAAGAGGTCTTTGCTCATTGCAGGGGGGTCTTTAAAGGCACCTTCTAAAGCCAGCCATTCTACAACTGTCTAAGAACAAAAGGGTTTAAAGACTCAAAACTCTTAATACTCCCAGATGTAAAATAAGCCTGATCTGTAAGTTAAGAAAAAGCACCACATCCTGTAAGTCAGAAGGCAGCAGTTTCTGGCATAGCACAGGGAGATGGTGAGTGACAACCAAAGGAGATGGTCTGGAACAGACCTATCTTGAAAGAATGCGAGAGGCAGCAAGTCTCAACCAATGGTCTTTAACAGGTTTGTGTTCACTACAAGTCAAGAGCTGCTCTCTCTCAGAGAAGCAAGACATCCATCAAAACAGCAGTTTCTGATTAAGTTTTACTGCTGTACTGAACCTGTAATTTAGGAAAGAATAATGAAAGCTAGCATACCCACAAGGAGAGGCTAATGACACATCTCAAGCGTACAGGCAATTTTTTCTTATTGACACAGATCAATTATTAGATATGCAAAACTGAGTGCTTTAGTTTTCTTTCAAACGTGCAGTAACTAATTTATACCATAAATATGGACTAAGAAAACTGCTAATTAAATGCTGTTTCCCTCCTTTTAAAAACAAATATAAAATTAACAGCAGAAACATGACAAGAGCTTTCTTCAAATGATCCAGGGTGATTTGAGGTTATGCAATTATACAAATTTCTAGGCTCCAATATGGAACCTCTTCAGAAGTGTGAGAAAAATGCTGTGTCATCCAATTACCAGACTGCCGTGGCATTACATGTTTGTAGCTCTTATTCTTAGCTTTTAATACTTCTACATTAAAAGACAACCACAAGAACCTGAGGAGACACTACCTGTAGTGTTTCTCTGCTAACATAGGCAATCTGCTGCTCTGATAGTGGTCCAGTCACTGAAATGGAAGGGAAAAAGATAAAAAAAATTCAAAAGCAGGTAAGATACTACCCATTCCAAATTCATACCTCAATTACTTCCATTCACACTGATAGGATCTTACACTAGAAGTCTCTAAGTAAATGTGCTTAGTCTTTACCCCAGACTGAGTGTCCCAAAGACCACAGCATTTTTTAAAGTCAAAAATGTCCAGTACTGTTGGAATGGAAACTACTAATTCTTCTGCATTTAAATATCACAGTAATTAAGAGGAAAAAGAAGCAAAAGTAATGATTTAAGCCTCTTTTCCCTCAACAAACCCATTGTGTTCTTCTATAGAGGGCTGGACTTTCAACTCCGTGACTCAGAGCTGCAGCCAACTCTGTTCAGTTCCCTTTGAGCTCTGGGCAGGTCTTTGTACCATCTGTGACCTGGTTTCTCCTTCCATCCTTCCCACTGCCAGAGAAAGGCTGAGAAGCTGGAACTTTCTCTGAAATCAGATGTCAGCACTGCTACTCCTGCACCTGCCACACCAAGCACCTTCTCAAACTCCCCCTGTAAGCAGGTTCAGCAGTTTCCCAAGACAGGAGGAGTCTTTCTCTCCCTCGAGGGTCCAACTTCACTCGTCTCTTAGAGGAAAACAATTAAATTCTGAACAAATACACAAACCAAACAGTGAGCAGCAAGCAAGGAACTGTCTGTAACTCGTCCCAGTCACTGGACTTTGATCCTGAAATTAAAGGGGTTTAAGACCAACAAAGGCAGTCCTGGCTGTAAGCTTTTCAGGTTTTGAACAGAAAACAAACTTGGAGTTGGATGGAGTTTCTCAAAGGACACTGAAGGAGTAGAGAGTTAAGAATGAATCTAGATTAAATAATTTAACTGCTTAGCTTCTACAATATTAGTATCATGCAACATATCTTCAAATTAAGTCTACATCCAACTTCTCTTTCTTGAAAGAAAAGCTCCAAACCCACACAAAACTATATCTATTTACACCCACGATAGGCATATCTAGGCATTTATTTTTGTTTTGAGAGCTTTCATTCTGATTAACTTAAATGACTCGAGATTACAGAGGTCTATAGTTCAATTGGAATAGGACTCTTTAGAACATAAAGACCAGAAAAGAACTTTCCATTCTGACTATCATCAACCAATGGTAAATGGAATGGGAAACCATTCCTGTAGAATGGGAATGGGAATTGCAATGGGAAACCATTCCTGTAGACATCTGCTCAGACATTTATGTGGCATGAGCTCATTTCCTACTCTACAGGTATTCCACAAAATAAAGCCTATTAAACACGATGCTTTTCTCAAAATTAGCCAAGAGGTAAAGAATCATCAAGGCCACACTCCAACAACTGTGACAGGAACATGGTGTGTACTTGTGAATTGGTGCTTCTTTTAATTGCATCCAAGATAAACATAAAAAACTGCTTATGCACAAGAGACCCTCACGCCTTAAATCTTCACCATTTGTAATATAGATGGACTTCCTCAATTAAAAACATCACCTGAGAACCCCAAAGCCATTACTCACTTAAAGCATACTCCTTTCGTAAAAAAGGCTTAATTCCAGGGCAATAAAGTCCTTCAAAACTGATTGTCTCTCTTAAAAAATAGCAGGCAGTTGACCGATCTGTCTTTATTCAACAGATTCACAGAGAGCCCTTGTTTCTTTCACTGCTCACTGAAGCCAAGCCTAAAGCAAATATGGAGACCAACTTTGCTTTTCACACATCCAGCTTAAAAAAACTGAAAAATATTTTAAAAGATCCTCATGGAACTACTGGTATACAAACATTCAGTTTACAAAGGACAAGAGCATCCATGCAAATCAATTCAAATACCTAGGTTTCTATAGGAAGTGGTACATATTATACTAAAACAAAGTTCAAAAGTTCAGAAATAAAATGGCTATGAAGCAAGACAGCACACCAAGACATCAATTTTTTTCTCTTTACAATGTAATACTGTCTAATTTTACAGACTTTCAAAAGCAGTGATGGGCATATGAGCCTCTGAAGAATGGAAATAACTTCTGCTGCTAAAAAAATACCCCACTAACTTTGTTTACAAAACCCAAACCAATTAAGAAAAAAATAGGATAAAACTGACCTTGAATAAATTATTATGGATACTAAATTTAGGATTCCTCCTCTCTAATTCCAAAACAACGCAATCATTTCAACTTTTGAAAATAAGCAGTACTTAGATTCTAAGGAATAAAGTCCTGACGTACCATGGTAAATATCCTGTAGAGAGCCACCTCCACAGAACTCCATGCAAATCCATAGCTTGTCTCGTCTAAAGAGTGAACAAAACCATTCAGTAGTTGTCAGCTTTGCAGAGGAGTTGTAAAAGGTAAGTCAGAGGACTCAAACACTATAAAGCACAACACAACATGCTCTCTATTATGGAAAGTACATTTCAAATAATGAGTATAATTCAGTCTTTATGTGACACTTCACTGTCTAAATAGTAACTAATGAAATAGTAAAAAATATTCTACTTTAATGAAGCAATAAAAACAGTATTAGTGAAACATTCACACTGATTTTTGTTAAAATACATTTTTCTGAGAGTAGAGACAAAACAGATGTGGGTTCCTATTTCTTCCTCATTTTCACTTCTCCACTTTTTTCAGAGCATAGGAGTTAACACAAGAAACAAATACAACAAAAAGCCCCAGGGGTCTCTCAACCAAATGTCTTTCACAGCAAATTAAGTGAAACTGTAGTGCTTCAGTCAAAGCTGGGCAGAGCAGAGCCCATGCTGTGGGTGCCTGCTCAGATAAAGTCTTTCCCTTCAAAAATACCTATGGATATTTTTGGTGGCAAGGTCAGAAGGGAAGTTATCGAGCTCCTCTTCCCTTACTAATGTAATCAATTCAGTATGATTCACTGTACCCCCATAAAAGCTGCTTTCTAAGAATAGACAATGGGTTGAAGGATTCAAAGGTATCTTCTATTACAGCCATTAACTCTATTTTCACTCAGTAATTTTCATTGGTAAGACATGTGCCCACAAAAAGGACGGCGGAGAGCAAAAGGTCTGGGACTTCCCTAGTCATTCCTGGCCATCAACATACTCAGGTGGAAAAAAAACCCCATCCTGTACAACCACCTTAGAGCAGACGGTAACACAGGAGAACCAAAGGAAAGACTGATGGCTGTTTTGCAGCTTCCTGATTACCTGCTCTTGTGTGTCTTGCATTCCTAAGGCTCTGTCAGAACAGCTGAGACACATTTTTGCAAGGCAATGGTGGAAGTGCTGAGCTTATCTACTGAGCTGCAAACTGCAAGTGTTCTCACCAGCAGGTGACAATTAGAATAGCTTGCTGCTCCAAGAACTGTCTTTCTTGGATGTCTTCCCCTTTTATGCCCAGAGTGCACACCGCCCTCAAAGCTATATTCCCAGCTGCTTCCTCTAGGGGTGGGAAAGGTATTGCCCAAGCTCTACAGGAGTTTTAAGCAGCAGAATTCCCTGCTGTTAACTCCATTCATTTCAAGGGGTCAATTAAAGCCTTGTTTGCAATAATATTAAAGCTTTCCACTGGAATAGCTGACCAAAGCCAGACATACAAGCAGTGTGACAACCCGTGCAAGAAAACTAAGAAAAAAAGCACTGAAGAGACATCTCCAAGACCCTTCTTTGTTCCCCACAATGAAGCAGGACTCAGGGACACTTTTGGGGGCACTGGACTCATGGGCCCATGTGCCTGCATCCTATTTGATGCCAAAAGTGGCAGCAGTGTGAAGTGGGAAGAAGCCAGAACTCTCCCAACAGCCTTGGGACAGCAGCAGAGCACCCACAAAGTAAGAGATATAAATCATTAACGTGTTGTAAATTCTCACTTTTGCTTACTGGGCATTTACTTCCCACTTGCAAAAGCCCTACAGAAAATAAAAAAAGGATGTAAGAGGATCAGAAGAGGTGACTGCATTTATTGTTTTCTATCTAGCCTGTTATCACTGTGCCTAAGCACTTTGAGACAGATGAAGATCCCTGCAACATCCAAGAGCAACCATGTAGAGTCTCTTTTTCTGCAGAGCATTCGGCCTGAGCAGCAAGCAAAACAGAGATAGGATCAACAGAAGCATTGCAACTTAACACCCAGGCTAATAGGAAGGCAGAAATGCCACTGTCTGAAAAACGCCTACACAAACAGAAGAAATCCTTGGGGAACAATACACTGGTGACAGCAAGTATAGGACAATAGCACTTTGGTTATTCTTGGAAAACAAAAGGTCAGACAATAAAAAGTCTCAAAGACAGTGACTTGGATTGCCCAGACAACAAAGAAGCACTCTGCCAAAGAAAGAGGAGGGAACCAAGGAGGAGTGCAAGACGGTGACAAAATATATAGCACATTTGCCAAAATTTAATTCTGGGTCTCCAAAGATATACTTTGACAGTCTGAGACAAGAGGGAAACTTTTCTTTTAAAGAAAAAGCACCTCCAGCCTGAATATAGGAGAAGAGGCAGTGTTTCAATACAAAAATGCTAAAGACAGTTGAGTGCAACAGTAGTAGTTGTGCACTACCTGTTTTCAAATGAAAATTTTAAAAATCATCAGAAGCAGCTTTTTATTAGTTATACTAAGCAATCTGTTCTCACTATGACTGGTTAAAAGAAGTAGCTGGAAAGACAACTGAATACATTTGTCAATGTCTCTACAATGCAAATAACCTCACCTCCAGAAACAAACACAAAACCTTCACATTCTGGTCAGAAGTTCACATGCTGGAAAAACAAACGTTCTACTGAAACAGATTTAAAAGATACTATATACACAGACTCTTCATACTTGTCATACTTCTGCTTAATTTTCCACTTATATATCAAACTCAAAGCTTTTAAGCATCAACTAATTTGCAAGAAAACATGACTACATGGTCACTGAACAGTTTTGCTGTAAAAGATTATTTAGAGAGAGACACTGTAGTAAATAGAACGGATCTGAAGGTGAATAAAAACATTACACAAGTGGATAATACTTGGTAAATTATATTTTGCCTATGTCACTTTTTAGATTTGTCCTTTACAAGGGGACAGGGACACACTTTTAAGTGAACAAAAGAAACAAACTGTACCTGAGATAGCTGCCAAAATAAGCAACAATGTTCGGATGTTTACAGTCTTTCATCATAATGATTTCCTGCTGCACAACAGCAAAATCTTCCCCTGAAATGCAGTAGAATGAGTATTTTCTTTGGCCTGGGTTATAGTCACAACTGTTAGCACATGCTTACAAAATAAACATTCTTAGTATTAAGACTAACTATCTGAAAGTTTCACAGACATAAATCCGCTGTAAATCAGTATTTATTAGCAAGGGCTCAGCAATAAGTACGACATTCTTAAGTTTCATTCTGGGACAGATGGACCTCACATCTGCTGATAGCTCTTACACAATATTTGCCATAGCTCTTTCTCAAGTCGTTATTTTCCCTGAGACTCCACTGTGTCCAGTGGCATAAGCCCTGCCAATAGCCTGGGTTTTTAAAAACACAACAAAACTTCGCTATTTTTGGCCACATGCCCACACCAGTTAGCTCATCTTCCTAAGCAAAAAACCCAAAAACATAACCAGCCACTAGTAGGCTGCTGCAGCAACATTTCAGGAGACTCCACAAGAACGTGAATTCATGGACTGTGAGTAACTTACATCTAGAAAACATTGACAAAGATGTGGCATTTATCTGAATCTCAGCATTTGGTACCATGGTTATCCCAGTCTTTCTATTAAAGGTTCTTACCAGATGTGTACACTGAGAAAATAATGTGTGAAACTGAAAACACAGCTGAGATGTTTTATTTTTGGAAATGTTTTAAGTTTTTCTCAGTACATTAATATACTGATGACCTATTGTCCTGGGGTGACTTAGTCATGTTGAATTGTATCTTCATTTCTCTGTTAAGCCCGGAAATAAGTTTTGTACCTTTAAGGTTGGATTTGAGAGTGGAGGGCAGGGGGAGGGGAAGGAGGAGAAACGGTGGAATGTCTGAGGCAATTGTTTTCAAAACACAGAGATAGGAGTTCCAGCATCTCATCTCCTGGACTATATCACCGTGGTTGACAGTGGAGAGAGCTCTCCTTTGATTTTACGTAGTTTTTGACTAACTGAAGCAGAGAAGTTCCCCGGAAAGTTTTTCTTTCCGTTTTTCTTCCCTGGAATTATTTGAACCTGCTCTGGACTGAGGACCCAGGGGGAAGCACCAGGAGCTTGCACCTGCAGCCCACCGAGGCCTGGGCAGCGGCATTTTCCAGCGCCGGAGGGACTGATAACAGACTGAGCCAAGCTACCACCCACAGGAGAGAGACTTCCTGAATTTGTCATCTCTTCAGAGCAGTGAGAGGTTTTGTTGTTTGGTATTGTTCATTTTTTTGTGCTGGACAGTGCTTTGCCTGTTGAATAAACAGGTTTTTTCCACTTCTCTCTGAGGAAATTTCTTCCCGAACCAGTTGGGGGAGGGGCACTTGGGTTTGCTTCCTGGTGGGGGCCCTTTGGAAGTTTTCTCCCAAATTTGCCCTAAACAAGAACACCTATCAATGGAGTTATTTATAACCACAAATACAATATTCCCATGCATTTTATTTAACTGACAGCAAATTGAAAATCATAAACTGCAAGTTAACATCTATCTGTAGTGTGTTGCTGATGGCTTTCTGTCGCCTGGCTAGACTTTTAAACGCACAGACACTAAAGAATAGAGAAATTTATTTTTACACATGGACCTCCATGAAAGGACACAATTCCTCCAGTATGTGACCTGCATTTTCACCGCATTCAAAATAAAGTAACGTAAAGCCTTAAGTCCCTAAACACTGTTAACCCTGAGTCTGCACACTGTACCCGCAATCTGCAAAACTTCCAAACAGGGCAGCTGAAGCCTATTCTCTGAGCACCACTCAGGTGTCCAAAGGCTGCCAAAAAATATTTAAATTCAAGATGCCAACTGTTGACCCATTACCACAGCATGGGAGCAAGCTCCCCAGGCTGCAGGGCATCCCCAGGCTCTGCCCACAGCACAGTTCTCATGCTCAACTTAGCTGGACTGATATCCCGTATCATGCACAGCAAAGGACTCTAGCAATGGGAACTGACATAAAAACAAAGAAGCAGAACTAGACAGGAGCATCTGAGATCACACTTCCAGTGTGAGGAAAAGAAGTGTGATTAACATACACTTTCTGAACTACCTAGTAACATACTGTCCTGTCTCGAACTTTTAAATGTGTATGCTGCGAAAACACAACATTTCTAACCGCTTCCAGAATGGTAAGGGAAAAAATGGAAAAAACTAATACCTTCTTTCCCTTCTTGCCCACATACACCTTAAGGATCAAACTAGGCAGTTAAAATATTACACACACCCCAACATTAAATCTGTAAATGAAACACCAACAGTTAGAAGTTTAAAAGTCTGGATGTTTTACTTCCCAGATTACTCCTATTCAACAGGCTACTCTTATTAATAGAACAGACTTTGCAGGCTGAGAACTGATCTGTAGGGCACATGTGCTTTGTGAAATCACCACAGAAGCACAGTGCAAGCATAAATCTAGCAGACAGAGCCCCAAAAGATTTTCAGGAAATGTACTCAACTCCTGGATACTAACGTTCAGGTATTATTTCACCCTTCTTTTTAGTTCTTCCTCTACTCTTTTACCAGGCGAGTTCCTTTTGCTTTGCTGTCTTCTTTTGTTCTAGAAATTTTTGTAACACATGTGTAGAACACAGTACTTAGGACAAAAAAACCCCCACAACTCTCAGTGAAATTTTAATCAGGTTTCACTTAACTGTTCTCCAATTGCATTTTTCCTCTTACATCTTGTTTGCTGTGATTTTTTTTTAGAACAGTGTATTTTTTCCCACACCAGAAGTAAATAATTATCCCTTCTTTCAATAAGTGGACTTGATTGATTTTGTACAATTGTTATCTTAAGCACAAAAATATTTCGTTTCTGTGGCCTACTTCAGTTAAGAAATCACTTACCTGGTTCTAGTTTTATTACTTTAATTGCTGCAAGCTCACCCGTGTTGACATTTCGAGCCTATAAAAAAACAACAAAGGAGTATTTAGAAAGCAGAATGCAGCACCCACCTCTGCATTCTTGACTTGATGTTCTCTGACAGCAGTAGTCAAAGAGCAACTGAGGTACACAAGGGTTTAACACAGTGGAACCACTTGTGAGGGAATACTAAACGGTTTGTACTGAGAGCTGAAGCTTAAAGTCTGCTCAGGAAACTACAATGCCACACAACACTTCAGTTATGCAAGTCCTTAACCACACCGTGCTTCTGTATTAAAACCCATAAACAAACCAACACTGAGAGACCGAAAAGCAGGCGTAACACACGCGGGTGTCTCAGAAGACAAGGGGATCCAGAGGACACCAAGGGTTGTGCTCTGCAGCGTGTGGGACCACTTGCAAGACTCCCAGATGAGCAATGCAAAGCTTCCCCATTTTGCTACGTGCAAGGCTCCTTGAACCTTAATCTCCAACAACAACAGCAGTTTCCCCTTACTGCAAAGGGCTCAAAAAAGCAAGGCAGCAACAAAGGAGTTAGGGAGCATTCCCCTCAAAACATTCCCTTCAGACACACAACAGACAACTGCAGCAGCAATGACTCAGGAGCTTCACTGCATTTTTACATATGGAATATCCTGAACTGAAAGGGATCCACAAGGATCATCAGTTCCTAAGTGAATGGCCCATAGAGGGATAAAACCCACAATCCTGATGCCATTAGCACCATACTCTTACCAACAGAGCTCTGTCCTGCTAAGGCCTCAGTTCTACTGAGCAATCAAGGAAGCCACATGTTTTAAAAGCCATTAAGAAGCAACATAAATTACTATAAAAATTATTTCTCTTCTACAACTGTACCATTTGACTTCTAAATGAAAACCAAGAAGCTGTTTGCCCAGGGCTTCCAGAGCATTTCTGTGCCCCTGCACCCAACCATGGAGAGAAGGCAGCAAAGCTGCTTCCCAGCACTCAAGCAGCAGCAGCTCCTGAGGGATGCCCAGGTACAGCCTCTTCTCACCCCAAGGGAGGCTTGGTACCTGTAGGAATACAGAATGCAGTGCTCACACAGGGCTCAGAGCTGGCTTTTGCAAAGGCCAAAATTACAGAACTTAAAACATGCAGCCAGGACCCACCGTATAAGCTGCTAAAAGTCTCATTTAAGTCACTTTAGGAAGTCAGGAATTCAGACCTTTATGGACACACCAAATATGTACAAGGTTTGTTACATGGCAGCTTGGGACCTTGTTGTGGAACCAAAAGTGAAGGAGAAAATACCCCTAAGACTATAAAAAGTAAACAAGAATAAAGTCTGGAGAAAAATGCAGAGGGTATTCTTGTGTTTAGAGATTTACTCAGCTCACGCCTTGGACAGCTGATCTCAAACCTCTCACTATTCTTTGGTGTGGCAACACTGATGCAATGCTGGGAGCACTGGCATTTCCAAATAATTTGCAGGCAGACATATTCCGAGTGGGAATCCTACGAAAATCAAGGAATAGTCCAAACCTGACTGACGGTAGAAAAAATATAGTTAAATATTTTTTTTCTGGCAGTCTTCCCTGACATTATTTATCCATCCCACCAATGGCAGCAATGTCTCCATCCATCACTGGAGGAAAAAAGATGCACAGACATCTCAGAACAGCAAAAACATGAGTTCCTTTTATCTGGACCAAAGAATAAAGGCAACACGTGAGAAAGTGCCACCACTGAAGCATGAGCTAGAATTTTTACTCTTTATTTCTTTACCCAACATATTCTCTTCATAGCAAGAAACAAACAGAAGCAAAATGTTCATTAAACAAACATCGTCATTTTTTGACCTCCAAGACAAACAAGAAAAGCTACTGAAGCTTTAACAAAAACCTGTGATCATCAGGGAGTCTTATTAACTCTCATAGACTTGTTTTAGGGCAACTTGTATTATTAAAATGTTCAATGAGATACAACTGTAGTGGATGTAAGTGAGAAGATCCTGAACTTACACACTGTTGGGGGTTGAATGCTTTGCTTTTCTTTCTGTGGAATTTCTCCCATTGTTATGCTAAGTAATTGTGGCTACACCTTAAAACGACAGATAATGTTCTCTCGTAGGGGGGTGGCTGGAGGGAGAGGGGGGGGGGGAACCGGAAAAAGGAAAGGTGGGATAGGGGGGTCTGGAGCGGGGGGCTGGCTCTCGCTTGGCTCCTGGAGTGGGAAGACAACCTGGGCTCTGCTCTGGCATCTTCCCCTGTCATCCCAGCGCTGAGATCCACGCTCCCTGCCTTTGGACATCGCTCCGCGGCTCTCCCAGCTCACCCTACTACCTCCGGACACTCTGCTGAGCACCACGACCGACACCGTGAGGGGGGAGTAACTTTCCCCATCCCCTCTCACCCCTGGGCCGCGGCCGCCATCACCCAGCCCTCTTCAACTGCGCGGGACCTGCCCTGCCCCCACAGCACCGGTAACAGCACAGGGAGACGGCCTGCGGCCAGAAGGGACTGGAGTGGAGCTAGACTGTTTCTGTTGCCAATTTTTATAGCTGTTGTTGTTTTTTTCTGCTTTGTTAAATACCAGTAAAGAACTGTTATTCTCATCCCCATATCTCCTGCCTGAAGGTGTCTGAATTGGACCTAAAATAATTAAAAGGGAGGGGGATTGCACTCTGCATCGCAGAAAAGGGGCTCCTGCCTTTCCTTAGACCATACCTGTCTTTCAAACCGAGACAGATTTTGGCGCCCGGAACGTGGGGCATTGCCTGAGGGCATTGAGAGAGGGGTAGAAAAGGGGATAACAGTTCTTAAATTACCCAAGCTTGTGGTAGGTGACACCATGCTGTCCAGCTTACCCTGGATTGGCCTCCATGTGGTCACTGCTATATCTCTCCCATTTGCAAGCCCTTTTTTAAACATGAGTTTCATAACCAAGGTTACTGTGGCTATTATCCAGTTTATTATGTGGGTTGATCAGTTGAGGAATTCATGGATTTTTAATTTTCTCTGGAAGATGGCCACATGGATTCAGAGCTATCACACTCTAAGTGTGTGTTTCTGGGGCTACTTCAATAATGGTACTTACTGTGAGGAAGTGGCAGCAGGTGAAATTTTTTCTCAACCCATCACAGGGTTTTTGAAGTTCACCCCACCAGTCTTCAAGGGGTTCCAATCCACTTTAAATGCTAATGACATTATATTGTGGCTAGTGTTGCTTATATCCCTGTTAAACCTGTTCTATCTAACATTCAGAGATAAGGGGAGATTGACTTGGATAACAACCCTGATACCTACCCGAGGAAATAGTGATGTTACCCCAGAGCCTGATCTTGTCCCAGAGACTAGGGAGGTTACCCCAGAGCCTGATCCTATCCCAGAGACTAGGGATATTACCCCAGAGTTTGACCCTGCTCCACAGCCCACCTCGGAAAGGAACCACCCAGAATGGGTGGGGGTGCTAGCAAAGGAGATACATGAGATGGGCCAGATGCTGAAGGAGTACCTCTCCCCAGCTGGTGAGAAACCCTCCCCCTGCCTTAAAGAGGGAGACTCTGGTGGTGCAGCAGTGGGACCCACAGATGTTACATCTGTCCAGGTTCCAGCTGAACTGCAAGGGCACTCACAGCCAGCAGCAGTTGCCCCTGTGGAAACTAGGAAGTCTAAGATGAAAACAAGGCACCTAGATAATAAGGGTCAGGAAGGGGGCCCCTCACAACCAGCAGGGGAGCCAGAAGTTGAGATCATCACCGAGTCCCTGTCATACGAGAGTCTCCGTAACCTGCGAAAAGACATTGTACGACGGGGCCGTGAGCCTTTTACAACCTGGTTACTGCGGGTCTGGGACCTTATGGGTACAGGTGTGCAACTGGATGGTACTGAGGCAAGGAATTTGGGAGCCTTGACCCAGGACTCAGGTGTGGACCAGGTATTTGTAAGGGAGACAGGTCTCCTTTCCCTCTGGGAGCGACTTTTAATGAGTGTGAGAGAGAGATTTGTCCACAGGGAAAGAATGCAGGAGTACCACCAGAGAACACGTTGGAATACCCTTGAGGAAGGGATCCAAAAGCTGAGAGAAGTGGCAGTACTGGAGGTGCTCTTTGGGAGGGATGGACAGCATGACAATGACCCTGACAAGGTCAGGTGCACAGGGCAGATGTTGTGGAATCTGGCAAACCTGGGCCCATCTCAATATACCCCCTTTATTGCAATGATTGATGCTGATACCAACCAAGTGACAGTGGGTTCTGTTGCCAACAGGCTCAGGAATTATCAGAGTATGATGGCTGGCCCAGTGCAGGCTCATGTCTCTGCTGTGGCTAAGGACCTCAGAGAGGAGTTTAAGGAGGAGATGAAGGAGATAAGGGAAGAGGTGAGGAAGATCAGTGCAGCACCAGTGAGAGTCATGGACCCCAAAAGTAGAGCCCAACGCCCCCCAGCTAGGGAGAGAGGGTACACCCCACGTGCTGACCTGTGGTTTTTTCTACGTGACCACGGGGAAGACATGAGAAGGTGGGATGGGAAACCCACTTCTGTCCTGGCAGCACGGGTGCGCCAACTCAGGGAGGGGAACACCAACAGAGGGAACTCCACTAAAGTGAGGGTAGCCTCAGCCTCCCATGGAGGTGCAGGGTATTACAGAAGGGAGGATGATCTGTCAGATCCCCTTGAAGGAACCTCCAGTATGTATGCCCAGGAGAGAAATAATAACCAGGGCTAGAGGGGCCCTGCCTCTAGCCAGGGAGAGGCACGGGAAAACCGGATCTTTTGGACGGTGTGGATCCGATGGCCTGGCACATCAGAGCCACAGGAACACAGAGCATTGGTTGACACTGGTTCACAATGTACATTAATACCATCAGGACATGTCGGAAAGGAACCTGTTTCAATTGCTGGGGTTACAGGGGGATCTCAGGAATTGACTCTGCTGGAGGCTGAGGTGAGCCTGACTGGGAAAGAGTGGCAGAAACATCCAATTGTGACTGGCCCAGAAGCACCATGTATCCTAGGCATAGACTTCCTCAGGAATGGCTATTACAAAGACCCAAAGGGACTCAGGTGGGCTTTTGGAATAGCTGCTGTGGCAGCAGAGGGCATTAAGCAGTTGAACACCCTGCCTGGGCTATCAGAAAACCCATCTGCAGTGGGACTCCTCAGGGTGAAAGAGCAACAGGTGCCAATTGCTACCTCAACAGTGCACCGCCGGCAGTACCGGACGAATCGAGATGCCGTGATCCCCATCCACAAGATGATCCGTGAGCTGGAGAGCCAAGGGGTGGTCAGCAAAACCCACTCACCCTTCAACAGCCCCATCTGGCCTGTGCGTAAATCGGAAGGAGAATGGAGATTGACAGTGGACTATCGTGCATTGAATGAGGTGACTCCACCGCTGAGCGCTGCCGTGCCGGACATGCTGGAACTGCAGTACGAGCTGGAGTCCAAGGCAGCAAAGTGGTACGCCACCATTGACATCGCCAATGCATTCTTCTCCATTCCTCTGGCAGCAGAGTGCAGGCCTCAGTTCGCTTTCACCTGGAGGGGTGTGCAATACATGTGGAACCGACTGCCCCAGGGGTGGAAACACAGCCCCACCATCTGTCATGGGCTGATCCAGGCTACACTGGAGAAGGGTGGAGCTCCAGAACATCTGCAGTACATTGATGACATCATTGTGTGGGGGGATACGGCAATGGAAGTATTTCAGAAAGGAGAAAAGATCATTGAGATTCTGCTGGGAGCCGGCTTCACCATTAAAAAGAGCAAAGTCAAAGGGCCTGCCCAAGAGATCCAGTTCCTGGGAGTAAAGTGGCAAGATGGACGGCGCCAGATCCCCAGTGAGGTCATCAATAAGATCACTGCAATGTCTCCACCAACCAGCACGAAGGAAACACAAGCCTTCCTAGGTGCCATAGGCTTTTGGAGAATGCACATTCCTGAGTACAGCCAGATTGTGAGCCCTCTTTACCTGGTCACCCGCAAGAAGAACGATTTCCACTGGGGCCCTGAGCAGCAGCAAGCCTTTGCCCAGATCAAGCAGGAGATTGCTCATGCAGTAGCCCTTGGCCCAGTCAGGACGGGACCAGATGTGAAGAACGTGCTCTACTCTGCAGCCGGGAACCATGGTCTGTCCTGGAGCCTTTGGCAGAAGGTGCCTGGTGAGACGCGAGGCCGACCACTGGGGTTCTGGAGCCGAAGCTACAGAGGGTCCGAGGCCAACTACACTCCGACGGAGAGGGAGATCTTGGCCGCCTATGAAGGGGTCCAAGCAGCCTCAGAGGTGGTTGGCACAGAAACACAACTCCTCCTGGCACCCCGACTGCCAGTGCTGGGCTGGATGTTTAAAGGAAAGGTTCCCTCAACCCACCATGCCACTGACGCCACATGGAGTAAATGGATTGCCCTCATCACACAACGTGCCCGTATTGGAAACCCGAATCGCCCTGGGATTTTGGAGATAATTACCAACTGGCCGGAAGGGGAAGACTTTGGCCTTGCCGACGAAGAGGAACAGGAACAGGTGACCCGGGCCGAAGAAGCCCCACCATATAACCAACTGCCAGCAGATGAAACATGCTATGCTCTTTTCACTGATGGTTCCTGCCGCATCGTGGGGATGAACCGGAAGTGGAAAGCAGCCGTATGGAGCCCCACACGACAGGTTGCACAAGCTACCGAAGGAGAAGGTGGATCGAGTCAACTTGCTGAACTCAAAGCTGTTCAGCTGGCCCTGGACATTGCTGAAAGAGAGAAGTGGCCAAAACTCTACCTTTACACTGATTCATGGATGGTAGCCAATGCTCTGTGGGGATGGCTGGAAAGGTGGAAAAAGGCTAACTGGCAACGTAGGGGAAAACCAATCTGGGCTGCCAATGAATGGAAAGACATTGCCACCCGGGTAGAGAAGTTGCCTGTGAAAGTCCGTCACGTAGATGCCCATGTCCCCAAGAGTCGGGCTAATGAGGAACACCGACACAATGAGCAGGTAGATCAGGCTGCACAGATAGAGGTGTCGCAAATAGATTTAGACTGGCAGCACAAGGGAGAGGTGTTCCTGGCTCGATGGGCCCATGATGCCTCAGGTCATCAGGGCAGAGATGCCACATATAAGTGGGCACGAGACCGAGGGGTGGATCTAACCATGGACAGTATTTCTCAAGTTATCCATGACTGTGAGACATGCGCTGCCATCAAGCAGGCCAAGCGGGTGAAGCCCCTCTGGTATGGGGGGCGATGGTCCAAATATAAGTATGGAGAGGCCTGGCAGATTGACTACATCACACTGCCTCAAACCCGCCAGGGCAAGCGCTATGTACTGACCATGGTGGAAGCCACCACTGGATGGTTGGAGACCTACCCTGTGCCTCATGCCACTGCTCGGAACACCATCCTGGGCCTGGAAAAACAAGTTCTTTGGAGGCATGGTACCCCTGAGAGAATTGAGTCAGACAACGGGACTCATTTCAAGAACAGCCTTATAAACACCTGGGCTAGAGAACACGGCATTGAGTGGGTGTACCATATCCCCTACCATGCACCAGCTGCAGGGAAAGTTGAACGGTGCAATGGCCTGCTTAAAACCACCTTGAAGGCACTGGGTGGGGGAACTTTCAAGAACTGGGAGATTAATCTACCAAAGGCCACCTGGTTAGTGAACACCCGAGGTTCCACTAACCGAGCAGGCCCTGCCCAATCTGAGCCCTTGGGAATATCGAATGGAGATAAGGTTCCAGTGGTACACATGAGAGGTATGCTAGGAAAAACTGTTTGGGTGAATCCTGCCTCCAGCAAAGACAATCCCATCCATGGAGTTGTATTCGCTCAAGGACCAGGTTGCACCTGGTGGGTAATGCAAAAGAATGGAGAGACCAGATGCATACCCCAAGGAGACCTTGTTTTAGGGTGAAATACCTATAGTACTGTGCCTATGTCTCTAACTGCATGTATGTATATATAATGTAACAGTTTAATTTGATATAGCATATTAGTATGGGAGAAATTCAGGGGTGGATAATGTTGGGGGTTGAATGCTTTGCTTTTCTTTCTGTGGAATTTCTCCCATTGTTATGCTAAGTAATTGTGGCTACACCTTAAAACGACAGATAATGTTCTCTCGTAGGGGGGTGGCTGGAGGGAGAGGGGGGGGGGGAACCGGAAAAAGGAAAGGTGGGATAGGGGGGTCTGGAGCGGGGGGCTGGCTCTCGCTTGGCTCCTGGAGTGGGAAGACAACCTGGGCTCTGCTCTGGCATCTTCCCCTGTCATCCCAGCGCTGAGATCCACGCTCCCTGCCTTTGGACATCGCTCCGCGGCTCTCCCAGCTCACCCTACTACCTCCGGACACTCTGCTGAGCACCACGACCGACACCGTGAGGGGGGAGTAACTTTCCCCATCCCCTCTCACCCCTGGGCCGCGGCCGCCATCACCCAGCCCTCTTCAACTGCGCGGGACCTGCCCTGCCCCCACAGCACCGGTAACTGAGCACAGGGAGACGGCCTGCGGCCAGAAGGGACTGGAGTGGAGCTAGACTGTTTCTGTTGCCAATTTTTATAGCTGTTGTTGTTTTTTTCTGCTTTGTTAAATACCAGTAAAGAACTGTTATTCTCATCCCCATATCTCCTGCCTGAAGGTGTCTGAATTGGACCTAAAATAATTAAAAGGGAGGGGGATTGCACTCTGCATCGCAGAAAAGGGGCTCCTGCCTTTCCTTAGACCATACCTGTCTTTCAAACCGAGACACACACCCTGCACAAGCCAGGATGGAAACATTTCACAGGCCTCAGAAAACCTGCTCAGGATTTTTTTTAAATTTATTTTTAACAATACTGTGTCCAGCTACCAGGAGTTTGTTACTGACTGTGGCTCCATAGATCACTATGCTTTGCAGAATTCTGCGGCAAGGAAAGAAGGTTTTCCTGGGCTTATTAAAGCCAGAAAGGAGGAAGAAAATCTGATTTCATGCAGGCCACCAACACCTTCAGCAACAGCAACTACCCTGTGCTAAAGGGCATAGATTAAATTAACATGACTCCAAGTTGAGGATCTAAGCTATAATTTTGCATCTTGTTCCATCTGGGTTATCAGCATTGAAAGTGTTACCAACAGTAGGAATATGAATTGTCTTTGTTAATCTGAGTATATAAAAAGATCATTTGCTTCTAGTGACACAAGGGCTCCTTCTAAAGGCTAGGGATGAGAACAAGATACCCCTGACAGGTATTACTAGATCTCAAACACCTTTCAAATCATCAGCTGTGAAGCAATTCTGCCTCCAAGCTCACTCCAATGAGACTGAGAATGACTCCAGCACCATATGGTTTTAAACACCTGTTGGAGCTGGCTCCTACCCTGAATTTGGGTGTGCTTAAGTGTGTACCACAGAGCACGTCAGAATGTGAAGGACACTATCTTAGACTTTTATTTAGGAAAATCCCACAGACATTGCCAGTTCCTTATGGGTTTTGAGACTGAAAAATCAAAGAAGAACAAAGAACAGTTTCAAACAAGCACTTTTGAGCTGACAAAATGCAACTAAAATTTTGAAGAGGCTCAGGTAAGAAAACCCCAGCTCATTTTCTGTTACCACTTACACTCTTACATACTTTAACTCCCAGTCTTTGTGATACTGAGGTTTACAGCACCTACCCCTGTTTCCATGAGCAAGATCCTTCAATTCCTTCCTTCAAATGCAGATTTCACTATGTCAATGGAAACATAGGTTTTCCAGAGGCAAAAATTAACCTACAATGCCTGCATCTACATGCAGACACTTTACCAAATGTATACAGCATTTATAGAATGTCTGCTCTTGAAAACCACAGAAGGATGCTAATTCTAGCAGCAGCTGAAAGAAAGATATTCTTCCAGATATACAGACTGCCATCTGAGCAGGAGTTTCAAAAATTCCACCAACTGCTAGGTCAAGCTGAAGGAGCACTACCTAATTAAACAGGAAGTAATTACTAGTGTACTCTGTAACAACAGCAGGATATCAGATACAAATTTTATATAAAAAGCCATCACCAATTAGAAATAAAAGCTAAAAATGGTAAGGCTGTGTTTATCCTTAAAATGGAAACTGATAATATAAAGTGTATACTGCTACAACAAACCCAAAAAAGCAAACGTCTGAGGCAGGGGTTTCTGGTTTTGACCACTTCCTGCGTGAACTATTGAAAAAAATGATTTCTAAACAGGTTACTACTCCATGGGAAAACTGGTCCCAGTGTACAAAGAGGCTTTCTGAGCCTCATTAGCTCCACTCTTCAGGAAAACGCACCCAAGCAACTCTGAAGCCCTCAGAGCTCTTCTCTTCAGCCTCTGTCAAGCCCTCACTACTCCCCCAGCTAAAAATAATTAGCTTCCATATCTGGTAGAAAATGTAATACCACAACCCAACAGAGTGACAATTTTAGAAAGCAATGTTTTGATTAAGTTGATGTTAAACAACTTCCGTGCAAGGCACAGAGGAAACCACAGTCCAAGAAAATAAATCCTATAGCACTTATTCAGTGCAGTAAAAACGGGATGGCAAAACATCCACCTCCCTCTCTGCCTACCTGACAAGCTTCAAAAACCAACTAAAGCTGAAGAGAAAGATGGCAAAAATAGACATTTATTCCGAACAAAGTCAAGATGCTTCAAAAGCTGTACTGTCAATCAGGAAGAATGGAAGACTAAAATGCCTATCAAAAAGCACAGTTTCAACATTGCAGAAACAACAAACTGAAGAAGGATTGATGCCCTAGTGGATCATTCCAGTAAAGAGGAGCAAGGGCACACACATGTAGAGAAGAGGACACAAAAAAAATTAAGTTCATCAAAATTCAGGTTCATCTGACCTGGACACATTCTCTTCTAGCAACACACAGAAGCTCTATCAGCAACCAGGCACCCCAAAATATGCATGGCAGCAGAAAGCAGCAATAGTCACCAGGTGTTCTCCAGAGATACCCACTTTCAGCATGAGGCAGCTAAGCTGGTGGATACATTACTTCCCTCACCAAAACCAACCTCTCTGCCAAAGGGCTGGTGAACAAAAACCAAGCTTTCCTTATTGATAAATGAGACCTCAAAGTGCACCCCACTGAGATGTACTGTCTTCCTTTGTTACCTGGCTGAAGTCATAAATGCCAAACAGAACAGAAATAAGGCAAACACAGTATAATAGATAACCTATGCAGAAAAAAAATATCTCTATCACAACTACTCGAATTTCAGCAAAATAAGGGCTTTTTTTGCAATAAGGTGCTCAAAATCTTTGGAAGAGTCCGCGCGCACTAGACAAATGACCTATGAGATGACAAATGAAGTTCAACCTTTATCAAACCAAAGCAATATTTTTTTTAAAAAAGATATGCTGTGATATAAATTAATCACATGAACAAAATGGACCTACAATCACCTCAGAAAATACTTCCAAACTCTGTGCAGTTACTACCAAAACCAAAGGTACAGGAATGGGGACAAATAGGAAACCTACTAATACAGTCTCTGTCAGAAAACCCTGTGAAAGCATTTATGACCTTAAATGAACAGCACAACTTACAGAGTTTCTGGGATTAGGGATTGTTAGAATGGCAATTTCATATCAAGAGACAGAAACATCCTCCTAAATATGAGAAAGATAAATTTTGTTTTGCAGAGCAAACAAAATTAAGCAACTACCTCATCTGACTTAAGGAATATTTCCTGAAACTGACAGGACATTATCTCTGTTTCACAACCAATAAACCCTAATTCTTCTCTTTTGCTTTGCTGACCACCCTATACAATTAAATTCTTTGCAACACTGAAATACAGAAACACAAAAAACAGAAATGACCCACACAAGGAATACATAAAGAACTAAGCAATTCAGATAACACTTCATCTCTTACAACAAATTTGCACTGGTGCAAATATATACATTATTGTTGACTGTTGAATATTTGATAGAGAGCTAATACCATGAACAAGTTACCCATTACCTTTCTTGTGATGAAGCCATTATTATTTTCTCCAAGGCCTTTTTGAAAGCTGAACTTTGGTAGGAGTGCAGATGATTGTAAAGTATTTGCTTAAGCCAAAAATCTGTACTGGTAGTGCACTGACTTTTCCCTTTCTAGATACCAGCCTAGAGAGCAGGACTCATTGCAGCAAGATTGTGTCCATCTGACCACATCCTCCTTCTCTTCCAACCTCTGTAGTTCAGTCCCCACCATCAGCCCTTATGTCAAATTCAATAAACTCCAGAACAACGACTCTGCCTCTCTTTCCTTTAATATATATATATATTTAAAAAAAACCCAAACATTTAAACCATAGAGCATGCCCTGCTCTAGCTCAGTTCAACTAGAACATAGTAACAGAAGTAGGTGTCACTCTGCTCTGCATTCAGCTCTTCAATGCTTTGCCAGGAAATGAGGTTGCAGAAAGTCAGCACTTAGCAAGACTCAACATAACAAGACTGTCAGCTTATTAAGGCAATAATCCCTGCTTGCTAACAGCAGAAACACTTTCCTATGTGTCTCTCTCTGCTAAGGGGGCAAACCACAAATTACAGCTTGAAGCTGCACACGCAGTGCTTAGAACCACTCTGCTGAAATCCCACCATTCATGAGCACCGTTGGCACACGGCTGATTACAACTCCACGCTATTATTTCATCCACCTCAAAGTTCACCTACAGGTGACAGGTGAAGGCAAAAGAAAGGGGCTTTATGAAATCACTCACAAACATAAGATAAGGCATTAGGAAGCTCACGTGTGGATGACACCTCAGACAATATTACTACTTCTTTGTCACATTAAAAGTAACTGGCTTTCATTGTTTTGGGGCTGCTTTTATGCTCCACTTTTAAGACACCTTGCCTCAGAATGAAACAGGCAATAACCCACACAAGCGAAAAGCACCTCTCATTTTCTCTACAGGGTCCGCAATCTAATCAGAAAACATCTCTCATCTAGAAGAGATAATTATAGTACCAGCCTAATGTATCCTGATCCTGCTATATCATACTCTATCTCAGTTGGTACAGGCACATCAACAAATCCACTCTGCACCTCAAACAAGAAAAAGTCACAAGCAGTGCCAAACACTGGCCACTCACAGAGCACCAAACTGAAGGTTACTGCAACCTAAGTATGATAAACATCAAAGAAACCTTCACAAACTTTTAGCAGGTTTCATATGCACGGTAGTATTGCATAGATAAATATTCCAAACTCTGTGGTTGAAGATAGCATTCTTAAAATGAAACCATAAAGACAGGTGACTTGGTTAATTCACATCCATCAGTCACACACAACACTGGAAAAAATTCAATTGATAAGGTATCAGAGTCAATATACCAGTTAAAAACTGCAGCAGAAAGAGACATACACAACAGAAAACAGTTTGCAAAAATAAAAAAACAAACCCAGAGCATAAGGCAAGTAAACCTGGACAAGTAAAACATCAGCACAATACACAAATACTCAAAGAAAGCTGACAAGGTGAGGCAAACAACACAAAACCCCCTTTCAATATAACAATTAATAAAGCAGGGAGTTAGCACACTAAGAGTGCAGCAACAAGAGGATTTAGGTACTGAAACTTACATGACATTTAAGAGAGATGAGATTAAACCGGCCCAACCCAAACAAGACTTCATTCTAGGTACATTCACCTAAAGTGAAACGCAGCATTGAAACCAGTTCTGTCCACCTCAAACTGAGGAACGGCTTTACATGATTCCCTACAGTCCTGCCTACCAGTACAAGTTTCCTCAAGCACACGCACCCTATGATGACAAAAACAGGCCAGAAGATGCTTGGAAAGTACACAGTTCAAATAATGCTTCCAGCAGGCTGCACACGACAAGCTTCAGCTCTCCCCTCTGCTCCAAAGCCAAACAAGAGCAGGTAACAACCAGTGCCATCCTATCCCAGGGAAAGGCTGCCACATCCCAACAGCCAGCTGGATACACAAATAACAACATACACTTGCAGAGCAGGGAAAAAAATAAAGCGCATTATAAAGCCCCTCAAAAAAACCCCCAAAAATCCAAATTGTGTTTAGCTGCTTTTGCTTTAATTCTCCGATGTTTGCTGAAGTTCGGTCGGAATCCTGAAAGACTCTCATCCTAACGACACCCGTTTGCTCTCCACACGGTCAGACTCACGTCTCACACTGACACAAACACTATACACTGGCATTCCCACACAAGACGGCGACAAGATGGGAGCAGAGACCGGGACTAATATGATGACATCTGGGCTGGAACCGAGCTAGTAAGCTGTTCATACCCCTACAGCCCCCACCTCGTTCCGGAAGAGACTCGGCCCCCAAGCTCCGCCCATGACACAGCCGCCCAAGCCGGCATGCAGCAGCAGTGGCCTGAGCCGACCGTCGGGGCGGCTCCACGACCGCTGGAAGCCGGGACGGCGCCTGTCCCGCACTGTCCGGCCCCGGCGGTCGCGGCCGAGCCGGCGGCGGGGCAGGGGCGGCAGGGCCGGGCGCCCACCGGGGCCGTGCCGGGGCAGCGGCGCAGACCCAGCCGGAGGGAGGCGGCCTTGCTGCCCTCGGGAGGGCCGGGGCGCGCCGCTGGCGACAGATGCCCTCCCAGATTTTGGGGAGCCGGGATGCTTGACAGCGGAGAGGGCGACACAGGCAACACCCTCGCCGGGTCGCGGTGCAACGCCCACCTTGTAAACGTCGCCGTAGGTGCCGCTACCGATGCGCTGGATGAGTTCGAAGTCCTCCTGGGGGTTGCGCCGCGACAGGTCGCACACCCGCCCGCCTCCGCCGCTGCTCATGGTGCTAGGGGAGGCCCCGCTCGGCCGCGACCCCCCAGGCCCCGGGCGGAGACGGGGAGCGAACGCAGCAGCGCCGAGCGCTCACCGCGACCGCTCAGCCCGCCCCGCCAACATGGCGCCCACCGCCACACCGCGCAGACGCGGGGCAGCGCCCGCCTCCCTTCCCGGGGTGGTGCATCCCGCGCGTCCGCGAGACCGGCCCAGGCTATGGCGGACGTGATTTCTTCACGGCGTGGCGGCCTCGCTCGCAGCGGGGAGCGGAACCGCGGGTCTGGGGACCGCTCGCGTCCCGCCCCAACGATCCAGTGCGCCCTCCCGCTAAGGAAGCGCCGGAGCGTGCAGCCGGCGTTTCCCTCCCCCGCAGACCGAGCTCTTGCCCTTGCCGCGAGAGCCTGCGAGTGCAGCTCAGGACTCGCAAATTCACCAACCCCCGTTCCCGAGGCTGCTGCAGCACCGGAGCCCGAGGACACCGCAGTGTTGTTCCCGTGCACCAGGGACCACCTTCCCTGTTCCCTAGTGTCCATCCCTGGCTCTCCAACTTGGGGCAGGGCGTTTCCCCGCAGCTGCGTGTGTGGGAACCCAGAGTTCCTTGGGAAGCCGCTGTAATTGCAGCGTTGTCCAGTTGCCCGCATCCTCCAGTGCTGGATCCTGCGGGAAATCCTGAGGCCCTTGCTGGCTTTTGGGAAGTATCCGCCTTTCCGCAGTGGGACATGGGAGCCACAAGTTGCGGATATCCCCACGTCTGTGCACATGCTAGTCCTCTGCACCACTGGCACAGCCTCTTTGCACACGCCTCCCATGCACTCTTGTCTGAGGCAACATCTTCCTCTCGTCCATGGGACGGCTTCCCCTTATTTTGTGACTTTTTGGAGCATTGTGCATTCCCCCATGGGATAAAGACTGGGCCCCCTCTCCTCTCACACTAGTGCCCCTGTAAGGGTTTCACTCTTGCACACAGGTTTCCAGCACGGAGGAGGTATGTGGGGTGCTTACCTCCTTCCCTGTCTGCACTCCTGACCCTTTCTGTGTGGGAAACAAGCACCAGGCAGCTGTGGAAACCATTCTCCCCAGATGTGCAGCCCCTGAAGTTGTGTGTTAAGTGGGTGCTAGGGCACTTCTTGGGCTCTGTGAATCAGGCGCAGCTTTTCCCACCACGCTTCTGCTGCCAGTGACTGATGGGTGAAAAAAACAGTGTGGGATGAGGGGCAACATTGGACAATAGGATATGCCATGTGCTCGTTGCCCTTGCCTGCCTTGGAGAAGATATTGGTGTGGGGTCTTTCCTCTCTGCTGTAAAGGTGCATTGGGACAGGGGGGCTGGCCTCATTTCCATGTGTGATTATCAGAGCAGAAACGAAACTCTGAGGAGCTCGAGAGGAGCTTGACCTCTGGCAGGTCATGCCTGTGAAATTGCATATTGTCTGTCAGCGTGTTTGTCCTTCCAATCACCCTGGGCGTTGCATTCCTGTCCTTGGCTTTGTTTTATGACCTTTGCTCTCACAAGCAAAATGGTCTCAAACCTGCCAGATTCAGATGTCAGTAATTTTTCCTGGCACGTGACTGAGGTTTTTGCAGCACACTTTGCTGCTTTCTGCAGCGGAAGCACTGGGACAGGCACAGATTAGCTGTACAGGGCTGCCACAGATGCTCTGAGAGCCAGTCCAAGGGGACTGGGCTCTGTGACAAGTTAAGAGCTAGTAGCAGCTCTGACCGAGTTACAGAAGGAAATGCCAGGGAATTTGAGCTCCATCCAGAAAGGCTGACAGATATTCTGCTGGGGAAAGCCGATAACCTTGTCACCCTTCTGCTCTTGCCTCTAAGTCTTCATTTTTATCCCATTAGAGGGGAACTGGCTTATCGTTTTTCCCATATTATGTTCTTGACAAGTTCTGCTTTGGTAGAAATGGTTATGAATGAAGAAAGCAGGATTATTTTCCCTCTTAAATCCTGCTTTCTATCCATGGCAGCTGCCTGTTCTTCCTCTTCTCTTGTAAAAACCACCCACAGGTTTCTCTGGGAGTGTCTGTGTCCCTTCTCTTCAGTAAGAGAGACAGATGGATCTGAGAGGTGTGTCCTCCACTGCCTTCAGAAACAGATCAGATCAAATTAGTATCAGGCATTATTTGCTTTCCCATGCTTTGGGAAGACTTCTCTCGCTTTCTCTTTTTCCTCCTATTCATTGGTGTGCTGGTTTGAAAGCAAAACCAGTGAGAGACTCCAAGTCAGTAATACAATTTAATAGGAAAAAGGAGAAAAAATAAAATACATGCAATAATACAAAAGAAAAACCACTGACAGAGTCAGAATACAACCTGACACCCTGTCAGTCAGGGTGTTGGTAGCAGTCCGTATAAATGGTGGCTTCAGTCCTCCTGTAGAATGTGCAGTTTTCCTCCGAAGGTCCAGTGATGATGTGGAAAAGGTCCGACTTTCCTCTGGGATCCAGTGGAAAAGGGCTGCTTTTGAGTCCCAAACCCCAGTTTTTTATCTAGGTAGGAAAGGCTTGGCTCCTGCCCCTGGCTGGAGTATCTCCCAATGGGATGATGTAATCTTATCAGTCACACAATAGGACTTAATGGCCCATTAACAGAATATATCTTCTGGAGGAAGGATGGGTTGTGAAAAGATAACGATGATCATCCCCCTGATCTTATCAGATGGCACATCAGCAGAGGATATCTCCCACAGAGATAAGGATCACCACCCCTCCCACATTTCAACAGATGGTGATAGAATACACATTTTTGCATTGTACCCCAGGAGACTTGGATGTGGCTGTGGTAGGATAGTCAAGCCATATGCTGCAGAGAGACAAGCTGGCCTCCTCTTCAACATCATGGAGGAAAGTCAAATGAACTCAATAAAACTGCATTTGGGTATTGGATATTATTGTAAGAGTTCAGTCAATGCCAATTGCTCAGATTTTTGGTGCCTTCGGGGATTATGAGCCCCAGCTGCAGTCAGTGGCATGGCACATCACAGCCACAGCCCTGCTAAGACTGGATGCCTGTTGTTTCCAGCTGTGTTCACAATCCATCCATCCTGTTGCTGCTGTTCCTGCTGCTACTGTTTTGATCTGAAATGCTGCTTTGTGCTCTAAAGCCCCAGGTCCTGTCCACTGCTTCAAATGGGAGCTCTGGTTCTTTCGCCAGCATACGTTGGCAGACTCCACCTGGCTCCAGCCAGGTCACAGCAGTGCAATTTGTCACAGTTGAAAACCTCTTCCCAACTCTCTGGCATCTTTCCACTCCAGACTAAAGGGCAAGGCACTGCATCTCATGGTGCTGTGGAGGGAAAATGGACACTGGGTTACCTGTCGTTTTTGTTTATGGGTATAGAGATGATGTGAGAAGGAAGGTGTCTTTAGAGGGTCCTGCTGGAGCCAGGGTGGATCAGAAATGGAGTCTGACAAGTTCTTACTGGATGGCTGAAGGCTGCCTTGGTCAGGAAAGAGCTGAATTTTTCTCAGTCCCAGGGAAGGTTGGCTGTGCCAGTAAAAAAGGAAAGAAAGATTCCAGAAAGGAAGGATTCCAGGAAGAACGGAAGGATTCCAGGAAGGAAGGATTCCAGGAAGGAAGGAAGGAGTCCAGGAAGGATTCCAGAAAGGAAGAAAGGATTCCAGGAAGGAAGAAAGGATTCCAGGAAAGATTCCAGGAAGGAAGGATTCCAGGAAGGACTCCAGGAAGGATTCCAGGAAGGATTCCAGGAAGGAAGGAAGGAAGGATTCCAGGAAGGAAGGATTCCAGGAAGGAAGGAAGGATTCCAGGAAGGAAGGAAGGATTCCAGAAAGGAAGGATTCAAGGAAGGAAGGAAGGAAGGATTCCAGGAAGGAAGGATTCCAGGACGGAAGGAAGGATTCCAGGAAGGAAGGAAGGATTCCAGGAAGGAAGGAAGGATTCAAGGAATGATTCCAGGAAGGAAGGATTCCAGGAAGGAAGGATTCCAGGAAGGAAGGATTATAGGAAGGATTCCAGGAAGGAAGGAAGGACTCTAGGAAGGAAGGGAGAATTCCAGGAAGGAAGGAAGGATTCCAGGAAGGAAGTATTCAGGAATGAAGGATGCCAGGAACGAAGGATTCCATGAAGGAAGGAAGAAGGATTGCAGGAAGGATTCAAGGAAGGAAGGAAGGATTCCCGGAAGGAAGGAAGGATTCCAGGAAGCAAGGATTCCAGGAAGAAAGGAAGGAAGGATTCCAGAAAGGAAGGATTCCAGGGAGGAAGGAAGGAAGGATTCCAGGAAGGAAGGATTCCAGGACGAAAGGAAGGATTCCAGGAAGGAAGGAACGATTCCAGGAAGGATTCCAGGAATGATTCCAGGAAGGAAGGATTCCAGGAAGGAAGGATCCCAGGTAGGAAGGATTCCAGGAAGGAAGGAAGGATTCCAGGAAGGAAGGATTCCAGTAAGTATTCCAGGAAGGAAGGATTCCAGGAAGGAAGGAAGGATACCAGGAAGGAAGGAAGGATTCCAGGAAGGACGGATTCCAGGAAGGAAGGAAGGAAGTATTCCAGGAAGGAAGGATTCCAGGAAGGAAGGATTCCAGGAAGGAAGGATTGCAGGAAGGAAGGATTCCAGGAAGGATTCAAGGAAGCATTCCAGGAAGGATTCCAGGAAGGAAGGAATGAAGGAACGAAGGATTCCAGGAAGGAAGGAAGGAAGGATTCCAGGAAGGAAGGAAGGAAGGAAGGATTCCAGGAAGGAAGGAAGGAAGGGAGGATTCCAGGAAGGAAGGATTCCGGAAGGAAGGAAGGATTCCAGGAAGGAAGCATTCCAGGAAGGAAGGAAGGATTCCAGGAAGGAAGGAAGGAAGGAAGGAAGGAAGGTAGGAAGGAAGGAAGGAAGGAAGGAAGGAAGGAAGGAAGGAAGGAAGGAAGGAAGGAAGGAAGGAAGGAAGGAAGGAAGGAAGGAAGGAAGGAAGGAAGGAAGGAAGGAAGGATTCCAGGAAGGAAGGATTCCAGGAAGGAAGGAAGGAAGGATTCCAGGAAGGAAGGATTCCAGGAAGGAAGGATTGCAGGAAGGAAGGATTGCAGGAAGGAAGGATTGCAGGAAGGAAGGATTCCAGGAAGGATTCCAGGAAGGATTCAAGGAAGGATTCCAGGAAGGATTCCAGGAAGGATTCAAGGAAGGATTCCAGGAAGGAAGGAAGGAAGGAAGGAAGGAAGGAAGGAAGGAAGGAAGGAAGGAAGGATGGATTCCAAGAAGGAAGGAAGGAAGGATTCCAGGAAGGAAGGAAGTATTCCAGGAAGGAAGTATTCCAAGAAGGAAGGAAGGAAGGATTCCAGGAAGGAAGGATTCCAGGAAGGAATGATTCCAGGAAGGAAGGAATGATTCCAGGAAGGAAGGAATGATTCCAGGAAGGAAGGATTCCAGGAAGGAAGGATTCCAGGAAGGATTCCAGGAAGGATTCCAGGAAGGATTCCAGGAAGGAAGGAAGGAAGGAAGGAAGGAAGGAAGGATTCCAGGAAGGAAGGAAGGATTCCAGGAAGGAAGGAAGGAAGGATTCCAGGAAGGAAGGATTCCGGGAAGGAAGGAAGGAAGGAAGGATTCCAGGAAGGAAGAAAGGATTCCAGGAAGGAAGGATTCCAGGAAGGAAGGATTCCAGGAAGGAAGGAAGGATTCCAGGAAGGATTCCAGGAAGGAAGGAAGGATTCCAGGAAGGATTCCAGGAAGGATTCCAGGAAGGATTCCAGGAAGGATTCCAGGAAGGATTCCAGGAAGGAAGGAAGGAAGGAAGGAAGGAAGGAAGGAAGGAAGGAAGGAAGGAAGGAAGGATTCCAGGAAGGAAGGATTCCAGGAAGGAAGGAAGGATTCCAGGAAGGAAGGATTGCAGGAAGGAAGGAAGGATTCCAGGAAGGAAGGATTCCAGGAAGGAAGGAAGGATTCCAGGAAGGAAGGATTCCAGGAAGGACGGATTGCAGGAAGGAAGGAAGGAAGGATTCCAGGAAGGAAGGATTGCAGGATGGAAGGATTCCAGGAAGGAAGGATTGCAGGAAGGAAGTATTCCAGGAAGGATTCCAGGAAGCATTCCAGGAAGGATTCCAGGAAGGAAGGAAGGAAGGAAGGAAGGAAGGAAGGAAGGAAGGAAGGAAGGAAGGAAGGAAGGAAGGAAGGAAGGAAAGAAGGAAGGAAGGATTCCTGGACGGATTCCATGAAGGAAGGATTTCAGGAAGGATTCCAGGAAGGAAGGATTCCAGGAAGGAAGCAAGAATACAGGAAGGAAGGAAGGAATCCAGGAAGGAAAGATTCCAGGAAGGAAGGATTCCAGAAAGGAAGGATTCCAGAAGGAAGGAAGGAAGAATTCCAGGAAGGAAGGAAGGATTCCAGGAAGGAAGGAAGGAAGGAAGGAGGGAAGGAAGGAAGGAAGGAAGGAAGGAAGGAAGGAAGGAAGGAAGGAAGGAAGGTAGGAAGGAAGGAAGGAAGGAAGGAAGGAAGGAAGGAAGGAAGGAAGGAAGGAAGGAAGGAAGGAAGGAAGGAAGGAAGGAAGGAAGGAAGGAAGGAAGGAATCCAGGAAGGAAGGATTCCAGGAAGGAAGGATTCCAGGAAGAAAGGTAGGATTCCAGGAAGGATTCCAGGAAGGAAGGAAGGATTCCAGGAATGATTCCAGGAAAATTCCAAGAAGGATTCCAGGAAGGATTCCAGGAAGGAAGGAAGGAAGGAAGGAAGGAAGGAAGGAAGGAAGGAAGGAAGGATTCCAGGATTCCAGGATTCCAGGATTCCAGGAAGGAAGGAAGGAAGGAAGGAAGGAAGGAAGGAAGGAAGGAAGGAAGGAAGGATTCAAGGAAGGAAGGATGGATTCCAGGAAGGAAGGATTGCAGGAAGGAAGGAAGGATTCCAGGAAGGAAGGATTCCAGGAAGGAAGGAAGGATTCCAGGAAGGAAGGATTCCAGGAAGGACGGATTCCAGGAAGGAAGGAAGGAAGTATTCCAGGAAGGAAGGATTCCAGGAAGGAAGGATTCCAGGAAGGAAGGATTGCAGGAAGGAAGGAAGGATTCCAGGAAGGAAGGATTCCAGGAAGGAAGGAAGGATTCCAGGAAGGAAGGATTCCAGGAAGGACGGATTCCAGGAAGGAAGGAAGGAAGTATTCCAGGAAGGAAGGATTCCAGGAAGGAAGGATTCCAGGAAGGAAGGATTGCAGGAAGGAAGGATTCCAGGAAGGATTCAAGGAAGCATTCCAGGAAGGATTCCAGGAAGGAAGGAATGAAGGAACGAAGGATTCCAGGAAGGAAGGAAGGAAGGATTCCAGGAAGGAAGGAAGGAAGGAAGGATTCCAGGAAGGAAGGAAGGAAGGGAGGATTCCAGGAAGGAAGGATTCCGGAAGGAAGGAAGGATTCCGGGAAGGAAGCATTCCAGGAAGGAAGGAAGGATTCCAGGAAGGAAGGAAGGAAGGAAGGAAGGAAGGTAGGAAGGAAGGAAGGAAGGAAGGAAGGAAGGAAGGAAGGATTCCAGGAAGGAAGGATTCCAGGAAGGAAGGAAGGAAGGATTCCAGGAAGGAAGGATTCCAGGAAGGAAGGATTGCAGGAAGGAAGGATTGCAGCAAGGAAGGATTCCAGGAAGGATTCCAGGAAGGATTCAAGGAAGGATTCCAGGAAGGATTCCAGGAAGGATTCAAGGAAGGATTCCAGGAAGGAAGGAAGGAAGGAAGGAAGGAAGGAAGGAAGGAAGGAAGGAAGGAAGGAAGGAAGGAAGGAAGGATGGATTCCAAGAAGGAAGGAAGGAAGGATTCCAGGAAGGAAGGAAGTATTCCAGGAAGGAAGTATTCCAAGAAGGAAGGAAGGAAGGATTCCAGGAAGGAAGGATTCCAGGAAGGAATGATTCCAGGAAGGAAGGAATGATTCCAGGAAGGAAGGAAGGATTCCAGGAAGGAAGGATTCCAGGAAGAAAGGATTCCAGGAAGGATTCCAGGAAGGATTCCAGGAAGGATTCCAGGAAGGAAGGAAGGAAGGAAGGAAGGAAGGAAGGAAGGATTCCAGGAAGGAAGGAAGGATTCCAGGAAGGAAGGAAGGAAGGATTCCAGGAAGGAAGGATTCCGGGAAGGAAGGAAGGAAGGAAGGATTCCAGGAAGGAAGAAAGGATTCCAGGAAGGAAGGATTCCAGGAAGGAAGGATTCCAGGAAGGAAGGAAGGATTCCAGGAAGGATTCCAGGAAGGAAGGAAGGATTCCAGGAAGGATTCCAGGAAGGATTCCAGGAAGGATTCCAGGAAGGATTCCAGGAAGGATTCCAGGAAGGATTCCAGGAAGGAAGGAAGGAAGGAAGGAAGGAAGGAAGGAAGGATTCCAGGAAGGAAGGAAGGATTCCAGGAAGGAAGGATTCCAGGAAGGAAGGAAGGATTCCAGGAAGGAAGGATTGCAGGAAGGAAGGAAGGATTCCAGGAAGGAAGGATTCCAGGAAGGAAGGAAGGATTCCAGGAAGGAAGGATTCCAGGATAGACGGATTGCAGGAAGGAAGGAAGGAAGGATTCCAGGAAGGAAGGATTCCAGGATGGAAGGATTCCAGGAAGGAAGGATTGCAGGAAGGAAGTATTCCAGGAAGGATTCCAGGAAGCATTCCAGGAAGGATTCCAGGAAGGAAGGAAGGAAGGAAGGAAGGAAGGAAGGAAGGAAGGAAGGAAGGAAGGAAGGAAGGAAGGAAGGAAGGAAGGAAGGAAAGAAGGAAGGAAGGATTCCTGGACGGATTCCATGAAGGAAGGATTTCAGGAAGGATTCCAGGAAGGAAGGATTCCAGGAAGGAAGCAAGAATACAGGAAGGAAGGAAGGAATCCAGGAAGGAAAGATTCCAGGAAGGAAGGATTCCAGAAAGGAAGGATTCCAGAAGGAAGGAAGGAAGCATTCCAGGAAGGAAGGAAGGATTCCAGGAAGGAAGGAAGGAAGGAAGGAGGGAAGGAAGGAAGGAAGGAAGGAAGGAAGGAAGGAAGGAAGGAAGGAAGGAAGGAAGGAAGGAAGGAAGGAAGGAAGGAAGGAAGGAAGGAAGGAAGGAAGGAAGGAAGGAAGGAAGGAAGGAAGGAAGGAAGGAAGGAAGGAAAGAAGGAAGGAAGGAATCCAGGAAGGAAGGATTCCAGGAAGGAAGGATTCCAGGAAGAAAGGTAGGATTCCAGGAAGGATTCCAGGAAGGAAGGAAGGATTCCAGGAATGATTCCAGGAAAATTCCAAGAAGGATTCCAGGAAGGATTCCAGGAAGGAAGGAAGGAAGGATTCCAGGATTCCAGGATTCCAGGATTCCAGGATTCCAGGATTCCAGGATTCCAGGATTCCAGGATTCCAGGATTCCAGGAATCCAGGAAGGAAGGAAGGAAGGAAGGAAGGAAGGAAGGAAGGAAGGATTCAAGGAAGGAAGGATGGATTCCAGGAAGGAAGGATTGCAGGAAGGAAGGAAGGTTTCCAGGAAGGAAGGATTCCAGGAAGGAATGAAGGATTCCAGGAAGGAAGGATTCCAGGAAGGACGGATTCCAGGAAGGAAGGAAGGAAGTATTCCAGGAAGGAAGGATTCCAGGAAGGAAGGATTCCAGGAAGGAAGGATTGCAGGAAGGAAGGATTCCAGGAAGGATTCAAGGAAGCATTCCAGGAAGGATTCCAGGAAGGAAGGAATGAAGGAAGGAAGGATTCCAGGAAGGAAGGAAGGAAGGATTCCAGGAAGGAAGGAAGGAAGGAAGGATTCCAGGAAGGAAGGATTCCAGGAAGGAAGGAAGGAAGGAAGGATTCCAGGAAGGAAGGATTCCAGGAAGGAAGGAATGATTCCAGGAAGGAAGCATTCCAGGAAGGAAGGAAGGATTCCAGGAAGGAAGGAAGGAAGGAAGGAAGGAAGGAAGGAAGGAAGGAAGGAAGGAAGGAAGGAAGGAAGGAAGGATTCCAGGAAGGAAGGAAGGAAGGATTCCAGGAAGGAAGGAAGGAAGGATTCCAGGAAGGAAGGATTCCAGGAAGTAAGGATTCCAGGAAGGAAGGATTGCAGGAAGGAAGGATTCAAGGAAGGAAGGATTCCAGGAAGGATTCCAGGAAGGATTCCAGGAAGGATTCAAGGAAGGATTCCAGGAAGGATTCCAGGAAGGAAGGAAGGAAGGAAGGAAGGAAGGAAGGAAGGAAGGAAGGATGGAAGGATGGATTCCAGGAAGGAAGGAAGGAAGGATTCCAGGAAGGAAGGAAGTATTCCAGGAATGAAGGATTCCAGGAAGGAAGGAAGGAAGGATTCCAGGAAGGAAGGATTCCAGGAAGGAATGATTCCAGGAAGGAAGGAATGATTCCAGGAAGGAATGATTCCGGGAAGGAAGGAAGGAATGATTCCAGGAAGGAAGGATTCCAGGAAGGAAGGATTCCAGGAAGGATTCCAGGAAGGATTCCTGGAAGGATTCCAGGAAGGAAGGAAGGAAGGAAGGAAGGAAGGATTCCAGGAAGGAAGGAAGGATTCCAGGAAGGAAGGAAGGAAGGATTCCAGGAAGGAAGGATTCCGGGAAGGAAGGAAGGAAGGAAGGATTCCAGGAAGGAAGGAAGGATTCCTGGAAGGAAGGATTCCAGGAAGGAAGGATTCCAGGAAGGAAGGAAGGATTCCAGGAAGGAAGGAAGGATTCCAGGAAGGATTCCAGGAAGGATTCCAGGAAGGATTCAAGGAAGGATTCCAGGAAGGATTCCAGGAAGGATTCCAGGAAGGAAGGAAGGAAGGAAGGAAGGAAGGAAGGAAGGAAGGAAGGAAGGAAGGAAGGAAGGAAGGATGGATTCCAGGAAGGATTCCAGGAAGGATTCCAGGAAGGATTCCAGGAAGGAAGGAAGGAAGGAAGGAAGGAAGGAAGGAAGGAAGGAAGGAAGGAAGGAAGGAAGGAAGGATTCCAGGAAGGAAGGATTCCAGGAAGGAAGGAAGGATTCCAGGAAGGTAGGATTGCAGGAAGGAAGGAAGGATTCCAGGAAGGAAGGATGGATTCCAGGAAGGATTCCAGGAAGGAAGGATTCCAGGAAGGACGGATTCCAGGAAGGAAGGAAGGAAGGATTCCAGGAAGGAAGGATTCCAGGATGGAAGGATTCCAGGAAGGAAGGATTGCAGGAAGGAAGGATTCCAGGAGGGATTCCAGGAAGCATTCCAGGAAGGATTCCAGGAAGGAAGGAATGAAGGAAGGAAGGATTCCAGGAAGGAAGGAAGGAAGGATTCCAGGAAGGAAGGAAGGAAGGATTCCAGGAAGGAAGGAAGGATTCCAGGAAGGAAGGATTCCAGGAAGGATTCCAGGAAGGAAGGATTCCAGGAAGGAAGGAAGGATTCCAGGAAGTATTCCAGGAAGGAAGTATTACAGGAAGGAATCAAGAATACAGGAAGGTAGGAAGGAATCCAGGAAGGAAGGATTCCAGAAAGGAAGGATTCCACGAAGGAAGGATTCCAGGAAGGAAGGAAGGACTCTAGGAAGGAAAGATGAATTCCAGTAAGGAAGGAAGGGTTCCAGGAAGGAAGGAAGGAAGGATTGCAGGAAGGATTCAAGGAAGGAAGGAAGGATTCCCGGAAGGAAGGAAGGATTCCAGGAAGCAAGGATTCCAGGAAGGAAGGAAGGAGTCCGAGAATGATTCCCCGAAGGAAGGAAGGATTCCAGGAAGGAAGGAAGGAAGGATTCCAGAAAGGAAAGAAGGATTCCAGAAAGGAAAGAAGGATTCCAGGAAGGAAGGATTCCAGGAAGGAAGGATTATAGGAAGAATTCCAGGAAGGAAGGAAGGAAGGAAGGATTCCAGGAAGGAAGGAAGGATTCCAGGAAGGAAGGATTCCAGGAAGGAAGGAAGGAAGGAAGGAAGGAGTCCAAGAAGGATTCCAGGAAGGAAGGAAGGATTCCAGGAAGGGAGGAAGGAAGGATTCCAGGAAGGAAAGATTCCAGGCAGGAAGGAAGGACGGAAGGGAGGACGGAAGGGAGGAAGGAAGGAAGGAAGGAAGGAAGGAAGGAAGGAAGGAAGGAAGGAAGGAAGGAAGGAAGGAAGGAAGGAAGGAAGGAAGGAAGGAAGGAAGGAAGGAAGGAAGGAAGGAAGGATTCCAGGAAGGATTCCAGGAAGGAAGGAAGGAAGGAAGGAAGGAAGGAACGAAGGAAGGAATGAAGGAAGGAAGGAAGGATTCCAGGAAGGAAGGATTCCAGGAAGGAAGGAAGGATTCCAGGAAGGAAGGATTGCAGGAAGGAAGGAAGGATTCCAGGAAGGAAGGATTCCAGGAAGGAAGGAAGGATTCCAGGAAGGAAGGATTCCAGGAAGGACGGATTCCAGGAAGGAAGGAAGGAAGGATTCCAGGAAGGAAGGATTCCAGGATGGAAGGATTCCAGGAAGGAAGGATTGCAGGAAGGAAGGATTCCAGGAAGGATTCCAGGAAGCATTCCAGGAAGGAGTCCAGGAAGGAAGGAAGGAAGGAAGGAAGGAAGGAAGGAAGGAAGGAAGGAAGGAAGGAAGGAAGGAAAGAAGGAAGGAAGGATTCCTGGACGGATTCCATGAAGGAAGGATTTCAGGAAGGATTCCAGGAAGGAAGGATTCCAGGAAGGAAGCAAGAATACAGGAAGGAAGGAAGGAATCCAGGAAGGAAAGATTCCAGGAAGGAAGGATTCCAGAAAGGAAGGATTCCAGAAGGAAGGAAGGAAGAATTCCAGGAAGGAAGGAAGGATTCCAGGAAGGAAGGAAGGAAGGAAGGAGGGAAGGAAGGAAGGAAAGAAGGAAGGAAGGAAGGAAGGAAGGAAGGAAGGAAGGAAGGAAGGAAGGAAGGAAGGAAGGAAGGAAGGAAGGAAGGAAGGAAGGAAGGAAGGAAGGAAGGAAGGAAGGAAGGAAGGAAGGAAGGAAGGAAGGAAGGAAGGAAGGAAGGAAGGAAGGAAGGAAGGAAGGAAGGATTCCAGGAAGAAAGGTAGGATTCCAGGAAGGATTCCAGGAAGGAAGGAAGGATTCCAGGAATGATTCCAGGAAGGATTCCAGGAAGGATTCCAGGAAGGAAGGAAGGAAGGAAGGAAGGAAGGAAGGAAGGAAGGAAGGAAGGAAGGAAGGAAGGAAGGAAGGAAGGAAGGAAGGAAGGAAGGAAGGAAGGAAGGAAGGAAGGAAGGAAGGAAGGAAGGAAGGAAGGAAGGAAGGATTCCAGGAAGGAAGGAAGGATTCCAGGAAGGAAGGAAGGAAGGAAGGAAGGAAGGATTCCAGGAAGGAAGGAAGGATTCCAGGAAGGAAGGATTGCAGGAAGGAAGGAAGGATTCCAGGAAGGAAGGATTCCAGGAAGGAAGGAAGGATTCAAGGAAGGAAGGATTCCAGGAAGGACGGATTCCAGGAAGGAAGGAAGGAAGTATTCCAGGAAGGAAGGTTTCCAGGAAGGAAGGATTCCAGGAAGGAAGGATTGCAGGAAGGAAGGATTCCAGGAAGGATTCAAGGAAGCATTCCAGGAAGGATTCCAGGAAGGAAGGAATGAAGGAAGGAAGGATTCCAGGAAGGAAGGAAGGAAGGATTCCAGGAAGGAAGGAAGGAAGGAAGGATTCCAGGAAGGAAGGATTCCAGGAAGGATTCCAGGAAGGAAGGATTCCAGGAAGGAAGGATTCCAGGAAGGAAGGAATGATTCCAGGAAGGAAGGAAGGAAGGATTCCAGGAAGGAAGGAAGGAAGGAAGGAAGGATTCCAGGAAGGAAGGATTCAAGGAAGGAAGGATTCCAGGAATGATTCCAGGAAGGATTCCAGGAAGTATTCCAGGAAGGATTCCAGGAAGGATTCCAGGAAGGAAGGAAGGAAGGAAGGAAGGAAGGAAGGAAGGAAGGAAGGAAGGAAGGAAGGAAGGATGGATTCCAGGAAGGAAGGAAGGAAGGATTCCAGGAAGGAAGGAAGTATTCCAGGAATGAAGGATTCCAGGAAGGAAGGAAGGAAGGATTCCAGGAAGGAAGGATTCCAGGAAGGAATGATTCCAGGAAGGAAGGAATGATTCCAGGAAGGAATGATTCCGGGAAGGAAGGAAGGAATGATTCTAGGAAGGAAGGATTCCAGGAAGGAAGGATTCCAGGAAGGATTCCAGGAAGGATTCCTGGAAGGATTCCAGGAAGGAAGGAAGGAAGGAAGGAAGGATTCCAGGAAGGAAGGAAGGATTCCAGGAATGATTCCAGGAAGGATTCCAGGAAGGATTCCAGGAAGGAAGGAAGGATTCCAGGAAGGAAGGAAGGAAGGAAGGAAGGAAGGAAGGAAGGAAGGAAGGAAGGAAGGAAGGAAGGAAGGAAGGAAGGAAGGAAGGAAGGAAGGAAGGAAGGAAGGAAGGAAGGAAGGAAGGAAGGAAGGAAGGAAGGAAGGAAGGAAGGAAGGAAGGAAGGAAGGAAGGAAGGAAGGAAGGAAGGAAGGAAGGAAGGAAGGAAGGAAGGATTCCAGGAAGGAAGGAAGGAAGGAAGGAAGGAAGGAAGGAAGGAAGGAAGGAAGGAAGGAAGGATTCCAGGAAGGAAGGAAGGATTCCAGGAAGGAAGGATTCCAGGAAGGAAGGAAGGATTCAAGGAAGGAAGGATTCCAGGAAGGACGGATTCCAGGAAGGAAGGAAGGAAGTATTCCAGGAAGGAAGGTTTCCAGGAAGGAAGGATTCCAGGAAGGAAGGATTGCAGGAAGGAAGGATTCCAGGAAGGATTCAAGGAAGCATTCCAGGAAGGATTCCAGGAAGGAAGGAATGAAGGAAGGAAGGATTCCAGGAAGGAAGGAAGGAAGGATTCCAGGAAGGAAGGAAGGAAGGAAGGATTCCAGGAAGGAAGGATTCCAGGAAGGATTCCAGGAAGGAAGGATTCCAGGAAGGAAGGATTCCAGGAAGGAAGGAATGATTCCAGGAAGGAAGGAAGGAAGGATTCCAGGAAGGAAGGAAGGAAGGAAGGAAGGATTCCAGGAAGGAAGGAAGGAAGGATTCCAGGAAGGAAGGAAGGAAGGATTCCAGGAAGGAAGGATTCCAGGAAGTAAGGATTCCAGGAAGGAAGGATTGCAGGAAGGACGGATTCAAGGAAGGAAGGATTCCAGGAATGATTCCAGGAAGGATTCCAGGAAGTATTCCAGGAAGGATTCCAGGAAGGATTCCAGGAAGGAAGGAAGGAAGGAAGGAAGGAAGGAAGGAAGGAAGGAAGGAAGGAAGGAAGGATGGATTCCAGGAAGGAAGGAAGGAAGGATTCCAGGAAGGAAGGAAGTATTCCAGGAATGAAGGATTCCAGGAAGGAAGGAAGGAAGGATTCCAGGAAGGAAGGATTCCAGGAAGGAATGATTCCAGGAAGGAAGGAATGATTCCAGGAAGGAATGATTCCGGGAAGGAAGGAAGGAATGATTCTAGGAAGGAAGGATTCCAGGAAGGAAGGATTCCAGGAAGGATTCCAGGAAGGATTCCTGGAAGGATTCCAGGAAGGAAGGAAGGAAGGAAGGAAGGAAGGAAGGAAGGATTCCAGGAAGGAAGGAAGGATTCCAGGAAGGAAGGAAGGAAGGATTCCAGGAAGGAAGGATTCCGGGAAGGAAGGAAGGAAGGAAGGAAGGATTCCAGGAAGGAAGGAAGGATTCCAGGAAGGAAGGATTCCAGGAAGGAAGGATTCCAGGAAGGAAGGAAGGATTCCAGGAAGGAAGGAAGGATTCCAGGAAGGATTCCAGGAAGGATTCCAGGAAGGATTCCAGGAAGGATTCCAGGAAGGATTCAAGGAAGGATTCCAGGAAGGATTCCAGGAAGGATTCCAGGAAGGAAGGAAGGAAGGAAGGAAGGAAGGAAGGAAGGAAGGAAGGAAGGAAGAAAGGAAGGATGGATTCCAGGAAGGATTCCAGGAAGGATTCCAGGAAGGAAGGAAGGAAGGAAGGAAGGAAGGATTCCAGGAAGGAAGGAAGGAAGGAAGGAAGGAAGGAAGGATTCCAGGAAGGAAGGATTCCAGGAAGGAAGGAAGGATTCCAGGAAGGAAGGATTGCAGGAAGGAAGGAAGGATTCCAGGAAGGAAGGATTCCAGGAAGGAAGGAAGGATTCCAGGAAGGAAGGATTCCAGGAAGGACGGATTCCAGGAAGGAAGGAAGGAAGGATTCCAGGAAGGAAGGATTCCAGGATGGAAGGATTCCAGGAAGGAAGGATTGCAGGAAGGAATGATTCCAGGAGGGATTCCAGGAAGCATTCCAGGAAGGATTCCAGGAAGGAAGGAATGAAGGAAGGAATGATTCCAGGAAGGAAGGAAGGAAGGATTCCAGGAAGGAAGGAAGGATTCCAGGAAGGAAAGATTCCAGGAAGGAAGGATTCCAGGAAGGATTCCAGGAAGGAAGGATTCCAGGAAGGAAGGAAGGATTCCAGGGAGTATTCCAGGAAGGAAGTATTACAGGAAGGAAGCAAGAATACAGGAAGGTAGGAAGGAATCCAGGAAGGAAGGATTCCAGAAAGGAAGGATTCCACGAAGGAAGGATTCCAGGAAGGAAGGAAGGACTCTAGGAAGGAAAGATGAATTCCAGTAAGGAAGGAAGGGTTCCAGGAAGGAAGGAAGGAAGGATTGCAGGAAGGATTCAAGGAAGGAAGGAAGGATTCCCGGAAGGAAGGAAGGATTCCAGGAAGCAAGGATTCCAGGAAGGAAGGAAGGAGTCCGAGAATGATTCCCCGAAGGAAGGAAGGATTTCAGGAAGGAAGGAAGGAAGGATTCCAGAAAGGAAAGAAGGATTCCAGAAAGGAAAGAAGGATTCCAGGAAGGAAGGATTCCAGGAAGGAAGGATTATAGGAAGAATTCCAGGAAGGAAGGAAGGAAGGAAGGATTCCAGGAAGGAAGGAAGGATTCCAGGAAGGAAGGATTCCAGGAAGGAAGGAAGGAAGGAAGGAAGGAGTCCAAGAAGGATTCCAGGAAGGAAGGAAGGATTCCAGGAAGGGAGGAAGGAAGGATTCCAGGAAGGAAAGATTCCAGGCAGGAAGGAAGGACGGAAGGGAGGACGGAAGGGAGGAAGGAAGGAAGGAAGGAAGGAAGGAAGGAAGGAAGGAAGGAAGGAAGGAAGGAAGGAAGGAAGGAAGGAAGGAAGGAAGGAAGGAAGGAAGGAAGGAAGGATTCCAGGAAGGATTCCAGGAAGGAAGGAAGGAAGGAAGGAAGGAAGGAACGAAGGAAGGAATGAAGGAAGGAAGGAAGGATTCCAGGAAGGAAGGATTCCAGGAAGGAAGGAAGGATTCCAGGAAGGAAGGATTGCAGGAAGGAAGGAAGGATTCCAGGAAGGAAGGATTCCAGGAAGGAAGGAAGGATTCCAGGAAGGAAGGATTCCAGGAAGGACGGATTCCAGGAAGGAAGGAAGGAAGGATTCCAGGAAGGAAGGATTCCAGGATGGAAGGATTCCAGGAAGGAAGGATTGCAGGAAGGAAGGATTCCAGGAAGGATTCCAGGAAGCATTCCAGGAAGGAGTCCAGGAAGGAAGGAAGGAAGGAAGGAAGGAAGGAAGGAAGGAAGGAAGGAAGGAAAGAAGGAAGGAAGGATTCCTGGACGGATTCCATGAAGGAAGGATTTCAGGAAGGATTCCAGGAAGGAAGGATTCCAGGAAGGAAGGATTCCAGAAGGAAGGAAGGAAGAATTCCAGGAAGGAAGGAAGGAAGGAAGGAAGGAAGGAAGGAAGGAAGGAAGGAAGGAAGGAAGGAAGGAAGGAAGGAAGGAAGGAAGGAAGGAAGGAAGGAAGGAAGGAAGGAAGGAAGGAAGGAAGGAAGGAAGGAAGGAAGGAAGGAAGGAAGGAAGGAAGGATTCCAGGAAGAAAGGTAGGATTCCAGGAAGGAAGGAAGGATTCCAGGAATGATTCCAGGAAGGATTCCAGGAAGGATTCCAGGAAGGATTCCAGGAAGGATTCCAGGAAGGATTCCAGGAAGGATTCCAGGAAGGAAGGAAGGAAGGAAGGAAGGAAGGAAGGAAGGAAGGTAGGAAGGAAGGAAGGAAGGAAGGAAGGAAGGAAGGAAGGAAGGAAGGAAGGAAGGAAGGAAGGAAGGAAGGAAGGAAGGAAGGAAGGAAGGAAGGAAGGAAGGATTCCAGGAAGAAAGGTAGGATTCCAGGAAGGATTCCAGGAAGGAAGGAAGGATTCCAGGAATGATTCCAGGAAGGATTCCAGGAAGGATTCCAGGAAGGAAGGAAGGAAGGAAGGAAGGAAGGAAGGAAGGAAGGAAGGAAGGAAGGAAGGAAGGAAGGAAGGAAGGAAGGAAGGAAGGAAGGAAGGAAGGAAGGAAGGAAGGAAGGAAGGAAGGAAGGAAGGAAGGAAGGAAGGAAGGAAGGAAGGAAGGATTCCAGGAAGGAAGGAAGGAAGGAAGGAAGGAAGGAAGGAAGGAAGGATTCCAGGAAGGAAGGAAGGATTCCAGGAAGGAAGGATTGCAGGAAGGAAGGAAGGATTCCAGGAAGGAAGGATTCCAGGAAGGAAGGAAGGATTCAAGGAAGGAAGGATTCCAGGAAGGACGGATTCCAGGAAGGAAGGAAGGAAGTATTCCAGGAAGGAAGGTTTCCAGGAAGGAAGGATTCCAGGAAGGAAGGATTGCAGGAAGGAAGGATTCCAGGAAGGATTCAAGGAAGCATTCCAGGAAGGATTCCAGGAAGGAAGGAATGAAGGAAGGAAGGATTCCAGGAAGGAAGGAAGGAAGGATTCCAGGAAGGAAGGAAGGAAGGAAGGATTCCAGGAAGGAAGGATTCCAGGAAGGATTCCAGGAAGGAAGGATTCCAGGAAGGAAGGATTCCAGGAAGGAAGGAATGATTCCAGGAAGGAAGGAAGGAAGGATTCCAGGAAGGAAGGAAGGAAGGAAGGAAGGATTCCAGGAAGGAAGGAAGGAAGGATTCCAGGAAGGAAGGAAGGAAGGATTCCAGGAAGGAAGGATTCCAGGAAGTAAGGATTCCAGGAAGGAAGGATTGCAGGAAGGACGGATTCAAGGAAGGAAGGATTCCAGGAATGATTCCAGGAAGGATTCCAGGAAGTATTCCAGGAAGGATTCCAGGAAGGATTCCAGGAAGGAAGGAAGGAAGGAAGGAAGGAAGGAAGGAAGGAAGGAAGGAAGGAAGGAAGGATGGATTCCAGGAAGGAAGGAAGGAAGGATTCCAGGAAGGAAGGAAGTATTCCAGGAATGAAGGATTCCAGGAAGGAAGGAAGGAAGGATTCCAGGAAGGAAGGATTCCAGGAAGGAATGATTCCAGGAAGGAAGGAATGATTCCAGGAAGGAATGATTCCGGGAAGGAAGGAAGGAATGATTCTAGGAAGGAAGGATTCCAGGAAGGAAGGATTCCAGGAAGGATTCCAGGAAGGATTCCTGGAAGGATTCCAGGAAGGAAGGAAGGAAGGAAGGAAGGAAGGAAGGAAGGATTCCAGGAAGGAAGGAAGGATTCCAGGAAGGAAGGAAGGAAGGATTCCAGGAAGGAAGGATTCCGGGAAGGAAGGAAGGAAGGAAGGATTCCAGGAAGGAAGGAAGGATTCCAGGAAGGAAGGATTCCAGGAAGGAAGGAAGGATTCCAGGAAGGAAGGAAGGATTCCAGGAAGGATTCCAGGAAGGATTCCAGGAAGGATTCCAGGAAGGATTCCAGGAAGGATTCAAGGAAGGATTCCAGGAAGGATTCCAGGAAGGATTCCAGGAAGGAAGGAAGGAAGGAAGGAAGGAAGGAAGGAAGGAAGGAAGGAAGAAAGGAAGGATGGATTCCAGGAAGGATTCCAGGAAGGATTCCAGGAAGGAAGGAAGGAAGGAAGGAAGGAAGGATTCCAGGAAGGAAGGAAGGAAGGAAGGAAGGAAGGAAGGATTCCAGGAAGGAAGGATTCCAGGAAGGAAGGAAGGATTCCAGGAAGGAAGGATTGCAGGAAGGAAGGAAGGATTCCAGGAAGGAAGGATTCCAGGAAGGAAGGAAGGATTCCAGGAAGGAAGGATTCCAGGAAGGACGGATTCCAGGAAGGAAGGAAGGAAGGATTCCAGGAAGGAAGGATTCCAGGATGGAAGGATTCCAGGAAGGAAGGATTGCAGGAAGGAATGATTCCAGGAGGGATTTCAGGAAGCATTCCAGGAAGGATTCCAGGAAGGAAGGAATGAAGGAAGGAATGATTCCAGGAAGGAAGGAAGGAAGGATTCCAGGAAGGAAGGAAGGATTCCAGGAAGGAAAGATTCCAGGAAGGAAGGATTCCAGGAAGGATTCCAGGAAGGAAGGATTCCAGGAAGGAAGGAAGGATTCCAGGAAGTATTCCAGGAAGGAAGTATTACAGGAAGGAAGCAAGAATACAGGAAGGTAGGAAGGAATCCAGGAAGGAAGGATTCCAGAAAGGAAGGATTCCACGAAGGAAGGATTCCAGGAAGGAAGGAAGGACTCTAGGAAGGAAAGATGAATTCCAGTAAGGAAGGAAGGGTTCCAGGAAGGAAGGAAGGAAGGATTGCAGGAAGGATTCAAGGAAGGAAGGAAGGATTCCCGGAAGGAAGGAAGGATTCCAGGAAGCAAGGATTCCAGGAAGGAAGGAAGGAGTCCGAGAATGATTCCCCGAAGGAAGGAAGGATTCCAGGAAGGAAGGAAGGAAGGATTCCAGAAAGGAAAGAAGGATTCCAGAAAGGAAAGAAGGATTCCAGGAAGGAAGGATTCCAGGAAGGAAGGATTATAGGAAGAATTCCAGGAAGGAAGGAAGGAAGGAAGGATTCCAGGAAGGAAGGAAGGATTCCAGGAAGGAAGGATTCCAGGAAGGAAGGAAGGAAGGAAGGAAGGAGTCCAAGAAGGATTCCAGGAAGGAAGGAAGGATTCCAGGAAGGGAGGAAGGAAGGATTCCAGGAAGGAAAGATTCCAGGCAGGAAGGAAGGACGGAAGGGAGGACGGAAGGGAGGAAGGAAGGAAGGAAGGAAGGAAGGAAGGAAGGAAGGAAGGAAGGAAGGAAGGAAGGAAGGAAGGAAGGAAGGAAGGAAGGAAGGAAGGAAGGAAGGAAGGAAGGAAGGAAGGAAGGAAGGAAGGATTCCAGGAAGGATTCCAGGAAGGAAGGAAGGAAGGAAGGAAGGAAGGAACGAAGGAAGGAATGAAGGAAGGAAGGAAGGATTCCAGGAAGGAAGGATTCCAGGAAGGAAGGAAGGATTCCAGGAAGGAAGGATTGCAGGAAGGAAGGAAGGATTCCAGGAAGGAAGGATTCCAGGAAGGAAGGAAGGATTCCAGGAAGGAAGGATTCCAGGAAGGACGGATTCCAGGAAGGAAGGAAGGAAGGATTCCAGGAAGGAAGGATTCCAGGATGGAAGGATTCCAGGAAGGAAGGATTGCAGGAAGGAAGGATTCCAGGAAGGATTCCAGGAAGCATTCCAGGAAGGAGTCCAGGAAGGAAGGAAGGAAGGAAGGAAGGAAGGAAGGAAGGAAGGAAGGAAGGAAGGAAGGAAAGAAGGAAGGAAGGATTCCTGGACGGATTCCATGAAGGAAGGATTTCAGGAGGATTCCAGGAAGGAAGGATTCCAGGAAGGAAGCAAGAATACAGGAAGGAAGGAAGGAATCCAGGAAGGAAAGATTCCAGGAAGGAAGGATTCCAGAAAGGAAGGATTCCAGAAGGAAGGAAGAAGAATTCCAGGAAGGAAGGAAGGATTCCAGGAAGGAAGGAAGGAAGGAAGGAGGGAAGGAAGGAAGGAAAGAAGGAAGGAAGGAAGGAAGGAAGGAAGGAAGGAAGGAAGGAAGGAAGGAAGGAAGGAAGGAAGGAAGGAAGGAAGGAAGGAAGAAGGAAGGAAGGAAGGAAGGAAGGAAGGAAGGAAGGAAGGAAGGAAGGAAGGAAGGAAGGAAGGAAGGAAGGAAGGAAGGAAGGAAGGAAGGAAGGAAGGAAGGAAGGAAGGAAGGAAGGAAGGAAGGAAGGAAGGATTCCAGGAAGAAAGGTAGGATTCCAGGAAGGAAGGAAGGATTCCAGGAAGGATTCCAGGAAGGATTCCAGGAAGGATTCCAGGAAGGATTCCAGGAAGGATTCCAGGAAGGAAGGAAGGAAGGAAGGAAGGAAGGAAGGAAGGAAGGAAGGAAGGAAGGAAGGAAGGAAGGAAGGAAGGAAGGAAGGAAGGAAGGAAGGAAGGAAGGAAGGAAGGAAGGAAGAAGGAAGGAAGGAAGGAAGGAAGGATTCCAGGATTCCAGGAAGGAAGGAAGGAAGGAAGGAAGGAAGGAAGGATTCCAGGAAGGAAGGAAGGATTCCAGGAAGGAAGGATTGCAGGAAGGAAGGAAGGATTCCAGGAAGGAAGGATTCCAGGAAGGAAGGAAGGATTCAAGGAAGGAAGGATTCCAGGAAGGACGGATTCCAGGAAGGAAGGAAGGAAGTATTCCAGGAAGGAAGGTTTCCAGGAAGGAAGGATTCCAGGAAGGAAGGATTGCAGGAAGGAAGGATTCCAGGAAGGAGTCAAGAAGCATTCCAGGAAGGATTCCAGGAAGGAAGGAATGAAGGAAGGAAGGATTCCAGGAAGGAAGGAAGGAAGGATTCCAGGAAGGAAGGAAGGAAGGAAGGATTCCAGGAAGGAAGGATTCCAGGAAGGATTCCAGGAAGGAAGGATTCCAGGAAGGAAGGATTCCAGGAAGGAAGGAATGATTCCAGGAAGGAAGGAAGGAAGGATTCCAGGAAGGAAGGAAGGAAGGAAGGAAGGATTCCAGGAAGGAAGGAAGGAAGGATTCCAGGAAGGAAGGAAGGAAGGATTCCAGGAAGGAAGGATTCCAGGAAGTAAGGATTCCAGGAAGGAAGGATTGCAGGAAGGACGGATTCAAGGAAGGAAGGATTCCAGGAATGATTCCAGGAAGGATTCCAGGAAGTATTCCAGGAAGGATTCCAGGAAGGATTCCAGGAAGGAAGGAAGGAAGGAAGGAAGGAAGGAAGGAAGGAAGGAAGGAAGGAAGGAAGGAAGGAAGGATGGATTCCAGGAAGGAAGGAAGGAAGGATTCCAGGAAGGAAGGAAGTATTCCAGGAATGAAGGATTCCAGGAAGGAAGGAAGGAAGGATTCCAGGAAGGAAGGATTCCAGGAAGGAATGATTCCAGGAAGGAAGGAATGATTCCAGGAAGGAATGATTCCGGGAAGGAAGGAAGGAATGATTCTAGGAAGGAAGGATTCCAGGAAGGAAGGATTCCAGGAAGGATTCCAGGAAGGATTCCTGGAAGGATTCCAGGAAGGAAGGAAGGAAGGAAGGAAGGAAGGAAGGAAGGATTCCAGGAAGGAAGGAAGGATTCCAGGAAGGAAGGAAGGAAGGATTCCAGGAAGGAAGGATTCCGGGAAGTAAGGAAGGAAGGAAGGATTCCAGGAAGAAGGAAGGATTCCAGGAAGAAGGATTCCAGGAAGAAGGATTCCAGGAAGGAAGGAAGGATTCCAGGAAGGAAGGAAGGATTCCAGGAAGGATTCCAGAAGGATTCCAGGAAGGATTCCAGGAAGGATTCAAGAAGTATTCCAGGAAGGATTCCAGGAAGGATTCCAGGAAGGAAGGAAGGAAGGAAGGAAGGAAGGAAGGAAGGAAGGAAGGAAGGAAGAAAGGAAGGATGGATTCCAGGAAGGATTCCAGGAAGGATTCCAGGAAGGAAGGAAGGAAGGAAGGAAGGAAGGATTCCAGGAAGGAAGGAAGGAAGGAAGGAAGGAAGGAAGGATTCCAGGAAGGAAGGATTCCAGGAAGGAAGGAAGGATTCCAGGAAGAAGGATTGCAGGAAGGAAGGAAGGATTCCAGGAAGGAAGGATTCCAGGAAGGAAGGAAGGATTCCAGGAAGGAAGGATTCCAGGAAGGACGGATTCCAGGAAGGAAGGAAGGAAGGATTCCAGGAAGGAAGGATTCCAGGATGGAAGGATTCCAGGAAGGAAGGATTGCAGGAAGGAATGATTCAGGAGGGATTCCAGGAAGCATTCCAGGAAGGATTCCAGGAAGGAAGGAATGAAGGAAGGAATGATTCCAGGAAGGAAGGAAGGAAGGATTCCAGGAAGGAAGGAAGGATTCCAGGAAGGAAAGATTCCAGGAAGGAAGGATTCCAGGAAGGATTCCAGGAAGGAAGGATTCCAGGAAGGAAGGAAGGATTCCAGGAAGTATTCCAGGAAGGAAGTATTACAGGAAGGAAGCAAGAATACAGGAAGGTAGGAAGGAATCCAGGAAGGAAGGATTCCAGAAAGGAAGGATTCCACGAAGGAAGGATTCCAGGAAGGAAGGAAGGACTCTAGGAAGGAAAGATGAATTCCAGTAAGGAAGGAAGGGTTCCAGGAAGGAAGGAAGGAAGGATTGCAGGAAGGATTCAAGGAAGGAAGGAGGATTCCCGGAAGGAAGGAAGGATTCCAGGAAGCAAGGATTCCAGGAAGGAAGGAAGGAGTCCGAGAATGATTCCCCGAAGGAAGGAAGGATTCCAGGAAGGAAGGAAGGAAGGATTCCAGAAAGGAAAGAAGGATTCCAGAAAGGAAAGAAGGATTACAGGAAGGAAGGATTCCAGGAAGGAAGGATTATAGGAAGAATTCCAGGAAGGAAGGAAGGAAGGAAGGATTCCAGGAAGGAAGGAAGGATTCCAGGAAGGAAGGATTCCAGGAAGGAAGGAAGGAAGGAAGGAAGGATTCCAGGATTCCAGGATTCCAGGATTCCAGGATTCCAGGAAGGAAGGAAGGATTCCAGGAAGGAAGGAAGGATTCCAGGAAGGAAGGAAGGATTCCAGGAAGGAAGGAAGGAAGGATTCCAGGAAGGAAGGATTCCAGGAAGGAAGGATTCCAGGAAGGATTCCAGGAAGGAAGGATTCCAGGAAGGAAGGAAGGATTCCAGGAAGTATTCCAGGAAGGAAGTATTCCAGGAAGGAAGCAAGAATACAGGAAGGTAGGAAGGAATCCAGGAAGGAAGGATTCCAGAAAGGAAGGATTCCAGGAAGGAAGGATTCCAGGAAGGAAGGAAGGACTCTAGGAAGGAAAGATGAATTCCAGTAAGGAAGGAAGGGTTCTAGGAAGGAAGGAAGGAAGGATTGCAGGAAGGATTCAAGGAAGGAAGGAAGGATTACCGGAAGGAAGGAAGGATTCCAGGAAGCAAGGATTCCAGGAAGGAAGGAAGGAGTCCGAGAATGATTCCCCGAAGGAAGGAAGGATTCCAGGAAGGAAGGAAGGAAGGATTCCAGAAAGGAAAGAAGGATTCCAGAAAGGAAAGAAGGATTCCAGGAAGGAAGGATTCCAGGAAGGAAGGATTATAGGAAGAATTCCAGGAAGGAAGGAAGGAAGGAAGGATTCCAGGAAGGAAGGAAGGATTCCAGGAAGGAAGGATTCCAGGAAGGAAGGAGTCCAAGAAGGATTCCAGGAAGGAAGGAAGGATTCCAGGAAGGGAGGAAGGAAGGATTCCAGGAAGGAAAGATTCCAGGCAGGAAGGAAGGACGGAAGGGAGGACGGAAGGGAGGAAGGAAGGAAGGAAGGAAGGAAGGAAGGAAGGAAGGAAGGAAGGAAGGAAGGAAGGAAGGAAGGAAGGAAGGAAGGAAGGATTCCAGGAAGGATTCCAGGAAGGAAGGAAGGAAGGAAGGAAGGAAGGAACGAAGGAAGGAAGGAAGGAAGGAAGGAAGGAAGGAAGGAAGGAAGGAAGGATTCCAGGAAGGAAGGATTCCAGGAAGGAAGGAAGGATTCCAGGAAGGAAGGATTGCAGGAAGGAAGGAAGGATTCCAGGAAGGAAGGATTCCAGGAAGGAAGGAAGGATTCCAGGAAGGAAGGATTCCAGAAGGACGGATTCCAGGAAGGAAGGAAGGAAGGATTCCAGGAAGGAAGGATTCCAGGATGGAAGGATTCCAGGAAGGAAGGATTGCAGGAAGGAAGGGATTCCAGGAAGGATTCCAGGAAGCATTCCAGGAAGGATTCCAGGAAGGAAGGAAGGAAGGAAGGAAGGAAGGAAGGAAGGAAGGAAGGAAGGAAGGAAGGAAGGAAGGAAGGAAGGAAGGAAGGAAGGAAGGAAGGAAAGAAGGAAGGAAGGATTCCTGGACGGATTCCATGAAGGAAGGATTTCAGGAAGGATTCCAGGAAGGAAGGATTCCAGGAAGGAATCAAGAATACAGGAAGGTAGGAAGGAATCCAGGAAGGAAGGATTCCAGAAAGGAAGGATTCCACGAAGGAAGGATTCCAGGAAGGAAGGAAGGACTCTAGGAAGGAAAGATGAATTCCAGTAAGGAAGGAAGGGTTCCAGGAAGGAAGGAAGGAAGGATTGCAGGAAGGATTCAAGGAAGGAAGGAAGGATTCCCGGAAGGAAGGAAGGATTCCAGGAAGCAAGGATTCAGGAAGGAAGGAAGGAGTCCGAGAATGATTCCCCGAAGGAAGGAAGGATTCCAGGAAGGAAGGAAGGAAGGATTCCAGAAAGGAAAGAAGGATTCCAGAAAGGAAAGAAGGATTCCAGGAAGGAAGGATTCCAGGAAGGAAGGATTATAGGAAGAATTCCAGGAAGGAAGGAAGGAAGGAAGGATTCCAGGAAGGAAGGAAGGATTCCAGGAAGGAAGGATTCCAGGAAGGAAGGAAGGAAGGAAGGAAGGAGTCCAAGAAGGATTCCAGGAAGGAAGGAAGGATTCCAGGAAGGGAGGAAGGAAGGATTCCAGGAAGGAAAGATTCCAGGCAGGAAGGAAGGACGGAAGGGAGGACGGAAGGAGGAAGGAAGGAAGGAAGGAAGGAAGGAAGGAAGGAAGGAAGGAAGGAAGGAAGGAAGGAAGGAAGGAAGGAAGGAAGGAAGGAAGGAAGGAAGGAAGGAAGGAAGGAAGGAAGGAAGGAAGGAAGGAAGGATTCCAGGAAGGAAGGAAGGAAGGAAGGAAGGAAGGAACGAAGGAAGGAATGAAGGAAGGAAGGAAGGATTCCAGGAAGGAAGGATTCAGGAAGGAAGGAAGGATTCCAGGAAGGAAGGATTGCAGGAAGGAAGGAAGGATTCCAGGAAGGAAGGATTCCAGGAAGGAAGGAAGGATTCCAGGAAGGAAGGATTCCAGGAAGGACGGATTCCAGGAAGGAAGGAAGGAAGGATTCCAGGAAGGAAGGATTCCAGGATGGAAGGATTCCAGGAAGGAAGGATTGCAGGAAGGAAGGATTCCAGGAAGGATTCCAGGAAGCATTCCAGGAAGGATTCCAGGAAGGAAGGAAGGAAGGAAGGAAGGAAGGAAGGAAGGAAGGAAGGAAGGAAGGAAGGAAAGAAGGAAGGAAGGATTCCTGGACGGATTCCATGAAGGAAGGATTTCAGGAAGGATTCCAGGAAGGAAGGATTCCAGGAAGGAAGCAAGAATACAGGAAGGAAGGAAGGAATCCAGGAAGGAAAGATTCCAGGAAGGAAGGATTCAGAAAGGAAGGATTCCAGAAGGAAGGAAGGAAGAATTCCAGGAAGGAAGGAAGGATTCCAGGAAGGAAGGAAGGAAGGAAGGAGGGAAGGAAGGAAGGAAAGAAGGAAGGAAGGAAGGAAGGAAGGAAGGAAGGAAGGAAGGAAGGAAGGAAGGAAGGAAGGAAGGAAGGAAGGAAGGAAGGAAGGAAGGAAGGAAGGAAGGAAGGAAGGAAGGAAGGAAGGAAGGAAGGAAGGAAGGAAGGAAGGAAGGAAGGAAGGAAGGAAGGATTCCAGGAAGAAAGGTAGGATTCCAGGAAGGATTCCAGGAAGGAAGGAAGGATTCCAGGAATGATTCCAGGAAGGATTCCAGGAAGGATTCCAGGAAGGATTCCAGGAAGGAAGGAAGGAAGGAAGGAAGGAAGGAAGGAAGGAAGGAAGGAAGGAAGGAAGGAAGGATTCCAGGATTCCAGGAAGGAAGGAAGGAAGGAAGGAAGGAAGGAAGGAAGGAAGGAAGGAAGGAAGGATTCCAGGAAGGAAGGAAGGATTCCAGGAAGGAAGGATTGCAGGAAGGAAGGAAGGATTCCAGGAAGGAAGGATTCCAGGAAGGAAGGAAGGATTCAAGGAAGGAAGGATTCCAGGAAGGACGGATTCCAGGAAGGAAGGAAGGAAGTATTCCAGGAAGGAAGGTTTCCAGGAAGGAAGGATTCCAGGAAGGAAGGATTGCAGGAAGGAAGGATTCCAGGAAGGATTCAAGGAAGCATTCCAGGAAGGATTCCAGGAAGGAAGGAATGAAGGAAGGAAGGATTCCAGGAAGGAAGGAAGGAAGGATTCCAGGAAGGAAGGAAGGAAGGAAGGATTCCAGGAAGGAAGGATTCCAGGAAGGATTCCAGGAAGGAAGGATTCCAGGAAGGAAGGATTCCAGGAAGGAAGGAATGATTCCAGGAAGGAAGGAAGGAAGGATTCCAGGAAGGAAGGAAGGAAGGAAGGAAGGATTCCAGGAAGGAAGGAAGGAAGGATTCCAGGAAGGAAGGAAGGAAGGATTCCAGGAAGGAAGGATTCCAGGAAGTAAGGATTCCAGGAAGGAAGGATTGCAGGAAGGACGGATTCAAGGAAGGAAGGATTCCAGGAATGATTCCAGGAAGGATTCCAGGAAGTATTCCAGGAAGGATTCCAGGAAGGATTCCAGGAAGGAAGGAAGGAAGGAAGGAAGGAAGGAAGGAAGGAAGGAAGGAAGGAAGGAAGGAAGGAAGGAAGGATGGATTCCAGGAAGGAAGGAAGGAATGATTCCAGGAAGGAAGGAAGTATTCCAGGAATGAAGGATTCCAGGAAGGAAGGAAGGAAGGATTCCAGGAAGGAAGGATTCCAGGAAGGAATGATTCCAGGAAGGAAGGAATGATTCCAGGAAGGAATGATTCCGGGAAGGAAGGAAGGAATGATTCTAGGAAGGAAGGATTCCAGGAAGGAAGGATTCCAGGAAGGATTCCAGGAAGGATTCCTGGAAGGATTCCAGGAAGGAAGGAAGGAAGGAAGGAAGGAAGGAAGGAAGGATTCCAGGAAGGAAGGAAGGATTCCAGGAAGGAAGGAAGGAAGGATTCCAGGAAGGAAGGATTCCGGGAAGGAAGGAAGGAAGGAAGGAAGGATTCCAGGAAGGAAGGAAGGATTCCAGGAAGGAAGGATTCCAGGAAGGAAGGATTCCAGGAAGGAAGGAAGGATTCCAGGAAGGAAGGAAGGATTCCAGGAAGGATTCCAGGAAGGATTCCAGGAAGGATTCCAGGAAGGATTCCAGGAAGGATTCAAGGAAGGATTCCAGGAAGGATTCCAGGAAGGAAGGAAGGAAGGAAGGAAGGAAGGAAGGAAGGAAGGAAGGAAGGAAGGAAGGAAGGAAGGAAGAAAGGAAGGATGGATTCCAGGAAGGATTCCAGGAAGGATTCCAGGAAGGAAGGAAGGAAGGAAGGAAGGAAGGATTCCAGGAAGGAAGGAAGGAAGGAAGGAAGGAAGGAAGGATTCCAGGAAGGAAGGATTCCAGGAAGGAAGGAAGGATTCCAGGAAGGAAGGATTGCAGGAAGGAAGGAAGGATTCCAGGAAGGAAGGATTCCAGGAAGGAAGGAAGGATTCCAGGAAGGAAGGATTCCAGGAAGGACGGATTCCAGGAAAGAAGGAAGGAAGGATTCCAGGAAGGAAGGATTCCAGGATGGAAGGATTCCAGGAAGGAAGGATTGCAGGAAGGAATGATTCCAGGAGGGATTCCAGGAAGCATTCCAGGAAGGATTCCAGGAAGGAAGGAATGAAGGAAGGAATGATTCCAGGAAGGAAGGAAGGAAGGATTCCAGGAAGGAAGGAAGGATTCCAGGAAGGAAAGATTCCAGGAAGGAAGGATTCCAGGAAGGATTCCAGGAAGGAAGGATTCCAGGAAGGAAGGAAGGATTCCAGGAAGTATTCCAGGAAGGAAGTATTACAGGAAGGAAGCAAGAATACAGGAAGGTAGGAAGGAATCCAGGAAGGAAGGATTCCAGAAAGGAAGGATTCCACGAAGGAAGGATTCCAGGAAGGAAGGACTCTAGGAAGGAAAGATGAATTCCAGTAAGGAAGGAAGGGTTCCAGGAAGGAAGGAAGGAAGGATTGCAGGAAGGATTCAAGGAAGGAAGGGAGGATTCCCGGAAGGAAGGAAGGATTCCAGGAAGCAAGGATTCCAGGAAGGAAGGAAGGAGTCCGAGAATGATTCCCCGAAGGAAGGAAGGATTCCAGGAAGGAAGGAAGGAAGGATTCCAGAAAGGAAAGAAGGATTCCAGAAAGGAAAGAAGGATTCCAGGAAGGAAGGATTCCAGGAAGGAAGGATTATAGGAAGAATTCCAGGAAGGAAGGAAGGAAGGAAGGATTCCAGGAAGGAAGGAAGGATTCCAGGAAGGAAGGATTCCAGGAAGGAAGGAAGGAAGGAAGGAAGGATTCCAGGATTCCAGGATTCCAGGATTCCAGGATTCCAGGATTCCAGGAAGGAAGGAAGGATTCCAGGAAGGAAGGAAGGATTCCAGGAAGGAAGGAAGCATTCCAGGAAGGAAGGAAGGAAGGATTCCAGGAAGGAAGGATTCCAGGAAGGAAGGATTCCAGGAAGGATTCCAGGAAGGAAGGATTCCAGGAAGGAAGGAAGGATTCCAGGAAGTATTCCAGGAAGGAAGTATTCCAGGAAGGAAGCAAGAATACAGGAAGGTAGGAAGGAATCCAGGAAGGAAGGATTCCAGAAAGGAAGGATTCCAGGAAGGAAGGATTCCAGGAAGGAAGGAAGGACTCTAGGAAGGAAAGATGAATTCCAGTAAGGAAGGAAGGGTTCTAGGAAGGAAGGAAGGAAGGATTGCAGGAAGGATTCAAGGAAGGAAGGAAGGATTACCGGAAGGAAGGAAGGATTCCAGGAAGCAAGGATTCCAGGAAGGAAGGAAGGAGTCCGAGAATGATTCCCCGAAGGAAGGAAGGATTCCAGGAAGGAAGGAAGGAAGGATTCCAGAAAGGAAAGAAGGATTCCAGAAAGGAAAGAAGGATTCCAGGAAGGAAGGATTCCAGGAAGGAAGGATTATAGGAAGAATTCCAGGAAGGAAGGAAGGAAGGAAGGATTCCAGGAAGGAAGGAAGGATTCCAGGAAGGAAGGAAGGAAGGAGTCCAAGAAGGATTCCAGGAAGGAAGGAAGGATTCCAGGAAGGGAGGAAGGAAGGATTCCAGGAAGGAAAGATTCCAGGCAGGAAGGAAGGACGGAAGGGAGGACGGAAGGGAGGAAGGAAGGAATGAAGGAAGGAAGGAAGGAAGGAAGGAAGGAAGGAAGGAAGGAAGGAAGGAAGGAAGGATTCCAGGAAGGATTCCAGGAAGGAAGGAAGGAAGGAAGGAAGGAAGGAACGAAGGAAGGAAGGAAGGAAGGAAGGAAGGAAGGAAGGAAGGAAGGAAGGAAGGAAGGATTCCAGGAAGGAAGGATTCCAGGAAGGAAGGAAGGATTCCAGGAAGGAAGGATTGCAGGAAGGAAGGAAGGATTCCAGGAAGGAAGGATTCCAGGAAGGAAAGAAGGATTCCAGGAAGGAAGGATTCCAGGAAGGACGGATTCCAGGAAGGAAGGAAGGAAGGATTCCAGGAAGGAAGGATTCCAGGATGGAAGGATTCCAGGAAGGAAGGATTGCAGGAAGGAAGGATTCCAGGAAGGATTCCAGGAAGCATTCCAGGAAGGATTCCAGGAAGGAAGGAAGGAAGGAAGGAAGGAAGGAAGGAAGGAAGGAAGGAAGGAAGGAAGGAAGGAAGGAAGGAAGGAAGGAAGGAAGGAAGGAAGGAAGGAAGGAAGGAAGGAAGGAAGGAAAGAAGGAAGGAAGGATTCCTGGACGGATTCCATGAAGGAAGGATTTCAGGAAGGATTCCAGGAAGGAAGGATTCCAGGAAGGAATCAAGAATACAGGAAGGTAGGAAGGAATCCAGGAAGGAAGGATTCCAGAAAGGAAGGATTCCACGAAGGAAGGATTCCAGGAAGGAAGGAAGGACTCTAGGAAGGAAAGATGAATTCCAGTAAGGAAGGAAGGGTTCCAGGAAGGAAGGAAGGAAGGATTGCAGGAAGGATTCAAGGAAGGAAGGAAGGATTCCCGGAAGGAAGGAAGGATTCCAGGAAGCAAGGATTCCAGGAAGGAAGGAAGGAGTCCGAGAATGATTCCCCGAAGGAAGGAAGGATTCCAGGAAGGAAGGAAGGAAGGATTCCAGAAAGGAAAGAAGGATTCCAGAAAGGAAAGAAGGATTCCAGGAAGGAAGGATTCCAGGAAGGAAGGATTATAGGAAGAATTCCAGGAAGGAAGGAAGGAAGGAAGGATTCCAGGAAGGAAGGAAGGATTCCAGGAAGGAAGGATTCCAGGAAGGAAGGAAGGAAGGAAGGAAGGAGTCCAAGAAGGATTCCAGGAAGGAAGGAAGGATTCCAGGAAGGGAGGAAGGAAGGATTCCAGGAAGGAAAGATTCCAGGCAGGAAGGAAGGACGGAAGGGAGGACGGAAGGGAGGAAGGAAGGAAGGAAGGAAGGAAGGAAGGAAGGAAGGAAGGAAGGAAGGAAGGAAGGAAGGAAGGAAGGAAGGAAGGAAGGAAGGAAGGAAGGAAGGATTCCAGGAAGGAAGGAAGGAAGGAAGGAAGGAAGGAACGAAGGAAGGAATGAAGGAAGGAAGGAAGGATTCCAGGAAGGAAGGATTCCAGGAAGGAAGGAAGGATTCCAGGAAGGAAGGATTGCAGGAAGGAAGGAAGGATTCCAGGAAGGAAGGATTCCAGGAAGGAAGGAAGGATTCCAGGAAGGAAGGATTCCAGGAAGGACGGATTCCAGGAAGGAAGGAAGGAAGGATTCCAGGAAGGAAGGATTCCAGGATGGAAGGATTCCAGGAAGGAAGGATTGCAGGAAGGAAGGATTCCAGGAAGGATTCCAGGAAGCATTCCAGGAAGGATTCCAGGAAGGAAGGAAGGAAGGAAGGAAGGAAGGAAGGAAGGAAGGAAGGAAGGAAGGAAGGAAAGAAGGAAGGAAGGATTCCTGGACGGATTCCATGAAGGAAGGATTTCAGGAAGGATTCCAGGAAGGAAGGATTCCAGGAAGGAAGCAAGAATACAGGAAGGAAGGAAGGAATCCAGGAAGGAAAGATTCCAGGAAGGAAGGATTCCAGAAAGGAAGGATTCCAGAAGGAAGGAAGGAAGAATTCCAGGAAGGAAGGAAGGATTCCAGGAAGGAAGGAAGGAAGGAAGGAGGGAAGGAAGGAAGGAAAGAAGGAAGGAAGGAAGGAAGGAAGGAAGGAAGGAAGGAAGGAAGGAAGGAAGGAAGGAAGGAAGGAAGGAAGGAAGGAAGGAAGGAAGGAAGGAAGGAAGGAAGGAAGGAAGGAAGGAAGGAAGGAAGGAAGGAAGGAAGGAAGGATTCCAGGAAGGAAGGATTCCAGGAAGAAAGGTAGGATTCCAGGAAGGATTCCAGGAAGGAAGGAAGGATTCCAGGAATGATTCCAGGAAGGATTCCAGGAAGGATTCCAGGAAGGATTCCAGGAAGGAAGGAAGGAAGGAAGGAAGGAAGGAAGGAAGGAAGGAAGGAAGGAAGGAAGGAAGGAAGGAAGGAAGGAAGGAAGGAAGGAAGGAAGGAAGGAAGGATTCCAGGATTCCAGGAAGGAAGGAAGGAAGGAAGGAAGGAAGGAAGGAAGGAAGGAAGGAAGGAAGGATTCCAGGAAGGAAGGAAGGATTCCAGGAAGGAAGGATTGCAGGAAGGAAGGAAGGATTCCAGGAAGGAAGGATTCCAGGAAGGAAGGAAGGATTCAAGGAAGGAAGGATTCCAGGAAGGACGGATTCCAGGAAGGAAGGAAGGAAGTATTCCAGGAAGGAAGGTTTCCAGGAAGGAAGGATTCCAGGAAGGAAGGATTGCAGGAAGGAAGGATTCCAGGAAGGATTCAAGGAAGCATTCCAGGAAGGATTCCAGGAAGGAAGGAATGAAGGAAGGAAGGATTCCAGGAAGGAAGGAAGGAAGGATTCCAGGAAGGAAGGAAGGAAGGAAGGATTCCAGGAAGGAAGGATTCCAGGAAGGATTCCAGGAAGGAAGGATTCCAGGAAGGAAGGATTCCAGGAAGGAAGGAATGATTCCAGGAAGGAAGGAAGGAAGGATTCCAGGAAGGAAGGAAGGAAGGAAGGAAGGATTCCAGGAAGGAAGGAAGGAAGGATTCCAGGAAGGAAGGAAGGAAGGATTCCAGGAAGGAAGGATTCCAGGAAGTAAGGATTCCAGGAAGGAAGGATTGCAGGAAGGACGGATTCAAGGAAGGAAGGATTCCAGGAATGATTCCAGGAAGGATTCCAGGAAGTATTCCAGGAAGGATTCCAGGAAGGATTCCAGGAAGGAAGGAAGGAAGGAAGGAAGGAAGGAAGGAAGGAAGGAAGGAAGGAAGGAAGGAAGGAAGGAAGGAAGGAAGGATGGATTCCAGGAAGGAAGGAAGGAATGATTCCAGGAAGGAAGGAAGTATTCCAGGAATGAAGGATTCCAGGAAGGAAGGAAGGAAGGATTCCAGGAAGGAAGGATTCCAGGAAGGAATGATTCCAGGAAGGAAGGAATGATTCCAGGAAGGAATGATTCCGGGAAGGAAGGAAGGAATGATTCTAGGAAGGAAGGATTCCAGGAAGGAAGGATTCCAGGAAGGATTCCAGGAAGGATTCCTGGAAGGATTCCAGGAAGGAAGGAAGGAAGGAAGGAAGGAAGGAAGGAAGGATTCCAGGAAGGAAGGAAGGATTCCAGGAAGGAAGGAAGGAAGGATTCCAGGAAGGAAGGATTCCGGGAAGGAAGGAAGGAAGGAAGGAAGGATTCCAGGAAGGAAGGAAGGATTCCAGGAAGGAAGGATTCCAGGAAGGAAGGATTCCAGGAAGGAAGGAAGGATTCCAGGAAGGAAGGAAGGATTCCAGGAAGGATTCCAGGAAGGATTCCAGGAAGGATTCCAGGAAGGATTCCAGGAAGGATTCAAGGAAGGATTCCAGGAAGGATTCCAGGAAGGAAGGAAGGAAGGAAGGAAGGAAGGAAGGAAGGAAGGAAGGAAGGAAGGAAGGAAGGAAGGAAGGAAGAAAGGAAGGATGGATTCCAGGAAGGATTCCAGGAAGGATTCCAGGAAGGAAGGAAGGAAGGAAGGAAGGAAGGATTCCAGGAAGGAAGGAAGGAAGGAAGGAAGGAAGGAAGGATTCCAGGAAGGAAGGATTCCAGGAAGGAAGGAAGGATTCCAGGAAGGAAGGATTGCAGGAAGGAAGGAAGGATTCCAGGAAGGAAGGATTCCAGGAAGGAAGGAAGGATTCCAGGAAGGAAGGATTCCAGGAAGGACGGATTCCAGGAAGGAAGGAAGGAAGGATTCCAGGAAGGAAGGATTCCAGGATGGAAGGATTCCAGGAAGGAAGGATTGCAGGAAGGAATGATTCCAGGAGGGATTCCAGGAAGCATTCCAGGAAGGATTCCAGGAAGGAAGGAATGAAGGAAGGAATGATTCCAGGAAGGAAGGAAGGAAGGATTCCAGGAAGGAAGGAAGGATTCCAGGAAGGAAAGATTCCAGGAAGGAAGGATTCCAGGAAGGATTCCAGGAAGGAAGGATTCCAGGAAGGAAGGAAGGATTCCAGGAAGTATTCCAGGAAGGAAGTATTACAGGAAGGAAGCAAGAATACAGGAAGGTAGGAAGGAATCCAGGAAGGAAGGATTCCAGAAAGGAAGGATTCCACGAAGGAAGGATTCCAGGAAGGAAGGACTCTAGGAAGGAAAGATGAATTCCAGTAAGGAAGGAAGGGTTCCAGGAAGGAAGGAAGGAAGGATTGCAGGAAGGATTCAAGGAAGGAAGGGAGGATTCCCGGAAGGAAGGAAGGATTCCAGGAAGCAAGGATTCCAGGAAGGAAGGAAGGAGTCCGAGAATGATTCCCCGAAGGAAGGAAGGATTCCAGGAAGGAAGGAAGGAAGGATTCCAGAAAGGAAAGAAGGATTCCAGAAAGGAAAGAAGGATTCCAGGAAGGAAGGATTCCAGGAAGGAAGGATTATAGGAAGAATTCCAGGAAGGAAGGAAGGAAGGAAGGATTCCAGGAAGGAAGGAAGGATTCCAGGAAGGAAGGATTCCAGGAAGGAAGGAAGGAAGGAAGGAAGGATTCCAGGATTCCAGGATTCCAGGATTCCAGGATTCCAGGAAGGAAGGAAGGATTCCAGGAAGGAAGGAAGGATTCCAGGAAGGAAGGAAGCATTCCAGGAAGGAAGGAAGGAAGGATTCCAGGAAGGAAGGATTCCAGGAAGGAAGGATTCCAGGAAGGATTCCAGGAAGGAAGGATTCCAGGAAGGAAGGAAGGATTCCAGGAAGTATTCCAGGAAGGAAGTATTCCAGGAAGGAAGCAAGAATACAGGAAGGTAGGAAGGAATCCAGGAAGGAAGGATTCCAGAAAGGAAGGATTCCAGGAAGGAAGGATTCCAGGAAGGAAGGAAGGACTCTAGGAAGGAAAGATGAATTCCAGTAAGGAAGGAAGGGTTCTAGGAAGGAAGGAAGGAAGGATTGCAGGAAGGATTCAAGGAAGGAAGGAAGGATTACCGGAAGGAAGGAAGGATTCCAGGAAGCAAGGATTCCAGGAAGGAAGGAAGGAGTCCGAGAATGATTCCCCGAAGGAAGGAAGGATTCCAGGAAGGAAGGAAGGAAGGATTCCAGAAAGGAAAGAAGGATTCCAGAAAGGAAAGAAGGATTCCAGGAAGGAAGGATTCCAGGAAGGAAGGATTATAGGAAGAATTCCAGGAAGGAAGGAAGGAAGGAAGGATTCCAGGAAGGAAGGAAGGATTCCAGGAAGGAAGGAAGGAAGGAGTCCAAGAAGGATTCCAGGAAGGAAGGAAGGATTCCAGGAAGGGAGGAAGGAAGGATTCCAGGAAGGAAAGATTCCAGGCAGGAAGGAAGGACGGAAGGGAGGACGGAAGGGAGGAAGGAAGGAATGAAGGAAGGAAGGAAGGAAGGAAGGAAGGAAGGAAGGAAGGAAGGAAGGAAGGAAGGAAGGAAGGAAGGATTCCAGGAAGGATTCCAGGAAGGAAGGAAGGAAGGAAGGAAGGAAGGAACGAAGGAAGGAAGGAAGGAAGGAAGGAAGGAAGGAAGGAAGGAAGGAAGGAAGGAAGGAAGGATTCCAGGAAGGAAGGATTCCAGGAAGGAAGGAAGGATTCCAGGAAGGAAGGATTGCAGGAAGGAAGGAAGGATTCCAGGAAGGAAGGATTCCAGGAAGGAAGGAAGGATTCCAGGAAGGAAGGATTCCAGGAAGGACGGATTCCAGGAAGGAAGGAAGGAAGGATTCCAGGAAGGAAGGATTCCAGGATGGAAGGATTCCAGGAAGGAAGGATTGCAGGAAGGAAGGATTCCAGGAAGGATTCCAGGAAGCATTCCAGGAAGGATTCCAGGAAGGAAGGAAGGAAGGAAGGAAGGAAGGAAGGAAGGAAGGAAGGAAGGAAGGAAGGAAGGAAGGAAGGAAGGAAGGAAGGAAGGAAGGAAGGAAGGAAGGAAGGAAGGAAGGAAGGAAGGAAGGAAGGAAGGAAGGAAGGAAGGAAGGAAGGAAGGAAGGAAGGATTCCAGGAAGGAAGGAAGGATTCCAGGAAGGAAGGATTCCAGGAAGAAAGGTAGGATTCCAGGAAGGATTCCAGGAAGGAAGGAAGGATTCCAGGAATGATTCCAGGAAGGATTCCAGGAAGGATTCCAGGAAGGAAGGAAGGAAGGAAGGAAGGAAGGAAGGATTCCAGGATTCCAGGATTCCAGGATTCCAGGATTCCAGGATTCCAGGAAGGAAGGAAGGAAGGAAGGAAGGAAGGAAGGATTCCAGGAAGGAAGGAAGGATTCCAGGAAGGAAGGATTGCAGGAAGGAAGGAAGGATTCCAGGAAGGAAGGATTCCAGGAAGGAAGGAAGTATTCAAGGAAGGAAGGATTCCAGGAAGGACGGATTCCAGGAAGGAAGGAAGGAAGTATTCCAGGAAGGAAGGTTTCCAGGAAGGAAGGATTCCAGGAAGGAAGGATTGCAGGAAGGAAGGATTCCAGGAAGGATTCAAGGAAGCATTCCAGGAAGGATTCCAGGAAGGAAGGAATGAAGGAAGGAAGGATTCCAGGAAGGAAGGAAGGAAGGATTCCAGGAAGGAAGGAAGGAAGGAAGGATTCCAGGAAGGAAGGATTCCAGGAAGGATTCCAGGAAGGAAGGATTCCAGGAAGGAAGGATTCCAGGAAGGAAGGAATGATTCCAGGAAGGAAGGAAGGAAGGATTCCAGGAAGGAAGGAAGGAAGGAAGGAAGGATTCCAGGAAGGAAGGAAGGATTCCAGGAAGGAAGGATTGCAGGAAGGAAGGAAGGATTCCAGGAAGGAAGGATTCCAGGAAGGAAGGAAGGATTCAAGGAAGGAAGGATTCCAGGAAGGACGGATTCCAGGAAGGAAGGAAGGAAGTATTCCAGGAAGGAAGGTTTCCAGGAAGGAAGGATTCCAGGAAGGAAGGATTGCAGGAAGGAAGGATTCCAGGAAGGATTCAAGGAAGCATTCCAGGAAGGATTCCAGGAAGGAAGGAATGAAGGAAGGAAGGATTCCAGGAAGGAAGGAAGGAAGGATTCCAGGAAGGAAGGAAGGAAGGAAGGATTCCAGGAAGGAAGGATTCCAGGAAGGATTCCAGGAAGGAAGGATTCCAGGAAGGAAGGATTCCAGGAAGGAAGGAATGATTCCAGGAAGGAAGGAAGGAAGGATTCCAGGAAGGAAGGAAGGAAGGAAGGAAGGATTCCAGGAAGGAAGGAAGGAAGGATTCCAGGAAGGAAGGAAGGAAGGATTCCAGGAAGGAAGGATTCCAGGAAGTAAGGATTCCAGGAAGGAAGGATTGCAGGAAGGACGGATTCAAGGAAGGAAGGATTCCAGGAATGATTCCAGGAAGGATTCCAGGAAGTATTCCAGGAAGGATTCCAGGAAGGATTCCAGGAAGGAAGGAAGGAAGGAAGGAAGGAAGGAAGGAAGGAAGGAAGGAAGGAAGGAAGGAAGGAAGGAAGGATGGATTCCAGGAAGGAAGGAAGGAAGGATTCCAGGAAGGAAGGAAGTATTCCAGGAATGAAGGATTCCAGGAAGGAAGGAAGGAAGGATTCCAGGAAGGAAGGATTCCAGGAAGGAATGATTCCAGGAAGGAAGGAATGATTCCAGGAAGGAATGATTCCGGGAAGGAAGGAAGGAATGATTCTAGGAAGGAAGGATTCCAGGAAGGAAGGATTCCAGGAAGGATTCCAGGAAGGATTCCTGGAAGGATTCCAGGAAGGAAGGAAGGAAGGAAGGAAGGAAGGAAGGAAGGATTCCAGGAAGGAAGGAAGGATTCCAGGAAGGAAGGAAGGAAGGATTCCAGGAAGGAAGGATTCCGGGAAGGAAGGAAGGAAGGAAGGAAGGATTCCAGGAAGGAAGGAAGGATTCCAGGAAGGAAGGATTCCAGGAAGGAAGGATTCCAGGAAGGAAGGAAGGATTCCAGGAAGGAAGGAAGGATTCCAGGAAGGATTCCAGGAAGGATTCCAGGAAGGATTCCAGGAAGGATTCCAGGAAGGATTCAAGGAAGGATTCCAGGAAGGATTCCAGGAAGGAAGGAAGGAAGGAAGGAAGGAAGGAAGGAAGGAAGGAAGGAAGGAAGGAAGGAAGGAAGGAAGGAAGGAAGGAAGGAAGGAAGGAAGGAAGGAAGAAAGGAAGGATGGATTCCAGGAAGGATTCCAGGAAGGATTCCAGGAAGGAAGGAAGGAAGGAAGGAAGGAAGGATTCCAGGAAGGAAGGAAGGAAGGAAGGAAGGAAGGAAGGATTCCAGGAAGGAAGGAAGGAAGGAAGGAAGGAAGGACGGATTCCAGGAAGGAAGGAAGGAAGGATTCCAGGAAGGAAGGATTCCAGGATGGAAGGATTCCAGGAAGGAAGGATTGCAGGAAGGAATGATTCCAGGTGGGATTCCAGGAAGCATTCCAGGAAGGATTCCAGGAAGGAAGGAATGAAGGAAGGAATGATTCCAGGAAGGAAGGAAGGAAGGATTCCAGGAAGGAAGGAAGGATTCCAGGAAGGAAAGATTCCAGGAAGGAAGGATTCCAGGAAGGATTCCAGGAAGGAAGGATTCCAGGAAGGAAGGAAGGATTCCAGGAAGTATTCCAGGAAGGAAGTATTACAGGAAGGAAGCAAGAATACAGGAAGGTAGGAAGGAATCCAGGAAGGAAGGATTCCAGAAAGGAAGGATTCCACGAAGGAAGGATTCCAGGAAGGAAGGACTCTAGGAAGGAAAGATGAATTCCAGTAAGGAAGGAAGGGTTCCAGGAAGGAAGGAAGGAAGGATTGCAGGAAGGATTCAAGGAAGGAAGGGAGGATTCCCGGAAGGAAGGAAGGATTCCAGGAAGCAAGGATTCCAGGAAGGAAGGAAGGAGTCCGAGAATGATTCCCCGAAGGAAGGAAGGATTCCAGGAAGGAAGGAAGGAAGGATTCCAGAAAGGAAAGAAGGATTCCAGAAAGGAAAGAAGGATTCCAGGAAGGAAGGATTCCAGGAAGGAAGGATTATAGGAAGAATTCCAGGAAGGAAGGAAGGAAGGAAGGATTCCAGGAAGGAAGGAAGGATTCCAGGAAGGAAGGAAGGATTCCAGGAAGGAAGGAAGGAAGGAAGGAAGGATTCCAGGATTCCAGGATTCCAGGATTCCAGGAAGGAAGGAAGGATTCCAGGAAGGAAGGAAGGATTCCAGGAAGGAAGGAAGCATTCCAGGAAGGAAGGAAGGAAGGATTCCAGGAAGGAAGGATTCCAGGAAGGAAGGATTCCAGGAAGGATTCCAGGAAGGAAGGATTCCAGGAAGGAAGGAAGGATTCCAGGAAGTATTCCAGGAAGGAAGTATTCCAGGAAGGAAGCAAGAATACAGGAAGGTAGGAAGGAATCCAGGAAGGAAGGATTCCAGAAAGGAAGGATTCCAGGAAGGAAGGATTCCAGGAAGGAAGGAAGGACTCTAGGAAGGAAAGATGAATTCCAGTAAGGAAGGAAGGGTTCTAGGAAGGAAGGAAGGAAGGATTGCAGGAAGGATTCAAGGAAGGAAGGAAGGATTACCGGAAGGAAGGAAGGATTCCAGGAAGCAAGGATTCCAGGAAGGAAGGAAGGAGTCCGAGAATGATTCCCCGAAGGAAGGAAGGATTCCAGGAAGGAAGGAAGGAAGGATTCCAGAAAGGAAAGAAGGATTCCAGAAAGGAAAGAAGGATTCCAGGAAGGAAGGATTCCAGGAAGGAAGGATTATAGGAAGAATTCCAGGAAGGAAGGAAGGAAGGAAGGATTCCAGGAAGGAAGGAAGGATTCCAGGAAGGAAGGAAGGAAGGAAGGAAGGAGTCCAAGAAGGATTCCAGGAAGGAAGGAAGGATTCCAGGAAGGGAGGAAGGAAGGATTCCAGGAAGGAAAGATTCCAGGCAGGAAGGAAGGACGGAAGGGAGGACGGAAGGGAGGAAGGAAGGAATGAAGGAAGGAAGGAAGGAAGGAAGGAAGGAAGGAAGGAAGGAAGGAAGGAAGGAAGGAAGGAAGGAAGGAAGGAAGGAAGGAAGGAAGGAAGGATTCCAGGAAGGATTCCAGGAAGGAAGGAAGGAAGGAAGGAAGGAAGGAAGGAAGGAAGGAAGGAAGGAAGGAAGGAAGGAAGGAAGGAAGGAAGGAAGGAAGGAAGGAAGGAAGGAAGGATTCCAGGAAGGAAGGATTCCAGGAAGGAAGGAAGGATTCCAGGAAGGAAGGATTGCAGGAAGGAAGGAAGGATTCCAGGAAGGAAGGATTCCAGGAAGGAAGGAAGGATTCCAGGAAGGAAGGATTCCAGGAAGGACGGATTCCAGGAAGGAAGGAAGGAAGGATTCCAGGAAGGAAGGATTCCAGGATGGAAGGATTCCAGGAAGGAAGGATTGCAGGAAGGAAGGATTCCAGGAAGGATTCCAGGAAGCATTCCAGGAAGGATTCCAGGAAGGAAGGAAGGAAGGAAGGAAGGAAGGAAGGAAGGATTCCAGGAAGGAAGGAAGGAAGGAAGGAAGGAAGGAAGGAAGGAAGGAAGGAAGGAAGGAAGGAAGGAAGGAAGGAAGGAAGGAAGGAAGGAAGGAAGGAAGGAAGGAAGGAAGGAAGGAAGGAAGGAAGGAAGGAAGGAAGGAAGGAAGGAAGGAAGGAAGGAAGGAAGGAAGGAAAGAAGGAAGGAAGGATTCCTGGACGGATTCCATGAAGGAAGGATTTCAGGAAGGATTCCAGGAAGGAAGGATTCCAGGAAGGAAGCAAGAATACAGGAAGGAAGGAAGGAATCCAGCAAGGAAAGATTCCAGGAAGGAAGGATTCCAGAAAGGAAGGATTCCAGAAGGAAGGAAGGAAGAATTCCAGGAAGGAAGGAAGGATTCCAGGAAGGAAGGAAGGAAGGAAGGAGGGAAGGAAGGAAGGAAAGAAGGAAGGAAGGAAGGAAGGAAGGAAGGAAGGAAGGAAGGAAGGAAGGAAGGAAGGAAGGAAGGAAGGAAGGAAGGAAGGAAGGAAGGAAGGAAGGAAGGAAGGAAGGAAGGAAGGAAGGAAGGAAGGAAGGAAGGAAGGAAGGAAGGAAGGAAGGAAGGAAGGAAGGATTCCAGGAAGGAAGGAAGGATTCCAGGAAGGAAGGATTCCAGGAAGAAAGGTAGGATTCCAGGAAGGATTCCAGGAAGGAAGGAAGGATTCCAGGAATGATTCCAGGAAGGATTCCAGGAAGGATTCCAGGAAGGAAGGAAGGAAGGAAGGAAGGAAGGAAGGATTCCAGGATTCCAGGATTCCAGGATTCCAGGATTCCAGGATTCCAGGAAGGAAGGAAGGAAGGAAGGAAGGAAGGAAGGATTCCAGGAAGGAAGGAAGGATTCCAGGAAGGAAGGATTGCAGGAAGGAAGGAAGGATTCCAGGAAGGAAGGATTCCAGGAAGGAAGGAAGTATTCAAGGAAGGAAGGATTCCAGGAAGGACGGATTCCAGGAAGGAAGGAAGGAAGTATTCCAGGAAGGAAGGTTTCCAGGAAGGAAGGATTCCAGGAAGGAAGGATTGCAGGAAGGAAGGATTCCAGGAAGGATTCAAGGAAGCATTCCAGGAAGGATTCCAGGAAGGAAGGAATGAAGGAAGGAAGGATTCCAGGAAGGAAGGAAGGAAGGATTCCAGGAAGGAAGGAAGGAAGGAAGGATTCCAGGAAGGAAGGATTCCAGGAAGGATTCCAGGAAGGAAGGATTCCAGGAAGGAAGGATTCCAGGAAGGAAGGAATGATTCCAGGAAGGAAGGAAGGAAGGATTCCAGGAAGGAAGGAAGGAAGGAAGGAAGGATTCCAGGAAGGAAGGAAGGAAGGATTCCAGGAAGGAAGGATTCCAGGAAGTAAGGATTCCAGGAAGGAAGGATTGCAGGAAGGACGGATTCAAGGAAGGAAGGATTCCAGGAATGATTCCAGGAAGGATTCCAGGAAGGATTCCAGGAAGGATTCCAGGAAGGATTCCAGGAAGGAAGGAAGGAAGGAAGGAAGGAAGGAAGGAAGGATTCCAGGAAGGAAGGAAGGATGGATTCCAGGAAGGAAGGAAGGAAGGATTCCAGGAAGGAAGGAAGTATTCCAGGAATGAAGGATTCCAGGAAGGAAGGAAGGAAGGATTCCAGGAAGGAAGGATTCCAGGAAGGAATGATTCCAGGAAGGAAGGAATGATTCCAGGAAGGAATGATTCCGGGAAGGAAGGAAGGAATGATTCTAGGAAGGAATGATTCTAGGAAGGAAGGATTCCAGGAAGGAAGGATTCCAGGAAGGATTCCTGGAAGGATTCCAGGAAGGAAGGAAGGAAGGAAGGAAGGAAGGAAGGAAGGATTCCAGGAAGGAAGGAAGGATTCCAGGAAGGAAGGAAGGAAGGATTCCAGGAAGGAAGGATTCCGGGAAGGAAGGAAGGAAGGAAGGATTCCAGGAAGGAATGAAGGATTCCAGGAAGGAAGGATTCCAGGAAGGAAGGATTCCAGGAAGGAAGGAAGGATTCCAGGAAGGAAGGAAGGATTCCAGGAAGGATTCCAGGAAGGATTCCAGGAAGGATTCCAGGAAGGATTCCAGGAAGGATTCCAGGAAGGATTCCAGGAAGGAAGGAAGGAAGGAAGGAAGGAAGGAAGGAAGGAAGGAAGGAAGGAAGGAAGGAAGGAAGGAAGGAAGGAAGAAAGTAAGGATGGATTCCAGGAAGGATTCCAGGAAGGATTCCAGGAAGGATTCCAGGAAGGAAGGAAGGAAGGAAGGAAGGAAGGAAGGAAGGAAGGAAGGAAGGAAGGAAGGAAGGAAGGAAGGAAGGAAGGAAGGAAGGAAGGATTCCAGGAAGGAAGGATTCCAGGAAGGAAGGAAGGATTCCAGGAAGGAAGGATTGCAGGAAGGAAGGAAGGATTCCAGGAAGGAAGGATTCCAGGAAGGAAGGAAGGATTCCAGGAAGGAAGGATTCCAGGAAGGATTCCAGGAAGGAAGGATTCCAGGAAGGAAGGAAGGATTCCAGGAAGTATTCCAGGAAGGAAGTATTACAGGAAGGAAGCAAGAATACAGGAAGGTAGGAAGGAATCCAGGAAGGAAGGATTCCAGAAAGGAAGGATTCCACGAAGGAAGGATTCCAGGAAGGAAGGACTCTAGGAAGGAAAGATGAATTCCAGTAAGGAAGGAAGGGTTCCAGGAAGGAAGGAAGGAAGGATTGCAGGAAGGATTCAAGGAAGGAAGGAAGGATTCCCGGAAGGAATGAAGGATTCCAGGAAGCAAGGATTCCAGGAAGGAAGGAAGGAGTCCGAGAATGATTCCCCGAAGGAAGGAAGGATTCCAGGAAGGAAGGAAGGAAGGATTCCAGAAAGGAAAGAAGGATTCCAGAAAGGAAAGAAGGATTCCAGGAAGGAAGGATTCCAGGAAGGAAGGATTATAGGAAGAATTCCAGGAAGGAAGGAAGGAAGGAAGGATTCCAGGAAGGAAGGAAGGATTCCAGGAAGGAAGGATTCCAGGAAGGAAGGAAGGAAGGAATGAAGGAGTCCAAGAAGGATTCCAGGAAGGAAGGAAGGATTCCTGGAAGGGAGGAAGGAAGGATTCCAGGAAGGAAAGGTTCCAGGAAGGAAGGAAGGACGGAAGGGAGGACGGAAGGGAGGAAGGAAGGAAGGAAGGAAGGAAGGAAGGAAGGAAGGAAGGAAGGAAGGAAGGAAGGAAGGAAGGAAGGAAGGAAGGAAGGAAGGAAGGAAGGAAGGAAGGAAGGAAGGAAGGAAGGAAGGAAGGAAGGAAGGAAGGAAGGAAGGAAGGAAGGAAGGAAGGAAGGAAGGATTTCAGGAAGGATTCCAGGAAGGAAGGATTCCAGGAAGGAAGCAAGAATACAGGAAGGAAGGAAGGAATCCAGGAAGGAAAGATTCCAGGAAGGAAGGATTCCAGAAAGGAAGGATTCCAGAAGGAAGGAAGGAAGAATTCCAGGAAGGAAGGAAGGATTCCAGGAAGGAAGGATTCCAGGAAGGAAGGAAGGAAGGAAGGAAGGAAGGAAGGAAGGAAGGAAGGAAGGAAGGAAGGAAGGAAGGAAGGAAGGATTCCAGTAAGGAAGGAAGGAAGGATTCCAGGAAGGAAGGAAGGATTCCAGGAAGGAAGGATTCCAGGAAGGAAGGTAGGATTCCAGGAAGGATTCCAGGAAGGAAGGAAGGATTCCAGGAATGATTCCAGGAAGGATTCCAGGAAGGATTCCAGGAAGGAAGGAAGGAAGGATTCCAGGAAGGATTCCAGGAAGGAAGGAAGGAAGGAAGGAAGGAAGGAAGGAAGGAAGGAAGGAAGGAAGGAAGGAAGGAAGGAAGGAAGGAAGGAAGGAAGGAAGGAAGGAAGGAAGGATTCCAGGATTCCAGGATTCCAGGATTCCAGGATTCCAGGAAGGAAGGAAGGAAGGAAGGAAGGAAGGAAGGATTCCAGGAAGGAAGGAAGGATTCCAGGAAGGAAGGAAGGAAGGATTCCAGGAAGGAAGGATTCCAGGAAGGAAGGATTCCAGGAAGGAAGGATTCCAGGAAGGATTCCAGGAAGGAAGGATTCCAGGAAGGAAGGAAGGATTCCAGGAAGTATTCCAGGAAGGAAGTATTCCAGGAAGGAAGCAAGAATACAGGAAGGTAGGAAGGAATCCAGGAAGGAAGGATTCCAGAAAGGAAGGATTCCAGGAAGGAAGGATTCCAGGAAGGAAGGAAGGACTCTAGGAAGGAAAGATGAATTCCAGTAAGGAAGGAAGGGTTCTAGGAAGGAAGGAAGGAAGGATTGCAGGAAGGATTCAAGGAAGGAAGGAAGGATTACCGGAAGGAAGGAAGGATTCCAGGAAGCAAGGATTCCAGGAAGGAAGGAAGGAGTCCGAGAATGATTCCCCGAAGGAAGGAAGGATTCCAGGAAGGAAGGAAGGAATGATTCCAGAAAGGAAAGAAGGATTCCAGAAAGGAAAGAAGGATTCCAGGAAGGAAGGATTCCAGGAAGGAAGGATTATAGGAAGAATTCCAGGAAGGAAGGAAGGAAGGAAGGATTCCAGGAAGGAAGGAAGGATTCCAGGAAGGAAGGATTCCAGGAAGGAAGGAAGGAAGGAAGGAAGGAGTCCAAGAAGGATTCCAGGAAGGAAGGAAGGATTCCAGGAAGGGAGGAAGGAAGGATTCCAGGAAGGAAAGATTCCAGGAAGGAAGGAAGGACAGAAGGGAAGACGGAAGGGAGGAAGGGAGGAAGGAAGGAAGGAAGGAAGGAAGGAAGGAAGGAAGGAAGGAAGGAAGGAAGGAAGGAAGGAAGGAAGGAAGGAAGGAAGGAAGGAAGGAAGGAAGGAAGAAGGAAAGAAGGAAGGAAGGATTCCTGGACGGATTCCATGAAGGAAGGATTTCAGGAAGGATTCCAGGAAGGAAGGATTCCAGGAAGGATGCAAGAATACAGGAAGGAAGGAAGGAATCCAGGAAGGAAAGATTCCAGGAAGGAAGGATTCCAGAAAGGAATGATTCCAGAAGGAAGGAAGGAAGAATTCCAGGAAGGAATGAAGGATTCCAGGAAGGAAGGAAGGAAGGAAGGAAGGAAGGAAGGAAGGAAGGAAGGATTCCAGGAAGGAAGGATTCCAGGAAGGAAGGAAGGAAGGAATCCAGGAAGGAAGGAAGGATTCCAGGAAGGAAGGATTCCAGGAAGGAAGGTAGGATTCCAGGAAGGATTCCAGGAAGGAAGGAAGGATTCCAGGAATGATTCCAGGAAGGATTCCAGGAAGGATTCCAGGAAGGATTCCAGGAAGGATTCCAGGAAGGAAGGAAGGAAGGAAGGAAGGATTCCAGGAAGGATTCCAGGAAGGATTCCAGGAAGGAAGGAAGGAAGGAAGGAAGGAAGGAAGGAAGGAAGGAAGGATTCCAGGAAGGAAGGATTCCAGGAAGGAAGGAAGGATTCCAGGAAGGAAGGATTGCAGGAAAGAAGGAAGGATTCCAGGAAGGAAGGATTCTAGGAAGGAAGGAAGGATTCCAGGAAGGAAGGATTCCAGGAAGGACGGATTCCAGGAAGGAAGGAAGGAAGGATTCCAGGAAGGAAGGATTCCCGGATGGAAGGATTGCAGGAAGGAAGGATTGCAGGAAGGAAGGATTCCAGGAAGGATTCCAGGAAGCATTCCAGGAAGGATTCCAGGAAGGAAGGAAGGAAGGATTCCAGGAAGGAAGGAAGGATTCCAGGAAGGAAGGATTCCAGGAAGGAAGGAAGGAAGGAAGGATTCCAGGAAGGAAGGATTCCAGGAAGGAAGGAAGGATTCCAGGAAGTATTTCAGGAAGGAAATATTACAGGAAGGAAGCAAGAATACAGGAAGGAAGGAAGGAATCCAGGAAGGAAGGATTCCAGAAAGGAAGGATTCCAGGAAGGAAGGATTCCAGGAAGGAAGGAAGGACTCTAGGAAGGAAAGATGAATTCCAGGAAGGAAGGAAGGGTTCCAGGAAGGAAGGAAGGAAGGATTGCAGGAAGGATTCAAGGAAGGAAGGAAGGATTCCCGGAAGGAAGGAAGGATTCCAGGAAGCAAGGATTCCAGGAAGGAAGGTAGGAGTCCGAGAATGATTCCCCGAAGGAAGGAAGGATTCCAGGAAGGAAGGAAGGAAGCATTCCAGAAAGGAAAGAAGGATTCCAGAAAGGAAAGAAGGATTCCAGGAAGGAAGGATTCCAGGAAGGAAGGATTATAGGAAGAATTCCAGGAAGGAAGGAAGGAAGGAAAGATTCCAGGAAGGAAGGAAGGATTCCAGGAAGGAAGGATTCCAGGAAGGATGGAAGGATTCCAGGAAGGGAGGAAGGAAGGATTCCAGGAAGGAAAGATTCCAGGAAGGAAGGAAGGACGGAAGGGAGGACGGAAGGGAGGAAGGGAGGAAGGGAGGAAGGAAGGAAGGAAGGAAGGAAGGAAGGAAGGATTCCAGGATTCCAGGATTCCAGGATTCCAGGATTCCAGGATTCCAGGAAGGAAGGAAGGAAGGAAGGAAGGAAGGAAGGATTCCAGGAAGGAAGGAAGGATTCCAGGAAGGAAGGATTGCAGGAAGGAAGGAAGGATTCCAGGAAGGAAGGATTCCAGGAAGGAAGGAAGTATTCAAGGAAGGAAGGATTCCAGGAAGGACGGATTCCAGGAAGGAAGGAAGGAAGTATTCCAGGAAGGAAGGTTTCCAGGAAGGAAGGATTCCAGGAAGGAAGGATTGCAGGAAGGAAGGATTCCAGGAAGGATTCAAGGAAGCATTCCAGGAAGGATTCCAGGAAGGAAGGAATGAAGGAAGGAAGGATTCCAGGAAGGAAGGAAGGAAGGATTCCAGGAAGGAAGGAAGGAAGGAAGGATTCCAGGAAGGAAGGATTCCAGGAAGGATTCCAGGAAGGAAGGATTCCAGGAAGGAAGGATTCCAGGAAGGAAGGAATGATTCCAGGAAGGAAGGAAGGAAGGATTCCAGGAAGGAAGGAAGGAAGGAAGGAAGGATTCCAGGAAGGAAGGAAGGAAGGATTCCAGGAAGGAAGGATTCCAGGAAGTAAGGATTCCAGGAAGGAAGGATTGCAGGAAGGACGGATTCAAGGAAGGAAGGATTACAGGAATGATTCCAGGAAGGATTCCAGGAAGGATTCCAGGAAGGATTCCAGGAAGGATTCCAGGAAGGAAGGAAGGAAGGAAGGAAGGAAGGAAGGAAGGATTCCAGGAAGGAAGGAAGGATGGATTCCAGGAAGGAAGGAAGGAAGGATTCCAGGAAGGAAGGAAGTATTCCAGGAATGAAGGATTCCAGGAAGGAAGGAAGGAAGGATTCCAGGAAGGAAGGATTCCAGGAAGGAATGATTCCAGGAAGGAAGGAATGATTCCAGGAAGGAATGATTCCGGGAAGGAAGGAAGGAATGATTCTAGGAAGGAATGATTCTAGGAAGGAAGGATTCCAGGAAGGAAGGATTCCAGGAAGGATTCCTGGAAGGATTCCAGGAAGGAAGGAAGGAAGGAAGGAAGGAAGGAAGGAAGGATTCCAGGAAGGAAGGAAGGATTCCAGGAAGGAAGGAAGGAAGGATTCCAGGAAGGAAGGATTCCGGGAAGGAAGGAAGGAAGGAAGGATTCCAGGAAGGAAGGAAGGATTCCAGGAAGGAAGGATTCCAGGAAGGAAGGATTCCAGGAAGGAAGGAAGGATTCCAGGAAGGAAGGAAGGATTCCAGGAAGGATTCCAGGAAGGATTCCAGGAAGGATTCCAGGAAGGATTCAAGGAAGGATTCCAGGAAGGATTCCAGGAAGGAAGGAAGGAAGGAAGGAAGGAAGGAAGGAAGGAAGGAAGGAAGGAAGGAAGGAAGGAAGGAAGGAAGGAAGGAAGGAAGGAAGGAAGGAAGGAAGGAAGGAAGGAAGGAAGGAAGGAAGGAAGAAAGGAAGGATGGATTCCAGGAAGGATTCCAGGAAGGATTCCAGGAAGGATTCCAGGAAGGATTCCAGGAAGGAAGGAAGGAAGGAAGGAAGGAAGGAAGGAAGGAAGGAAGGAAGGAAGGAAGGATTCCAGGAAGGAAGGATTCCAGGAAGGAAGGAAGGATTCCAGGAAGGAAGGATTGCAGGAAGGAAGGAAGGATTCCAGGAAGGAAGGATTCCAGGAAGGAAGGAAGGATTCCAGGAAGGAAGGATTCCAGGAAGGATTCCAGGAAGGAAGGATTCCAGGAAGGAAGGAAGGATTCCAGGAAGTATTCCAGGAAGGAAGTATTACAGGAAGGAAGCAAGAATACAGGAAGGTAGGAAGGAATCCAGGAAGGAAGGATTCCAGAAAGGAAGGATTCCACGAAGGAAGGATTCCAGGAAGGAAGGACTCTAGGAAGGAAAGATGAATTCCAGTAAGGAAGGAAGGGTTCCAGGAAGGAAGGAAGGAAGGATTGCAGGAAGGATTCAAGGAAGGAAGGAAGGATTCCCGGAAGGAATGAAGGATTCCAGGAAGCAAGGATTCCAGGAAGGAAGGAAGGAGTCCGAGAATGATTCCCCGAAGGAAGGAAGGATTCCAGGAAGGAAGGAAGGAAGGATTCCAGAAAGGAAAGAAGGATTCCAGAAAGGAAAGAAGGATTCCAGGAAGGAAGGATTCCAGGAAGGAAGGATTATAGGAAGAATTCCAGGAAGGAAGGAAGGAAGGAAGGATTCCAGGAAGGAAGGAAGGATTCCAGGAAGGAAGGATTCCAGGAAGGAAGGAAGGAAGGAATGAAGGAGTCCAAGAAGGATTCCAGGAAGGAAGGAAGGATTCCTGGAAGGGAGGAAGGAAGGATTCCAGGAAGGAAAGGTTCCAGGAAGGAAGGAAGGACGGAAGGGAGGACGGAAGGGAGGAAGGAAGGAAGGAAGGAAGGAAGGAAGGAAGGAAGGAAGGAAGGAAGGAAGGAAGGAAGGAAGGAAGGAAGGAAGGAAGGAAGGAAGGAAGGAAGGAAGGAAGGAAGGAAGGAAGGAAGGAAGGAAGGAAGGAAGGATTCCATGAAGGAAGGATTTCAGGAAGGATTCCAGGAAGGAAGGATTCCAGGAAGGAAGCAAGAATACAGGAAGGAAGGAAGGAATCCAGGAAGGAAAGATTCCAGGAAGGAAGGATTCCAGAAAGGAAGGATTCCAGAAGGAAGGAAGGAAGAATTCCAGGAAGGAAGGAAGGATTCCAGGAAGGAAGGATTCCAGGAAGGAAGGAAGGAAGGAAGGAAGGAAGGAAGGATTCCAGGAAGGAAGGAAGGAAGGAAGGAAGGAAGGATTCCAGTAAGGAAGGAAGGAAGGATTCCAGGAAGGAAGGAAGGATTCCAGGAAGGAAGGATTCCACGAAGGAAGGTAGGATTCCAGGAAGGATTCCAGGAAGGAAGGAAGGATTCCAGGAATGATTCCAGGAAGGATTCCAGGAAGGATTCCAGGAAGGAAGGAAGGAAGGATTCCAGGAAGGATTCCAGGAAGGATTCCAGGAAGGAAGGAAGGAAGGAAGGAAGGAAGGAAGGAAGGAAGGAAGGAAGGAAGGAAGGAAGGAAGGAAGGAAGGAAGGAAGGAAGGAAGGAAGGAAGGAAGGAAGGAAGGAAGGAAGGAAGGAAGGAAGGAAGGAAGGAAGGAAGGAAGGAAGGAAGGAAGGATTCCAGGATTCCAGGATTCCAGGATTCCAGGAAGGAAGGAAGGAAGGAAGGAAGGAAGGAAGGATTCCAGGAAGGAAGGAAGGATTCCAGGAAGGAAGGAAGGAAGGATTCCAGGAAGGAAGGATTCCAGGAAGGAAGGATTCCAGGAAGGAAGGATTCCAGGAAGGATTCCAGGAAGGAAGGATTCCAGGAAGGAAGGAAGGATTCCAGGAAGTATTCCAGGAAGGAAGTATTCCAGGAAGGAAGCAAGAATACAGGAAGGTAGGAAGGAATCCAGGAAGGAAGGATTCCAGAAAGGAAGGATTCCAGGAAGGAAGGATTCCAGGAAGGAAGGAAGGACTCTAGGAAGGAAAGATGAATTCCAGTAAGGAAGGAAGGGTTCTAGGAAGGAAGGAAGGAAGGATTGCAGGAAGGATTCAAGGAAGGAAGGAAGGATTACCGGAAGGAAGGAAGGATTCCAGGAAGCAAGGATTCCAGGAAGGAAGGAAGGAGTCCGAGAATGATTCCCCGAAGGAAGGAAGGATTCCAGGAAGGAAGGAAGGAATGATTCCAGAAAGGAAAGAAGGATTCCAGAAAGGAAAGAAGGATTCCAGGAAGGAAGGATTCCAGGAAGGAAGGATTATAGGAAGAATTCCAGGAAGGAAGGAAGGAAGGAAGGATTCCAGGAAGGAAGGAAGGATTCCAGGAAGGAAGGATTCCAGGAAGGAAGGAAGGAAGGAAGGAAGGAGTCCAAGAAGGATTCCAGGAAGGAAGGAAGGATTCCAGGAAGGGAGGAAGGAAGGATTCCAGGAAGGAAAGATTCCAGGAAGGAAGGAAGGACAGAAGGGAGGACGGAAGGGAGGAAGGGAGGAAGGGAGGAAGGAAGGAAGGAAGGAAGGAAGGAAGGAAGGAAGGAAGGAAGGAAGGAAGGAAGGAAGGAAGGAAGGAAGGAAGGAAGGAAGGAAGGAAGGAAGGAAGGAAGGAAGGAAGGAAGGAAGGAAGGAAGGAAGGAAGGAAGGAAGGAAGAAGGAAAGAAGGAAGGAAGGATTCCTGGACGGATTCCATGAAGGAAGGATTTCAGGAAGGATTCCAGGAAGGAAGGATTCCAGAAAGGAATGATTCCAGAAGGAAGGAAGGAAGAATTCCAGGAAGGAATGAAGGATTCCAGGAAGGAAGGAAGGAAGGAAGGAAGGAAGGAAGGAAGGAAGGAAGGATTCCAGGAAGGAAGGATTCCAGGAAGGAAGGAAGGAAGGAATCCAGGAAGGAAGGAAGGATTCCAGGAAGGAAGGATTCCAGGAAGGAAGGTAGGATTCCAGGAAGGATTCCAGGAAGGAAGGAAGGATTCCAGGAATGATTCCAGGAAGGATTCCAGGAAGGATTCCAGGAAGGATTCCAGGAAGGATTCCAGGAAGGAAGGAAGGAAGGAAGGAAGGAAGGAAGGAAGGATTCCAGGAAGGATTCCAGGAAGGAAGGAAGGAAGGAAGGAAGGAAGGAAGGAAGGAAGGAAGGATTCCAGGAAGGAAGGATTCCAGGAAGGAAGGAAGGATTCCAGGAAGGAAGGATTGCAGGAAAGAAGGAAGGATTCCAGGAAGGAAGGATTCTAGGAAGGAAGGAAGGATTCCAGGAAGGAAGGATTCCAGGAAGGACGGATTCCAGGAAGGAAGGAAGGAAGGATTCCAGGAAGGAAGGATTCCCGGATGGAAGGATTGCAGGAAGGAAGGATTGCAGGAAGGAAGGATTCCAGGAAGGATTCCAGGAAGCATTCCAGGAAGGATTCCAGGAAGGAAGGAAGGAAGGATTCCAGGAAGGAAGGAAGGATTCCAGGAAGGAAGGATTCCAGGAAGGAAGGAAGGAAGGAAGGATTCCAGGAAGGAAGGATTCCAGGAAGGAAGGAAGGATTCCAGGAAGTATTTCAGGAAGGAAATATTACAGGAAGGAAGCAAGAATACAGGAAGGAAGGAAGGAATCCAGGAAGGAAGGATTCCAGAAAGGAAGGATTCCAGGAAGGAAGGATTCCAGGAAGGAAGGAAGGACTCTAGGAAGGAAAGATGAATTCCAGGAAGGAAGGAAGGGTTCCAGGAAGGAAGGAAGGAAGGATTGCAGGAAGGATTCAAGGAAGGAAGGAAGGATTCCCGGAAGGAAGGAAGGATTCCAGGAAGCAAGGATTCCAGGAAGGAAGGTAGGAGTCCGAGAATGATTCCCCGAAGGAAGGAAGGATTCCAGGAAGGAAGGAAGGAAGCATTCCAGAAAGGAAAGAAGGATTCCAGAAAGGAAAGAAGGATTCCAGGAAGGAAGGATTCCAGGAAGGAAGGATTATAGGAAGAATTCCAGGAAGGAAGGAAGGAAGGAAAGATTCCAGGAAGGAAGGAAGGATTCCAGGAAGGAAGGATTCCAGGAAGGATGGAAGGATTCCAGGAAGGGAGGAAGGAAGGATTCCAGGAAGGAAAGATTCCAGGAAGGAAGGAAGGACGGAAGGGAGGACGGAAGGGAGGAAGGGAGGAAGGGAGGAAGGAAGGAAGGAAGGAAGGAAGGAAGGAAGGAAGGAAGGAAGGAAGGAAGGAAGGAAGGAAGGAAGGAAGGAAGGAAGGAAGGAAGGAAAGAAGGAAGGAAGGATTCCTGGACGGATTCTATGAAGGAAGGATTTCAGGAAGGATTCCAGGAAGGAATCAAGAATACAGGAAGGAAGGAAGGAATCCAGGAAGGAAAGATTCCAGGAAGGAAGGATTCCAGAAAGGAAGGATTCCAGAAGGAAGGAAGGAAGAATTCCAGGAAGGAAGGAAGGATTCCAGGAAGGAAGGATTCCATGAATGAAGGAAGGAAGGATTGCAGGAAGGATTCAAGGAAGGAAGGAAGGGTTCTCGGAAGGAAGGAAGGATTCCAGGAAGGGAGGAAGGAAGGATTCCAGGAAGGGAGGAAGGAAGGATTCCAGGAAGGAAGGATTCCAGGAAGGAAGGAAGGACTGAAGGAAGGAAGGAAGGAAGGAAGGAAGGAAGGAAGGAAGGAAGGAAGGAAGGAAGGAAGGATTCCAGGAAGGAAGGAAGGAAGGAAGGATTGCAGGAAGGAAGGAAGGAAGGAAGGAAGGAAGGATTCCAGGAAGGAAGGAAGGAAGGAAGGAAGGAAGGAAGGAAGGAAGGAAGGAAGGAAGGAAGGAAGGAAGGAAGGAAGGAAGGAAGGATTCCTGGACGGATTCCAGGAAGGAAGGAAGGAAGGAAGGAAGGAAGGTAGGAAGGAAGGAAGGATTCCTGGACGGATTCCAGGAAGGAAGGATTTCAGGAAGGATTCCAGGAAGGAAGTATTACAGGAAGGAAGCAAGAAAACAGGAAGGAAGGAAGGAATCCAGGAAGGAAGGATTCCAGAAAGGAAGGATTCCAGGAAGGAAGGATTCCAGGAAGGAAGGAAGGACTCTAGGAAGGAAAGATGTATTCCAGTAAGGAAGGAAGGGTTCCAGGAAGGAACGAAGGAAGGATTGCAGGAAGGATTCAAGGAAGGAAGGAAGGATTCCCGGAAGGAAGGAAGGATTCCAGGAAGGAAGGATTCCAGGAAGGAAGGAAGGAGTCCAAGAATGATTCCCCGAAGGAAGGAAGGATTCCAGGAAGGAAGGAAGGAAGGATTCCAGAAAGGAAAGAAGGATTCCAGGAAAGAAGGATTCCAGGAAGGAAGGATTTCAGGAAGGAAGGATTCTAGGAAGAATTCCAGGAAGGAAGGAAGGAAGGAAGGATTCCAGGAAGGAAGGAAGGAAGGAAGGAAGGAAGAAAGGAAGGAAGGAAGGAGTCCAAGAAGGATTCCAGGAAGGAAGGAAGGATTCCAGGAAGGGAGGATGGGAGGATTCCAGGAAGGAAGGATTCCAGGAAGGAAGGATTCCAGGAAGGACGGATTCCAGGAAGGAAGGAAGGAAGGATTCCAGGAAGGAAGGATTCCAGGAAGGAAGGATTGCAGGAAGGAAGGATTCCAGGAAGGATTCCAGGAAGCATTCCAGGAAGGATTCCAGGAAGGCAGGAATGAAGGAAGGAAGGATTCCAGGAAGGAAGGAAGGAAGGATTCCAGGAAGGAAGGAAGGAAGGAAGGATTCCAGTAAGGAAGGATTCCAGGAAGGAAGGAAGGATTCCAGGAAGGAAGCATTCCAGGAAGGAAGGAAGGATTCCAGGAAGGAAGGAAGGATTCCAGGAAGGAAGGATTCCAGGAAGGAAGGAAGGAAGGATTCCAGGAAGGAAGGATTCCAGGAAGGAAGGATTCCATGAAGGAAGGAAGGAAGGATTCCAGGAAGGAAGGATTCCAGGAAAGATTCCAGGAAGGAAGGAAGGAAGGAAGGAAGGAAGGAAGGAAGGAAGGAAGGAAGTTAGGATTCCAGGAAGGAAGGAAGGAAGGAAGGAAGGAAGGAAGGAAGGAAGGAAGGAAGTATTCCAGGAAGGAAGTATTCCAGGAAGGAATGATTCCAGGAAGGAAGGAATGATTCCAGGAAGGAAGGAATGATTCCAGGAAGGAATGATTCCGGGAAGGAAGGAAGGAATGATTCCAGGAAGGAAGGATTCCAGGAAGGAAGGATTCCAGGAAGGATTTCAGGAAGGATTCCAGGAAGGATTCCAGGAAGGAAGGAAGGATTCCAGGAAGGAAGGAAGGATTCCAGGAAGGAAGGAATGAAGGATTCCAGGAAGGAAGGATTCCGGGAAGGAAGGAAGGAAGGAAGGATTCCAGGAAGGAAGGATTCCAGGAAGGAAGGATTCCAGGAATGAAGGATTCCAGGAAGGATTCCAGGAAGCATTCCAGGAAGGATTCCCGGAAGGAAGGAATGAAGGAAGGAAGGAAGGAAGGAAGGAAGGAAGGAAGGAAGGAAGGAAGGAAGGAAGGAAGGAAGGAAGGAAGGAAGGAAGGAAGGAAGGAAGGAAAGAAGGAAGGAAGGATTCCTGGACGGATTCTATGAAGGAAGGATTTCAGGAAGGATTCCAGGAAGGAATCAAGAATACAGGAAGGAAGGAAGGAATCCAGGAAGGAAAGATTCCAGGAAGGAAGGATTCCAGAAAGGAAGGATTCCAGAAGGAAGGAAGGAAGAATTCCAGGAAGGAAGGAAGGATTCCAGGAAGGAAGGATTCCATGAATGAAGGAAGGAAGGATTGCAGGAAGGATTCAAGGAAGGAAGGAAGGGTTCTCGGAAGGAAGGAAGGATTCCAGGAAGGGAGGAAGGAAGGATTCCAGGAAGGGAGGAAGGAAGGATTCCAGGAAGGAAGGATTCCAGGAAGGAAGGAAGGACTGAAGGAAGGAAGGAAGGAAGGAAGGAAGGAAGGAAGGAAGGAAGGAAGGAAGGAAGGAAGGATTCCAGGAAGGAAGGAAGGAAGGAAGGATTGCAGGAAGGAAGGAAGGAAGGAAGGAAGGAAGGATTCCAGGAAGGAAGGAAGGAAGGAAGGAAGGAAGGAAGGAAGGAAGGAAGGAAGGAAGGAAGGAAGGAAGGAAGGAAGGAAGGAAGGATTCCTGGACGGATTCCAGGAAGGAAGGAAGGAAGGAAGGAAGGAAGGTAGGAAGGAAGGAAGGATTCCTGGACGGATTCCAGGAAGGAAGGATTTCAGGAAGGATTCCAGGAAGGAAGTATTACAGGAAGGAAGCAAGAAAACAGGAAGGAAGGAAGGAATCCAGGAAGGAAGGATTCCAGAAAGGAAGGATTCCAGGAAGGAAGGATTCCAGGAAGGAAGGAAGGACTCTAGGAAGGAAAGATGTATTCCAGTAAGGAAGGAAGGGTTCCAGGAAGGAACGAAGGAAGGATTGCAGGAAGGATTCAAGGAAGGAAGGAAGGATTCCCGGAAGGAAGGAAGGATTCCAGGAAGGAAGGATTCCAGGAAGGAAGGAAGGAGTCCAAGAATGATTCCCCGAAGGAAGGAAGGATTCCAGGAAGGAAGGAAGGAAGGATTCCAGAAAGGAAAGAAGGATTCCAGGAAAGAAGGATTCCAGGAAGGAAGGATTTCAGGAAGGAAGGATTCTAGGAAGAATTCCAGGAAGGAAGGAAGGAAGGAAGGATTCCAGGAAGGAAGGAAGGAAGGAAGGAAGGAAGAAAGGAAGGAAGGAAGGAGTCCAAGAAGGATTCCAGGAAGGAAGGAAGGATTCCAGGAAGGGAGGATGGGAGGATTCCAGGAAGGAAGGATTCCAGGAAGGAAGGATTCCAGGAAGGACGGATTCCAGGAAGGAAGGAAGGAAGGATTCCAGGAAGGAAGGATTCCAGGAAGGAAGGATTGCAGGAAGGAAGGATTCCAGGAAGGATTCCAGGAAGCATTCCAGGAAGGATTCCAGGAAGGCAGGAATGAAGGAAGGAAGGATTCCAGGAAGGAAGGAAGGAAGGATTCCAGGAAGGAAGGAAGGAAGGAAGGATTCCAGTAAGGAAGGATTCCAGGAAGGAAGGAAGGATTCCAGGAAGGAAGCATTCCAGGAAGGAAGGAAGGATTCCAGGAAGGAAGGAAGGATTCCAGGAAGGAAGGATTCCAGGAAGGAAGGAAGGAAGGATTCCAGGAAGGAAGGATTCCAGGAAGGAAGGATTCCATGAAGGAAGGAAGGAAGGATTCCAGGAAGGAAGGATTCCAGGAAAGATTCCAGGAAGGAAGGAAGGAAGGAAGGAAGGAAGGAAGGAAGGAAGGAAGGAAGTTAGGATTCCAGGAAGGAAGGAAGGAAGGAAGGAAGGAAGGAAGGAAGGAAGGAAGGAAGTATTCCAGGAAGGAAGTATTCCAGGAAGGAATGATTCCAGGAAGGAAGGAATGATTCCAGGAAGGAAGGAATGATTCCAGGAAGGAATGATTCCGGGAAGGAAGGAAGGAATGATTCCAGGAAGGAAGGATTCCAGGAAGGAAGGATTCCAGGAAGGATTTCAGGAAGGATTCCAGGAAGGATTCCAGGAAGGAAGGAAGGATTCCAGGAAGGAAGGAAGGATTCCAGGAAGGAAGGAATGAAGGATTCCAGGAAGGAAGGATTCCGGGAAGGAAGGAAGGAAGGAAGGATTCCAGGAAGGAAGGATTCCAGGAAGGAAGGATTCCAGGAATGAAGGATTCCAGGAAGGATTCCAGGAAGCATTCCAGGAAGGATTCCCGGAAGGAAGGAATGAAGGAAGGAAGGATTCCAGGAAGGAAGGAAGGAAGGATTCCAGGAAGGAAGGAAGGAAGGAAGGATTCTAGGAAGGAAGGATTCCAGGAAGGAAGGAAGGAAGAAAGGATTCCAGGAAGGAAGGATTCCAGGAAGGAAGGAAGGATTCCAGGAAGGAAGCATTCCAGGAAGGAAGGAAGGAAGGATTCCAGGAAGGAAGGCAGGATTCCAGGAAGGAAGGAAGGATTCCCGGAAGGATTCCAGGAAGGATTCCAGGAAGGAAGGATTATAGGAAGAATTCCAGGAAGGAAGGATTCCAGGAAGGAAGGAAGGATTCCAGGAAGGAAGGAAGGAAGGAAGGAAGGAAGGAAGGCAGGAATGATTCCTGGACGGATTCCAGGAAGGAAGGAAGGAAGGAAGGAAGGAAGGAAGGAAGGAAGGAAGGAAGGAAGGAAGGAAGGAAGGAAGGAAGGAAGGAAGGAAGGAAGGAAGGAAGGAAGGAAGGAAGGAAGGAAGGAAGGAAGGAAGGAAGGAAGGAAGGAAGGAAGGAAGGAAGGAAGGAAGGAAGGAAGGAAGGAAGGAAGGAAGGAAGGATTCCAGGACGGAAGGATTCAGGGAAGGAAGGAAGGAAGGAAGGATTCCAGGAAGGAAGGAAGGATTCCAGGAAGGAAGGATTCCAGGAAGGAAGGATTCCAGGAAGGGAGGAAGGATTCCAGGAAGGATTCCAGGAAGGAAGGAAGGATTCCAGGAATGATTCCAGGGAGGATTCCAGGAAGGATTCCAGGAAGGAAGGAATGATTCCAGGAAGGAAGGATTCCAGGAAGGAAGGAAGGAAGGAAGGAAGGAAGGAATGAAGGAAGGAAGGAAGGAAGGAAGGAAGGAAGGAAGGAAGGAAGGAAGGAAGGATTCCAGGAAGGATTCCAGGAAGGATTCCAGGAAGGATTCCAGGAAGGAAGGAAGGAAGGAAGGAAGGAAGGAAGGAAGGAAGGAAGGAAGGAAGGAAGGATTCCAGGAAGGATTCCAGGAAGGAAGGAAGGATTCCAGGAAGGAAGGATTGCAGGAAGGAAGGAAGGATTCCAGGAAGGAAGGATTCCAGGAAGGAAGGAAGGAAGGAAGGAAGGAAGGAAGGAAGGAAGGAAGGAAGGAAGGAAGGAAGGATTCCTGGACGGATTCCAGGAAGGAAGGATTTCAGGAAGGATTACAGGAAGGAAGTATTACAGGAAGGAAGCAAGAAAACAGGAAGGAAGGAAGGAATCCAGGAGGGAAGGATTCCAGAAAGGAAGGATTCCACGAAGGAAGGATTCCAGGAAGGAAGGAAGGACTCTAGGAAGGAAAGATGAATTCCAGTAAGGAAGGAAGGGTTCCAGGAAGGAAGGAAGGAAGGATTGCAGGAAGGATTCAAGGAAGGAAGGATGGATTCCCGGAAAGAAGGAAGGATTCCAGGAAGCAAGGATTCCAGGAAGGAAGGAAGGAGTCCAAGAATGATTCCCCGAAGGAAGGAAGGATTCCAGGAAGGAAGGAAGGAAGGATTCCAGAAAGGAAAGAAGGATTCCAGGAAAGAAGGATTCCAGGAAGGAAGGATTTCAGGAAGGAAGGATTCTAGGAAGAATTCCAGGAAGGAAGGAAGGAAGGAAGGATTCCAGGAAGGAAGGAAGGAAGGAAGGAAGGAAGAAAGGAAGGAAGGAAGGAGTCCAAGAATGATTCCCCGAAGGAAGGAAGGATTCCAGGAAGGGAGGATGGGAGGATTCCAGGAAGGAAGGATTCCACGAAGGAAGGATTCCAGGAAGGACGGATTCCAGGAAGGAAGGAAGGAAGGATTCCAGGAAGGAAGGATTCCAGAAAGGAAGGATTCCAGGAAGGATGGATTGCAGGAAGGAAGGATTCCAGGAAGGATTCCAGGAAGCATTCCAGGAAGGATTCCAGGAAGGAAGGAATGAAGGAAGGAAGGATTCCAGGAAGGAAGGAAGGAAGGATTCCAGGAAGGAAGGAAGGAAGGAAGGATTCCAGGAAGGAAGGATTCCAGGAAGGATGGAAGGATTCCAGGAAGGAAGCATTCCAGGAAGGAAGGAAGGATTCCAGGAAGGAAGGAAGGATTCCAGGAAGGATTCCAGGAAGGAAGGAAGGAAGGATTCCAGGAAGGAAGGATTCCAGGAAGGAAGGATTCCAGGAAGGAAGGATTCCAGGAAGGATTCCAGGAAGCATTCCAGGAAGGATTCCAGGAAGGAAGGAATGAAGGAAGGAAGGATTCCAGGAAGGAAGGAAGGAAGGATTCCAGGAAGGAAGGAAGGAAGGAAGGATTCCAGGAAGGAAGGATTCCAGGAAGGAAGGAAGGAAGGAAGGATTCCAGGAAGGAAGGATGCCAGGAAGGAAGGAAGGATTCCAGGAAGGAAGCATTCCAGGAAGGAAGGAAGGAAGGATTCCAGGAAGGAAGGCAGGATTCCAGGAAGGAAGGAAGGATTCCAGGAAGGATTCCAGGAAGGATTCCAGGAAGGATTCCAGGAAGGAAGGAAGGAAGGAAGGATTCCAGGAAGGAAGGAAGGAAGGAAGGAAGGAAGGAAGGAAGGAAGGAAGGAAGGAAGGAAGGAAGGAAGGAAGGAGGAAGGAAGGATTCCGGGAAGGAAGGAAGGAAGGAAGGATTCCAGGAAGGAAGTAAGGATTCCAGGAAGGAAGGATTCCAGGAAGGAAGGATTCCAGGAAGGGAGGAAGTATTCCAGGAAGGATTCCAGGAAGGAAGGAAGGATTCCAGGAATGATTCCAGGAAGGATTCCAGGAAGGATTCCAGGAAGGAAGGAAGGATTCCAGGAAGGAAGGAAGGATTCCAGGAAGGAAGGATTCCAGGAAGGAAGGAAGGATTCCAGGAAGGAAGGATTCCAGGAAGGACGGATTCCAGGAAGGAAGGAAGGAAGGATTGCAGGAAGGAAGGATTCCAGGAAGGATTCAAGGAAGCATTCCAGGAAGGATTCCTGGAAGGAAGGAAGGAAGGAAGGAAGGAAGGAAGGAAGGAAGGAAGGAAGGAAGGAAGGAAGGAAGGAAGGAAGGAAGGAAGGAAGGAAGGAAGGAAGGATTCCAGGAAGGAAGGATTCCAGGAAGGATGGAAGGATTCCAGGAAGGAAGCATTCCAGGAAGGAAGGAAGGATTCCAGGAAGGAAGGAAGGATTCCAGGAAGGATTCCAGGAAGGAAGGAAGGAAGGATTCCAGGAAGGAAGGATTCCAGGAAGGAAGGATTCAGGAAGGAAGGATTCCAGAAGGATTCCAGGAAGCATTCCAGGAAGGATTCCAGGAAGGAAGGAATGAAGGAAGGAAGGATTCCAGGAAGGAAGAAGGAAGGATTCCAGGAAGGAAGGAGGAAGGAAGGATTCAGGAAGGAAGGATTCCAGGAAGGAAGGAAGGAAGGAAGGATTCCAGGAAGGAAGGATGCCAGGAAGGAAGGAAGGATTCCAGGAAGGAAGCATTCCAGGAAGGAAGGAAGGAAGGATTCCAGGAAGGAAGGCAGGATTCCAGGAAGGAAGGAAGGATTCCAGGAAGGATTCCAGGAAGGATTCCAGGAAGGATTCCAGGAGGAAGGAAGGAAGGAAGGATTCCAGGAAGGAAGGAAGGAAGGAAGGAAGGAAGGAAGGAAGGAAGGAAGGAAGGAAGGAAGGAAGGAAGGAAGGGAGGAAGGAAGGATTCCGGGAAGGAAGGAAGGAAGGAAGGATTCCAGGAAGGAAGTAAGGATTCCAGGAAGGAAGGATTCCAGGAAGGAAGGATTCCAGGAAGGGAGGAAGTATTCCAGGAAGGATTCCAGGAAGGAAGGAAGGATTCCAGAATGATTCAGGAAGGATTCCAGGAAGGATTCCAGGAGGAAGGAAGGATTCCAGGAAGAAGGAAGGATTCCAGGAAGGAAGGATTCCAGGAAGGAAGGAAGGATTCCAGGAAGGAAGGATTCCAGGAAGGACGGATTCCAGGAAGGAAGGAAGGAGAGGATTGCAGGAAGGAAGGATTCCAGAAGGATTCAAGGAAGCATTCCAGGAAGGATTCCTGGAAGAAGGAAGGAAGGAAGGAAGGAAGGAAGGAAGGAAGGAAGGAAGGAAGGAAGGAAGGAAGGAAGGAAGGAAGGAAGGAAGGAAGAAGGAAGGAGGAAGAAGGAAGGAAGGAAGGAAGGAGGAAGGAAGGAAGGAAGGAAGGAAGGAAGGAAGGAAGGATTCCAGGAAGGAAGGAAGGGATTCCAGGAAGGAAGGATTCCAGGAAGGAAGGATTCCAGGAGGGAGGAAGGATTCCAGGAAGGATTCCAGGAAGGAAGGAAGGATTCCAGGAATGATTCCAGGGAGGATTCCAGGAAGGATTCCAGGAAGGAAGGAATGATTCCAGAAGAAGGATTCCAGGAAGGAAGAAGGAAGGAAGGAAGGAAGGAATGAAGGAAGGAAGGAAGGAAGGAAGGAAGGAAGGAAGGAAGGAAGGAAGGAAGGAAGGAAGGATTCCAGGAAGGATTCCAGGAAGGATTCCAGGAAGGAAGGAAGGAAGGAAGGAAGGAAGGAAGGAAGGAAGGAAGGAAGGAAGGATTCCAGGAAGGATTCCAGGAAGGAAGGAAGGATTCCAGGAAGGAAGGATTGCAGGAAGAAGGAAGGATTCCAGGAAGGAAGGATTCCAGGAAGGAGGAAGGAAGGAAGGAAGGAAGGAAGGAAGGAAGGAAGGAAGGAAGGAAGGAAGGAAGGATTCCTGGACGGATTCCAGGAAGGAAGGATTTCAGGAAGGATTACAGGAAGGAAGTATTACAGGAAGGAAGCAAGAAAACAGGAAGGAAGGAAGGAATCCAGGAAGGAAGGATTCCAGAAAGGAAGGATTCACGAAGGAAGGATTCCAGGAAGGAAGGAAGGACTCTAGGAAGGAAAGATGAATTCCAGTAAGGAAGGAAGGGTTCCAGGAAGAAGGAAGGAAGGATTGCAGGAAGGATTCAAGGAAGGAAGGATGGATTCCCGAAAGAAGAAGGATTCCAGGAAGCAAGGATTCCAGGAAGGAAGGAAGGAGTCCAAGAATGATTCCCCGAAGGAAGGAAGGATTCCAGGAAGGAAGGAAGGAAGGATTCAGAAAGGAAAGAAGGATTCCAGGAAAGAAGGATTCTAGGAAGAATTCAGGAAGGAAGGAAGGAAGGAAGGATTCCAGGAAGGAAGGAAGGAAGGAAGGAAGGAAGAAAGGAAGGAAGGAAGGAGTCCAAGAAGGATTCCAGGAAGGAAGGAAGGATTCCAGGAAGGGAGGATGGGAGGATTCCAGAAGGAAGGATTCCAGGAAGGAAGGATTCCAGGAAGGACGGATTCCAGGAAGGAAGGAAGGAAGGATTCCAGGAAGGAAGGATTCCAGGAAGGAAGGATTCCAGGAAGGATGGATTGCAGGAAGGAAGGATTCCAGGAAGGATTCCAGAAGCATTCCAGGAAGGATTCCAGAGGAAGGAATGAAGGAAGGAAGGGATTCCAGGAAGGAAGGAAGGAAGGATTCCAGGAAGGAAGGAAGGAAGGAAGGATTCCAGGAAGGAAGGATTCCAGGAAGGATGGAAGGATTCCAGGAAGGAAGCATTCAGGAAGGAAGGAAGGATTCCAGGAAGGAAGGAAGGATTCCAGGAAGGATTCCAGGAAGGAAGGAAGGAAGGATTCCAGGAAGGAAGGATTCCAGGAAGGAAGGATTCAGGAAGGAAGGATTCCAGGAAGGATTCCAGGAAGCATTCCAGGAAGGATTCCAGGAAGGAAGGAATGAAGGAAGGAAGGATTCCAGGAAGGAAGGAAGGAAGGATTCCAGGAAGGAAGGAAGGAAGGAAGGATTCCAGGAAGGAAGGATTCAGGAAGGAAGGAAGGAAGGAAGGATTCCAGGAAGGAAGGATGCCAGGAAGGAAGGAAGGATTCCAGGAAGGAAGCATTCCAGGAAGGAAGGAAGGAAGGATTCCAGGAAGGAAGGCAGGATTCCAGGAAGGAAGGAAGGATTCCAGGAAGGATTCCAGGAAGGATTCCAGGAAGGATTCCAGGAAGGAAGGAAGGAAGGAAGGAAGGAAGGAAGGAAGGAAGGAAGGAAGGATTCCGGGAAGGAAGGAAGGAAGGAAGGATTCCAGGAAGGAAGTAAGGATTCCAGGAAGGAAGGATTCCAGGAAGGAAGGATTCAGGAAGGGAGGAAGTATTCCAGAAGGATTCCAGAAGGAAGGAAGGATTCCAGGAATGATTCCAGGAAGGATTCCAGGAAGGATTCCAGGAAGGAAGGAAGGATTCCAGGAAGGAAGGATTCCAGGAAGGAAGGAAGGAAGGAAGGAAGGAAGGAAGGAAGGAAGGAAGGAAGGAAGGAAGGAAGGAAGGAAGGAAGGAAGGAAGGAAGGAAGGAAGGAAGGAAGGAAGGAAGGAAGGAAGGAAGGAAGGAAGAAGGAAGGAAGGAAGGAAGGAAGGAAGGAAGGAAGGATTCCAGGAAGGAAGGATTCAGGAAGGAAGGAAGGAAGGAAGGAAGGAAGGAAGGAAGGAAGGATTCCAGGAAGGAAGGAAGGATTCCAGGAAGGAAGGATTGCAGGAAGGAAGGAAGGATTCCAGGAAGGAAGGATTCCAGGAAGGAAGGAAGGATTCCAGGAAGGAAGGATTCCAGAAGGACGGATTCCAGGAAGGAAGGAAGGAAGGATTCCAGGAAGGATTCAAGGAAGCATTCCAGGAAGGATTCCTGGAAGGAAGGAAGGAAGGAAGGAAGGAAGGAAGGAAGGAAGGAAGGAAGGAAGCAAGGAAGGAAGTATTCCAGAAGGAAGTATTCCAGGAAGGAAGTATTCCAGGAAGGAAGGAATGATTCCAGGAAGGAAGGAATGATTCCAGGAAGGAATGATTCCGGGAAGGAAGGAAGGAATGATTCCAGGAAGGAAGGATTCCAGGAAGGAAGGATTCCAGGAAGGATTCCAGGAAGGAAGGAAGGAAGGATTCCAGGAAGGAAGGATTCCGGGAAGGAAGGAAGGAAGGAAGGATTCCAGGAAGGAAGGATTCCAGGAAGGAAGGATTGCAGGTAGGAAGGATTCCAGGAAGGATTCCAGGAAGCATTCCAGGAAGGATTCCAGGAAGAAGGAATGAAGGAAGGAAGGATTCAGGAAGGAAGGAAGGAAGGAAGGATTCCAGGAAGGAAGGATTCCAGAAGGAAGGAAGGAAGGAAGGATTCAGGAAGGAAGGATGCCAGGAAGGAAGGAAGGATTCCAGGAAGGAAGCATTCCAGGAAGGAAGGAAGGAAGGATTCCAGGAAGGAAGGCAGGATTCCAGGAAGGAAGGAAGGATTCCAGAAGGATTCCAGGAAGGATTCAGGAAGGATTCCAGGAAGGAAGGAAGGAAGGAAGGATTCCAGGAAGGAAGGGAGGAAGGAAGGAAGGAAGGAAGGAAGGAAGGAAGGAAGGAAGGAAGGAAGAAGGAAGGAAGGAAGGAAGGAAGGAAGGAAGGAAGGAGGAAGGAAGGAAGGAAGGAAGGAAGGAGAGGAAGGAAGGATTCCAGGAAGGAAGGATTCCAGGAAGGAAGGATTCCAGGAAGGAAGGATTCCAGGAAGGATGGATTGCAGGAAGGGAAGGATTCCAGGAAGGATTCCAGGAAGCATTCCAGGAAGGATTCCAGGAAGGAAGGAATGAAGGAAGGAAGGAAGGAAGGAAGGATTCCAGGAAGGAAGGATTCGGAAGGAAGGAAGGAAGGAAGGATTCAGGAGGAAGTAAGGATTCCAGGAAGGAAGGATTCCAGGAAGGAAGGATTCCAGGAAGGGCGGAAGGATTCCAGGAAGGATTCCAGGAAGGAAGGAAGGATTCCAGGAATGATTCCTGGAAGGATTCCAGGAAGGATTCCAGGAAGGAAGGAAGGATTCCAGGAAGGAAGATTCCAGGAAGGAAGGAAGGAAGGAAGGAAGGAAGGAAGGAAGGAAGGAAGGAAGGAAGGAAGGAAGGAAGGAAGGAAGGAAGGAAGGAAGGAAGGAAGGAAGGAAGGAAGGAAGGAAGGAAGGAAGGAAGGAAGGATTCCAGGAAGGAAGGAAGGAAGGAAGGAAGGAAGGAAGGAAGGTAGGAAGGATTCCAGGAAGGAAGGAAGGATTCCAGGAAGGAAGGATTGCAGGAAGGAAGGAAGGATTCCAGGAAGGAAGGATTCCAGGAAGGATGGAAGGATTCCAGGAAGGAAGGATTCCAGGAAGGGCGGATTCCAGGAAGGAAGGAAGAAGGATTCCAGGAAGGAAGGATTCCCGGAAGGAAGGAAGGATTCCAGGAAGGAAGGATTCCAGGAAGGAAGGAAGGATTCCAGAAAGGAAGGAAGAAGGGATTCCAGGAAGGAAGGATTCCAGGAAGGAAGGAAGGAAGGATTCCAGGAAGGAAGGATTCCAGGAAGGAAGGAAGGATTCCAGGAAGGAAGGAAGGAAGGATTCCAGGAAGGAAGGATTCCAGGAAGGAAGGAAGGAAGGATTCCAGGAAGGAAGGATTCCAGGAAGTAAGGATTCCAGGAAGGAAGGATTGCAGGAAGGAAGGATTCAAGGAAGGAAGGATTCCAGGAAGGATTCCAGGAAGGATTCCAGGAAGGATTCCAGGAAGGATTCAAGGAAGGAAGGAAGGAAGGAAGGAAGGAAGGAAGGAAGGAAGGAAGGATTCCTGGACGGATTCCATGAAGGAAGGATTTCAGGAAGGATTCCAGGAAGGAAGGATTCCAGGAAGGAAGCAAGAATACAGGAAGGAAGGAAGGAATCCAGGAAGGAAGGAAGGATTCCAGAAAGGAAAGAAGGATTCCAGGAAAGAAGGATTCCAGGAAGGAAGGATTTCAGGAAGGAAGGATTCTAGGAAGAATTCCAGGAAGGAAGGAAGGAAGGAAGGATTCCAGGAAGGAAGGAAGGAAGGAAGGAAGGAAGAAAGGAAGGAAGCAAGGAGTCCAAGAATGATTCCCCGAAGGAAGGAAGGAAGGATTCCAGGAAGGGAGGATGGGAGGATTCCAGGAAGGAAGGATTCCAGGAAGGAAGGATTCCAGGAAGGACGGATTCCAGGAAGGAAGGAAGGAAGGATTCCAGGAAGGAAGGAAGGAGTCCAAGAATGATTCCCCGAAGGAAGGAAGGATTCCAGGAAGGAAGGAAGGAAGGATTCCAGAAAGGAAAGAAGGATTCCAGGAAAGAAGGATTCCAGGAAGGAAGGATTTCAGGAAGGAAGGATTCTAGGAAGAATTCCAGGAAGGAAGGAAGGAAGGAAGGATTCCAGGAAGGAAGGAAGGAAGGAAGGAAGGAAGAAAGGAAGGAAGGAAGGAGTCCAAGAATGATTCCCCGAAGGAAGGAAGGAAGGATTCCAGGAAGGGAGGATGGGAGGATTCCAGGAAGGAAGGATTCCAGGAAGGAAGGATTCCAGGAAGGACGGATTCCAGGAAGGAAGGAAGGAAGGGTTCCAGGAAGGAAGGAAGGAGTCCAAGAATGATTCCCCGAAGGAAGGAAGGATTCCAGGAAGGAAGGAAGGAAGGATTCCAGAAAGTAAAGAAGGATTCCAGGAAAGAAGGATTCCAGGAAGGAAGGATTTCAGGAAGGAAGGATTCTAGGAAGAATTCCAGGAAGGAAGGAAGGAAGGAAGGCTTCCAGGAAGGAAGGAAGGAAGGAAGGAAGGAAGAAAGGAAGGAAGGAAGGAGTCCAAGAAGGATTCCAGGAAGGAAGGAAGGATTCCAGGAAGGGAGGATGGGAGGATTCCAGGAAGGAAGGATTCCAGGAAGGAAGGATTCCAGGAAGGACGGATTCCAGGAAGGAAGGAAGGAAGGATTCCAGGAAGGAAGGATTCCAGGAAGGAAGGATTGCAGGAAGGAAGGATTCCAGGAAGGATTCCAGGAAGCATTCCAGGAAGGATTCCAGGAAGGCAGGAATGAAGGAAGGAAGGATTCCAGGAAGGAAGGAAGGAAGGATTCCAGGAAGGAAGGAAGGAAGGAAGGATTCCAGTAAGGAAGGATTCCAGGAAGGAAGGAAGGATTCCAGGAAGGAAGCATTCCAGGAAGGAAGGAAGGATTCCAGGAAGGAAGGAAGGATTCCAGGAAGGAAGGATTCCAGGAAGGAAGGAAGGAAGGATTCCAGGAAGGAAGGATTCCAGGAAGGAAGGATTCCATGAAGGAAGGAAGGAAGGATTCCAGGAAGGAAGGATTCCAGGAAAGATTCCAGGAAGGAAGGAAGGAAGGAAGGAAGGAAGGAAGGAAGGAAGGAAGGAAGTTAGGATTCCAGGAAGGAAGGAAGGAAGGAAGGAAGGAAGGAAGGAAGGAAGGAAGGAAGTATTCCAGGAAGGAAGTATTCCAGGAAGGAATGATTCCAGGAAGGAAGGAATGATTCCAGGAAGGAAGGAATGATTCCAGGAAGGAATGATTCCGGGAAGGAAGGAAGGAATGATTCCAGGAAGGAAGGATTCCAGGAAGGAAGGATTCCAGGAAGGATTTCAGGAAGGATTCCAGGAAGGATTCCAGGAAGGAAGGAAGGATTCCAGGAAGGAAGGAAGGATTCCAGGAAGAAGGAATGAAGGATTCCAGGAAGGAAGGATTCCGGGAAGGAAGGAAGGAAGGAAGGATTCCAGGAAGGAAGGATTCCAGGAAGGAAGGATTCCAGGAATGAAGGATTCCAGGAAGGATTCCAGGAAGCATTCCAGGAAGGATTCCCGGAAGGAAGGAATGAAGGAAGGAAGGATTCCAGGAAGGAAGGAAGGAAGGATTCCAGGAAGGAAGGAAGGAAGGAAGGATTCTAGGAAGGAAGGATTCCAGGAAGGAAGGAAGGAAGAAAGGATTCCAGGAAGGAAGGATTCCAGGAAGGAAGGAAGGATTCCAGGAAGGAAGCATTCCAGGAAGGAAGGAAGGAAGGATTCCAGGAAGGAAGGCAGGATTCCAGGAAGGAAGGAAGGATTCCCGGAAGGATTCCAGGAAGGATTCCAGGAAGGAAGGATTATAGGAAGAATTCCAGGAAGGAAGGATTCCAGGAAGGAAGGAAGGATTCCAGGAAGGAAGGAAGGAAGGAAGGAAGGAAGGAAGGCAGGAATGATTCCTGGACGGATTCCAGGAAGGAAGGAAGGAAGGAAGGAAGGAAGGAAGGAAGGAAGGAAGGAAGGAAGGAAGGAAGGAAGGAAGGAAGGAAGGAAGGAAGGAAGGAAGGAAGGAAGGAAGGAAGGAAGGAAGGAAGGAAGGAAGGAAGGAAGGAAGGAAGGAAGGAAGGAAGGATTCCAGGACGGAAGGATTCAGGGAAGGAAGGAAGGAAGGAAGGATTCCAGGAAGGAAGGAAGGATTCCAGGAAGGAAGGATTCCAGGAAGGAAGGATTCCAGGAAGGGAGGAAGGATTCCAGGAAGGATTCCAGGAAGGAAGGAAGGATTCCAGGAATGATTCCAGGGAGGATTCCAGGAAGGATTCCAGGAAGGAAGGAATGATTCCAGGAAGGAAGGATTCCAGGAAGGAAGGAAGGAAGGAAGGAAGGAAGGAATGAAGGAAGGAAGGAAGGAAGGAAGGAAGGAAGGAAGGAAGGAAGGAAGGAAGGAAGGAAGGAAGGATTCCAGGAAGGATTCCAGGAAGGATTCCAGGAAGGATTCCAGGAAGGAAGGAAGGAAGGAAGGAAGGAAGGAAGGAAGGAAGGAAGGAAGGAAGGAAGGATTCCAGGAAGGATTCCAGGAAGGAAGGAAGGATTCCAGGAAGGAAGGATTGCAGGAAGGAAGGAAGGATTCCAGGAAGGAAGGATTCCAGGAAGGAAGGAAGGAAGGAAGGAAGGAAGGAAGGAAGGAAGGAAGGAAGGAAGGAAGGACTCCTGGACGGATTCCAGGAAGGAAGGATTTCAGGAAGGATTACAGGAAGGAAGTATTACAGGAAGGAAGCAAGAAAACAGGAAGGAAGGAAGGAATCCAGGAGGGAAGGATTCCAGAAAGGAAGGATTCCACGAAGGAAGGATTCCAGGAAGGAAGGAAGGACTCTAGGAAGGAAAGATGAATTCCAGTAAGGAAGGAAGGGTTCCAGGAAGGAAGGAAGGAAGGATTGCAGGAAGGATTCAAGGAAGGAAGGATGGATTCCCGGAAAGAAGGAAGGATTCCAGGAAGCAAGGATTCCAGGAAGGAAGGAAGGAGTCCAAGAATGATTCCCCGAAGGAAGGAAGGATTCCAGGAAGGAAGGAAGGAAGGATTCCAGAAAGGAAAGAAGGATTCCAGGAAAGAAGGATTCCAGGAAGGAAGGATTTCAGGAAGGAAGGATTCTAGGAAGAATTCCAGGAAGGAAGGAAGGAAGGAAGGATTCCAGGAAGGAAGGAAGGAAGGAAGGAAGGAAGAAAGGAAGGAAGGAAGGAGTCCAAGAATGATTCCCCGAAGGAAGGAAGGATTCCAGGAAGGGAGGATGGGAGGATTCCAGGAAGGAAGGATTCCACGAAGGAAGGATTCCAGGAAGGACGGATTCCAGGAAGGAAGGAAGGAAGGATTCCAGGAAGGAAGGATTCCAGAAAGGAAGGATTCCAGGAAGGATGGATTGCAGGAAGGAAGGATTCCAGGAAGGATTCCAGGAAGCATTCCAGGAAGGATTCCAGGAAGGAAGGAATGAAGGAAGGAAGGATTCCAGGAAGGAAGGAAGGAAGGATTCCAGGAAGGAAGGAAGGAAGGAAGGATTCCAGGAAGGAAGGATTCCAGGAAGGATGGAAGGATTCCAGGAAGGAAGCATTCCAGGAAGGAAGGAAGGATTCCAGGAAGGAAGGAAGGATTCCAGGAAGGATTCCAGGAAGGAAGGAAGGAAGGATTCCAGGAAGGAAGGATTCCAGGAAGGAAGGATTCCAGGAAGGAAGGATTCCAGGAAGGATTCCAGGAAGCATTCCAGGAAGGATTCCAGGAAGGAAGGAATGAAGGAAGGAAGGATTCCAGGAAGGAAGGAAGGAAGGATTCCAGGAAGGAAGGAAGGAAGGAAGGATTCCAGGAAGGAAGGATTCCAGGAAGGAAGGAAGGAAGGAAGGATTCCAGGAAGGAAGGATGCCAGGAAGGAAGGAAGGATTCCAGGAAGGAAGCATTCCAGGAAGGAAGGAAGGAAGGATTCCAGGAAGGAAGGCAGGATTCCAGGAAGGAAGGAAGGATTCCAGGAAGGATTCCAGGAAGGATTCCAGGAAGGATTCCAGGAAGGAAGGAAGGAAGGAAGGATTCCAGGAAGGAAGGAAGGAAGGAAGGAAGGAAGGAAGGAAGGAAGGAAGGAAGGAAGGAAGGAAGGAAGGAAGGATTCCGGGAAGGAAGGAAGGAAGGAAGGATTCCAGGAAGGAAGTAAGGATTCCAGGAAGGAAGGATTCCAGGAAGGAAGGATTCCAGGAAGGGAGGAAGTATTCCAGGAAGGATTCCAGGAAGGAAGGAAGGATTCCAGGAATGATTCCAGGAAGGATTCCAGGAAGGATTCCAGGAAGGAAGGAAGGATTCCAGGAAGGAAGGAAGGATTCCAGGAAGGAAGGATTCCAGGAAGGAAGGAAGGATTCCAGGAAGGAAGGATTCCAGGAAGGACGGATTCCAGGAAGGAAGGAAGGAAGGATTGCAGGAAGGAAGGATTCCAGGAAGGATTCAAGGAAGCATTCCAGGAAGGATTCCTGGAAGGAAGGAAGGAAGGAAGGAAGGAAGGAAGGAAGGAAGGAAGGAAGGAAGGAAGGAAGGAAGGAAGGAAGGAAGGAAGGAAGGAAGGAAGGAAGGAAGGAAGGAAGGAAGGAAGGAAGGAAGGAAGGAAGGAAGGAAGGAAGGAAGGAAGGAAGGAAGGAAGGAAGGAAGGAAGGAAGGAAGGAAGGAAGGAAGGAAGGAAGGAAGGAAGGAAGGAAGGATTCCGGGAAGGAAGGAAGGAAGGATTCCGGGAAGGAAGGAAGGAAGGAAGGATTCCAGGAAGGAAGGAAGGATTCCAGGAAGGAAGGATTCCAGGAAGGAAGGATTCCAGGAAGGGAGGAAGGATTCCAGGAAGGATTCCAGGAAGGAAGGAAGGATTCCAGGAATGATTCCAGGGAGGATTCCAGGAAGGATTCCAGGAAGGAAGGAATGATTCCAGGAAGGAAGGATTCCAGGAAGGAAGGAAGGAAGGAAGGAAGGAAGGAATGAAGGAAGGAAGGAAGGAAGGAAGGAAGGAAGGAAGGAAGGAAGGAAGGAAGGATTCCAGGAAGGATTCCAGGAAGGATTCCAGGAAGGATTCCAGGAAGGATTCCAGGAAGGAAGGAAGGAAGGAAGGAAGGAAGGAAGGAAGGAAGGATTCCAGGAAGGATTCCAGGAAGGAAGGAAGGATTCCAGGAAGGAAGGATTGCAGGAAGGAAGGAAGGATTCCAGGAAGGAAGGATTCCAGCAAGGAAGGAAGGAAGGAAGGAAGGAAGGAAGGAAGGAAGGAAGGAAGGAAGGAAGGAAGGATTCCTGGACGGATTCCAGGAAGGAAGGATTTCAGGAAGGATTACAGGAAGGAAGTATTACAGGAAGGAAGCAAGAAAACAGGAAGGAAGGAAGGAATCCAGGAAGGAAGGATTCCAGAAAGGAAGGATTCCACGAAGGAAGGATTCCAGGAAGGAAGGAAGGACTCTAGGAAGGAAAGATGAATTCCAGTAAGGAAGGAAGGGTTCCAGGAAGGAAGGAAGGAAGGATTGCAGGAAGGATTCAAGGAAGGAAGGATGGATTCCCGGAAAGAAGGAAGGATTCCAGGAAGCAAGGATTCCAGGAAGGAAGGAAGGAGTCCAAGAATGATTCCCCGAAGGAAGGAAGGATTCCAGGAAGGAAGGAAGGAAGGATTCCAGAAAGGAAAGAAGGATTCCAGGAAAGAAGGATTCTAGGAAGAATTCCAGGAAGGAAGGAAGGAAGGAAGGATTCCAGGAAGGAAGGAAGGAAGGAAGGAAGGAAGAAAGGAAGGAAGGAAGGAGTCCAAGAAGGATTCCAGGAAGGAAGGAAGGATTCCAGGAAGGGAGGATGGGAGGATTCCAGGAAGGAAGGATTCCAGGAAGGAAGGATTCCAGGAAGGACGGATTCCAGGAAGGAAGGAAGGAAGGATTCCAGGAAGGAAGGATTCCAGGAAGGAAGGATTCCAGGAAGGATGGATTGCAGGAAGGAAGGATTCCAGGAAGGATTCCAGGAAGCATTCCAGGAAGGATTCCAGGAAGGAAGGAATGAAGGAAGGGAGGATTCCAGGAAGGAAGGAAGGAAGGATTCCAGGAAGGAAGGAAGGAAGGAAGGATTCCAGGAAGGAAGGATTCCAGGAAGGATGGAAGGATTCCAGGAAGGAAGCATTCCAGGAAGGAAGGAAGGATTCCAGGAAGGAAGGAAGGATTCCAGGAAGGATTCCAGGAAGGAAGGAAGGAAGGATTCCAGGAAGGAAGGATTCCAGGAAGGAAGGATTCCAGGAAGGAAGGATTCCAGGAAGGATTCCAGGAAGCATTCCAGGAAGGATTCCAGGAAGGAAGGAATGAAGGAAGGAAGGATTCCAGGAAGGAAGGAAGGAAGGATTCCAGGAAGGAAGGAAGGAAGGAAGGATTCCAGGAAGGAAGGATTCCAGGAAGGAAGGAAGGAAGGAAGGATTCCAGGAAGGAAGGATGCCAGGAAGGAAGGAAGGATTCCAGGAAGGAAGCATTCCAGGAAGGAAGGAAGGAAGGATTCCAGGAAGGAAGGCAGGATTCCAGGAAGGAAGGAAGGATTCCAGGAAGGATTCCAGGAAGGATTCCAGGAAGGATTCCAGGAAGGAAGGAAGGAAGGAAGGAAGGAAGGAAGGAAGGAAGGAAGGAAGGATTCCGGGAAGGAAGGAAGGAAGGAAGGATTCCAGGAAGGAAGTAAGGATTCCAGGAAGGAAGGATTCCAGGAAGGAAGGATTCCAGGAAGGGAGGAAGTATTCCAGGAAGGATTCCAGGAAGGAAGGAAGGATTCCAGGAATGATTCCAGGAAGGATTCCAGGAAGGATTCCAGGAAGGAAGGAAGGATTCCAGGAAGGAAGGAAGGAAGGAAGGAAGGAAGGAAGGAAGGAAGGAAGGAAGGAAGGAAGGAAGGAAGGAAGGAAGGAAGGAAGGAAGGAAGGAAGGAAGGAAGGAAGGAAGGAAGGATTCCAGGAAGGAAGGAAGGAAGGAAGGAAGGAAGGAAGGAAGGAAGGATTCCAGGAAGGAAGGAAGGATTCCAGGAAGGAAGGATTGCAGGAAGGAAGGAAGGATTCCAGGAAGGAAGGATTCCAGGAAGGAAGGAAGGATTCCAGGAAGGAAGGATTCCAGGAAGGACGGATTCCAGGAAGGAAGGAAGGAAGGATTCCAGGAAGGATTCAAGGAAGCATTCCAGGAAGGATTCCTGGAAGGAAGGAAGGAAGGAAGGAAGGAAGGAAGGAAGGAAGGAAGGAAGCAAGGAAGGAAGTATTCCAGGAAGGAAGTATTCCAGGAAGGAAGTATTCCAGGAAGGAAGGAATGATTCCAGGAAGGAAGGAATGATTCCAGGAAGGAATGATTCCGGGAAGGAAGGAAGGAATGATTCCAGGAAGGAAGGATTCCAGGAAGGAAGGATTCCAGGAAGGATTCCAGGAAGGAAGGAAGGAAGGATTCCAGGAAGGAAGGATTCCGGGAAGGAAGGAAGGAAGGAAGGATTCCAGGAAGGAAGGATTCCAGGAAGGAAGGATTGCAGGTAGGAAGGATTCCAGGAAGGATTCCAGGAAGCATTCCAGGAAGGATTCCAGGAAGGAAGGAATGAAGGAAGGAAGGATTCCAGGAAGGAAGGAAGGAAGGAAGGATTCCAGGAAGGAAGGATTCCAGGAAGGAAGGAAGGAAGGAAGGATTCCAGGAAGGAAGGATGCCAGGAAGGAAGGAAGGATTCCAGGAAGGAAGCATTCCAGGAAGGAAGGAAGGAAGGATTCCAGGAAGGAAGGCAGGATTCCAGGAAGGAAGGAAGGATTCCAGGAAGGATTCCAGGAAGGATTCCAGGAAGGATTCCAGGAAGGA